>NC_137017.1:11033581-11066081 GCF_032717465.1 Coenobita brevimanus | reverse complement strand
GATTATATTATCCTGTACATTTGTTTGGCCATCTGGTAATCCAGCCTTAATACCACCGGGAAAATGTCAACCTCCAATCAAGGTAAAAGGACAGGAACACAAGCCCAACCCTGCTCCATCCCCCTCCCCCCTCTCCATCCCCACTCCATATACCCACCTCCCCCAACCACCCACCACTCCCTCAGACCACCTTCCTCCCTCTCTCAAATATCCCCCTCTCTTTATCCACCTTACTCCCCCTCCTCCCTCCTTCTGCACATATCACCCCCCACCTCCACCCCTCAACCCTCCTACCCCTCCCTGCACTCTTGCCTTCCTTCGTTCACCCCTCCTTCCTCCCTTTATTCTCATTCTCCCATAACCTCTACTCCCCACCTCCGCTCCTTCCTCCCCCCTGCGGAATAAAGCGATAGGCAGATGGAGGAAAGGAAATTAAATGAGCATTATTTGGTTGTGTTAATTTCCTGGAAGTCCTTAGCATATATGGAGGAAGAGGAGTGAGAGATACTTATTCCGAGTCGTCAGTTTTTGTTGCCTCTGATGACATCCCCCCACTACTTCCTTCTCTTCCTTTCTTTCCCCCTCCCTCCTTCCCTGTACTAACCCTGCTTTCCCCATTCCTCCTCCTCTCATCTCCTTCCTTTCTTCACTCCCCAGGTTCACTTCTCCCTTTGCCCTCCCTCCACCCCTTGTTTCCTTTCTTCATCCCTCTTCCCACTTCCCTTTACCCATGTCCCTTTCCCTCACCACCGTGCGTCTCTGTAGGTAAACAGAAGAAAGGAAACGGGGATAATAATAATTGGTTTGTATATTTGTTGGAAGCCTCTAGCGTGTGTGGACGAGGAGAGACTTATTCCATTTGATTTCTTTCTCACTGTTCATTTCCCCTTCTTACATCCACCTTCTTCCCTCTTCGCTTCCCTAGTTTCCGGAATAAAGAGATACTACGGTAAACAATGAAAGGAAATTGGAACGGTGATATTTCGTTGGGTCATCTGTGGAAAGTCTTCAGTGTTCAAGGATTATTTGATAAGAAAGAAACGGTTAGTCCCTTTCTGTTAGTTTTCTTCCCTCTAACAACCTCTTTCCTTCCACCGCCTTCTCCCTCAACACACACACACACACACACACACACACACACACACACACACACACACACACGATCCCAGGAATAAAGTGACAGGTAAACAGCAGGAAGGAGATTGATGGAATACAGTTAATTATATATTGGAAAGCATTTAGCGTCCATAGGTTATTTGATGAAAAAGAGACGCTTGATCGTTTCTGTCAATCCGCCTCAACGCATCATTAGAGATCAGAACTGCAGACCTAAATTTCCTCCCAGAGACCTGAAACCCCTATCTTAGTATGGCCATGAAGCGCATCTAAAAGGAAAATAGTATATATGCGGATGATTTTTATTTATGAGATGGAGCCAGGATTTCGGGGCTTGGATGATGTGTGAGTGTGGGTCATTTCACTATAGTCGTTTTTTTAAACCTAGAGAAGATTCGTTTAATTAATGCCCTTGTGAATTTGAATTGGAAGATAAACTTTGACTATAAACCAAGGAGACTCGTTCATGCCTCGTAATTAAGGCTTAATATTTTCACGCAGCCACGACTTACTGTAGTTTTCGAGTCGTGAGAGTACAGTAGTCCCGTCCCGTCAGATGAAAGCAAACCCAGTACAGGCGTCCTTTGTGGTGATTCTCTTTCTTTTGTACGTTCTCAGGTTTTGTCTCTGGTATTAAAACAGCCGCCTGCTTAACACTAGCCTCAGGTACAAGACAAAAAGAGATAAAAGGACCGCTCTATTATAGGCTGTGTTAACTCCATTCTGATGACGTGTTACTGCTATATCTAGACGATTTTCTACAGCTTACCTTATTTTTATTTTTTTACTAGAGGAGTTTGATGCAGCATTCATTAACCCTTTCAGTACAGGGGGACTGCCGAAAAATATACAAAATCGTCTAGCAGAATCACGAATACAATAAAAAATACATCGGAGTAATGGAGTTATAATACCAAGCAACAAACTTTTCCCTTCCCTGTCCCGCTTCCACATCTTCGGCTGTATTGAGGATTACTGGAGTGGTTACTTTAGAATCTTTGGTGAGCTGCTTACCGCTCCCCCAAAAGCTTACCTCGTTGGGATTCTTTACTGTTAGATACAGCCAAATCCACTGTAGAAGAGACTCAAAATACGCCAAATCATATTATGTATGTGTAAGTACGTTATTTCATCTGTGAATGATAATAATAATAATAATAATAATAATAACAATAATGATAATAATAACAACAACACAAACAACAACAACAACAACAACAACAATAATAATAATAATAATAATAATAATAATAATAATAATACATAGTATCGCTCATGGTGGGGTGGGAGGAATGAGGAAATTATTTGAGGGACAATTATCCTAGAGGGAAAATTGTGATGGGGTAATTGTGTGGGGGGCAGTTTACCAGGGAGGAGTCTTGTCCTTGAACCCTGACTCCTACCTCATCCTATCATGTACGTGGAAATATAGGATTGATGGTGATGGGGATGCGATGAGAAATGATAGAGAGTTTGGTGAGTATGTCAACTGAAGTACGCTATAGAATATATTTACCTATTTATATTTTATTGTGTTAGACTCTGGACAGTTGCTTACCAGTCCATTCCATCAGAACCAGCAGTCCTCATTGATGCCACACACCGTCCATATTGAATACATGGTAGGGCTGCACCATTCAGGAGTGGTGTAATGGTATAAGTGGGGTTGATTCATAGCATGCCGGTGTTAGCAGTCTCCCTTAACGAAATTTCTGTAATCAGACTGTTCCCTGCACAACCTGGGATCAGACTCGCGTCGTTTCGGACAGCAGACCACTTCTTTAACCATTTAACCGTGTGTGTATGTGTCATGGTGATAATGTCTCTATTATGTTTTTCCTGTCGAAAGACCATTTTATTTACCCTAAGCTGGGGGCCTCCCTTCCACCTCTGTTCTTAGTCTTCCTCTCATCATGCCTATATACGAAATCTAGTACTAAATGCAAGTCTAATGCTAGTTCATCCTTTTACCTCGTCCTCGGTCTACCTCTCCTCACGTCGCCATCTGAATCTCATTATCGTCTTTTCCGCCATCTCTTACTTAGTCACCGCTCCCTTAGTGTAAACATCTCCTTTAGACTGCCCGTGAGGAAACCATTAGGCGATTAGGTCAAACGTGGAGTCGGGATGAGGCAGGGACGGAGGTAGGGAGAGGCAGGGAGAGTGGTACGGTGAGGGAGGGAGAGAGGGTGAGGCAGAGGAGGAGATAGGAAGGCAGGAGGCAGTGAAAGAGGTATGTATGCAGGGAGGGAGATAGGGTGAGGAAGGTAGAGTGAGACGGGGAGAGGAACTAGAAGGAGGTGGAATGAGGTAGGAAAGGAGGCAAAGCAAGATGAGGCAAGGAGCGAGACTGATTGAAGCAAGGGAGAAGGAAGGAGGATGGAAGCACAATGAGGCAGGGAGAGAGGTAGGTTGAGGCAGGAAGGATGTAGGGTGAAGCAAAGGGGAGGTAAGGGGAGGAAGTTAAGGAGGTAGGATGAGACAGAGAGATAGGGAGGAATTTAGGAAGACAGGATGAAGTAGGAAAGAAGGAAAGGGGACGGCACGGTTAGGCTGGGAGAGGCAAGGTGAGGCAGAGAGGTAGGCAGGGGAGGAGACAACGTGAGGGAGGGAGGGAGGGGGGTAGGGAGAGGTGGGTGAGGCAGGGAAGAAGAGTGGTGGGATAGACAAGGTGAGGCAGGGAAAGATAAAGTACGTGGTACGGTAAGGGATGGGAGGAGGTAGAGATAAGACAGCGTGAGGAAGAGCAAGGAAGGGCAAGGCAGTGCTAGACAGAATGAGGAAGAACAAAGCGGGGGAGAAAGCATAGTCAGGAGGGAATGGAAGCAGAGGTAAGGAAGTGTGCGGCGGGGGAGGATACAGAGGAGATAGGCAGGGTGAGGCAGAGCAGGAACAAGGGATGATGAGGCAGAGCGAGGCAGGATATACCACAGCATGGAAAGCAAAGTTAAGCAGAGAAAGACAGGATAGGACACAAAGGAAGAAAGAGTGAGGTAGGGTGAGGCAGGGAAGGGAACACGATGACAGTGAAACAAGGTGAGGAAGGGTGAGGCAGGCAGGGGTAGGCAAGGTGAGCCAGGGTTAGGTAGGGTGAAGCAGGAGTAGGCAGGGTGATGTAGGGTGCGTGTTGCCGTGCCGCGCTGCTACTCTTCCACTGATTAGCCCTCTATATTTAGGCAGTCCGTGAGAGTCTGCCCTGGTGATCAATCCTTATCAATATTTCATCAAACCTCGTATGCACATAGGGTCACCGTCCTCACCTCACTTCGCCTCACTTCTGCTCACCTCATCTCACCTCATTTTACCTTACAATACTTCATATAATCTCACCCTATCGCACACTGCCACTCCTCCATCACCTCACCTCACACTACTCTTTTATTTCTCCTCACACTTCCACTCCCTCACCTCATCTCACATTTCTCCCAACAGCACTCCCCCCTCACCTGGCACACCGTGACCTATAACAGCCTCGAAAGGACCACTGTATCTGTTGCTGTCTGTTTCCTTTGAACGCCTTTACGTGAGCTCATCTGACAGTAATCTCTCCTTCACCTCACCCGGCACACCCTGGCCACATCTCACCTCCTGTACAACACCACACATCCTTCATCTGACACCTCATGGCACACTGACCTCCCACTGCCACTCTCGATATTGAAAAATGTGCCAGAGTGTTTCGTGTGAGAGGTGAGTGGATGCTGGGGAAAAGAAGCACACGGTGAAGTGGTGTGGTGGGCTGAGGCAGTGACGTCATAGGGGAGGGGTAATTAGCTGATATTAGGCTAATCAATGGTGATCAATCTGAGCACCCTCCCTCGTACCTCCCCCTCCCTCACAACCCCCTCATTCCAACCCCCTCCCCTCATACTCTCCCTCCTTCCTCACGCATCGGATTTTTCGGTGTCGTCAGGTCATTAGAGGTCAGGTGGCAGGGTCTTGATACGGAGGCCTGAGCAACTTCACCTCACCATCTTCTTTACCATGACCCTTGCAGAAGCAGAATAGAAGCCTTATCCCATCCTCGGTTGAGAGAAAAAGGTCATGATGATGATGATGATAATGAATTATTTATTGATTTTTATTTATTTGTTTATTCTTATAGATGCCACTCATGAAAGTTTGTGAGATCAAAGCATTCCTTCGAGTAGCTGCTTAGTAGGGAAAAAAGGGGGGGGGGTGCAACTCTTGTACTACGCACCTCCATACCTACTTCATTCATACCTTCTGTCCATTAATCAGTTATTTTGTTTCCTCAACTTCCGTGTCTTGCTTCCTCGTACATCGATTTATCGCATCCTTCCATCTTTTCAGTCCTTTTACGCCTTTCCCATTATCGCGGCCACTCACATGCATCATTTTCACCGCCACTCTTCATATCCATTTTCTTTTAATGATCATACGGTCTGAGTACACTTTCTTCTGTTCTCCGGTAGCTAGATTCTGTACTCTGAACCTCTCGTGCATCTCTGTTACTTGTCCTTCGCAACCTACAATACTGACAAAATAACAGACCAGTTTTCGCTGCTCACATTCACTCGTGACTTAAATCATGCCATATCAAAGTGTCACACCAAACCTTATCTCTCCTGTCACTGCACCGAAGCATTTAAAGCCTGTCATTGTTTAGAATGCCTCTCCATTCACCTGCATATCACTTTAAGTGACACTCGCTCTAAACCCATCACTTTACTCATGTTCAGTACTGTACATTAATTTTAAGACAATTTTGCTCACAGACTTTCACTAAATTGTTAACTCAGTTCCATAAGTATCATACGATCCTTCTCACATGCCATCTTCAGACATTCTGACGTATCTTCCCAATAATTATTCTTCCATATCCCTGTTCCATATCTTCTCAATAATTATTCTTCCACATCCCTGTTCCATTTCTTCTCAGTAATCATTCTTCCATATCCCTATTCCATATATTCTCAAGAATCATTCTTCCATATCTCTGTTCCATATCTTCTAAATAATCATTCTTCCATATCCTTGATCCATATCTTCTTAATAATCATTCTGCCATATACATTTCTACGACCGTGAGCAGACTTAGCAGACTTATGCTGTGAAAATTATTGTCCTCACTTCGGTCGCATTTACTTATGTGCAAAGACAACCACAGCCTTCTTCCACTCCACTGGTACAACTCTCCGCTTACACAGACTTTGAGGTATATTGACAGCGAACTCTTCCTTCACTCCCTCCACTATATTTCCGCATGTTGGAAGTCATGAGCACTGGATCCTCTATCATTTTTTACATTCATTACAGTATTTTCTTTTTCACGTCTGCCTTTGTCACACTATACGCCACCACCATTCTTTGCTCACCACCAAAACCAGTCATGTTAATTACCATTTTGTTTGGTTATTCACAGTTTTCAGGTTATCTCTGCTCTTTCCATCTGTCTCATAGTTTTGCTCTTATTGCTAGTTTTCTTCCATTTTCATTGTTTGCGTTTTTGCACCTTCTTAACTAAACCCTCCTTGTAGGTACTCAACAGCTAGTCAAAATCTGTTTGTTCGCAGTTCATTCACCCCGACACCTCCAGTACTTTTCGTTCGTGTTCAGCTGCCACTCTAATGTTTCGGGTTTTCCATTGTTTTCTTTCACACTGAGTACCTCTCTCGCCCGTTTCTTACTATGCATCTCTCAGTTTCAGTTGAGTACTTGTAAGACAACACTACGGCCCTACATATTTTCCATTGCACCCTTTCGTGACTAGCATTGTATTCTAGTATTACTCGCTGTTTATATCTTGGCATTAAAGTTGAAGAGATGGTAATATCATCCCTGATTAAAGTGAACACGGTATAGTCGAAGTTGTTCATTATCAGATCTAACGGTTATACTGGCTTGTGGTCTATGGGTAGAGTGCTTTGGTTCAAATATAGAGGTGACAGGATTTTTTATTTATTTAGTTAATTTTTTCAGTCAAACGAACTACATGGGGCATTGGTCAGACACCTATTAATTATTTTGGATTACTGTAGCCTATCTTTAACCCCTGTGTCTCAGTGGGATAATTATGGGAGTGGCTTTTTTTTTTTTTTTTTTTTTTTCAAGGGGAGGGGGTCTGCTCTGTTGATACCTCTCCCTTATTTTGTTTTTCTTTTCCTATTGCTGGATATTATTATTATCCTTGAAACTACTAGGATAATGGGATAAGTTTATGATGTTGTTGATGATAATGATGATGATGCACTGAATTTGTAATGAGTGAGAGCAGTGGAAATGAGTTACTTGAGAGGAGCATGTGGAGTAACGTGGAGGGACAGGTTGACGAATGAAGAAGTGAATTAACGTTGTGGGGTAGATGTGGATGTGGTTGAAAAGATTAGGAGAAATACACTGAGGTGGTTTGGACATGTGGAGAGGATGGAGAATGAAAGACTGACTAAGAGGGTGTATGTAGGTGAGGTGGAGGGAGGGAGAGGGAGGGGTAGACCGAGGATGTGGTGGAGGGATGGAGTTGAGAGGTATATGAGGGAGGGGGGGGTGAGTTGGGGGGAGGGGAGTCAAATGGTGGGTGACAGAGTGACTTGGAGGCGTTTTGTCTGCGGCCACCCTTTGCGGGATTAGGGCGTCGGGCTATAGATAGATAGATAGATAGTGACAATGGTGAGTACTGTATAATGGTGTGTTATGGAAGGAAGGATTGATATTTAGCAGGGACAGCATATCTTGGCGATTCTTTGTTGAGGTCAGCCCTCTCAGGATGCCGCGTTAGACAGATAGATAAGGATCCAGACATATGAGAGGGAAAATGCAAAAGTAGGTGAAGCTGTCAGCAGTGCCCAGTGACTGATGTAGGACAGGTCGTGAAAGACAGTAATTTGTCCCCCCCCCCTCTCTCTCGTTCCCTTTTCGATCCCACTTTGCTCTGTACCTACACCTTCCTTCTTTTTCTTCTCCTTGCCGTTTCTCGCCATGTCAGTTTAGTCCCAAGAATAAAATAATGGAAACAAAAAATAGTAGAAACTGTTAATTGAGTCCCCAGTTGATTGGTGTCGGACTCTGCATCGAGAACAAAATATCCACTTCCCTTCCCTTCTCCCGTCTCTCCCTCCCTTTCTCCTCCCCTTCCCCCGTCTCTCCTCCCCCATCTTGTCCCCTTCACTTCCCTCGCCTCTTCCTTCCTTCCTTCCTTTCTCCTCATCTTTCCCGTCTCTGCCACCGTCTCTCCCCTCCGTTTCTCCTCCCCTCCATTTTTTTCACCCCATCCTTTCTCCTTTACTACTAATTCTGTTCCATTTATTTAACTGGGGGTTGGAAGGAGGATCTACAAACAGGGAAAAGGATAAACAAAAATCAGAAGGTATCAGTAAAGTGTTTAAAGACTGGTGTAGGATTTCACTTTCACGTTCCTCCTTCTTGATCCCCCTCCTCGTCCACCATCATCGTGAATCTGACCCAATTTTCCGCCATTTTATTGGTATGGGTACGACCAGAAGCGAAATATAAAAGGCATGGAAGCAGGAGAAGCAGTGGGTAGAATCCCCAGTTGATTGGCGTATGGCCTTATATATATAAAAAGATCTTTGCTTCAGTCCGTCCCACCTTAGTCGAAATTGTTCATTATAAGGTTTAAGGGTTGTACTGGCTAGTGGGCTATTTGCAGAGTGCTTGGGTTCAAAAATAGAGGTGACAGGATTTTTTTTTTTTTTTTTTTAATCAAACGAACTGGGTGGGGCATAGGTCAGACACCTATTAATTATTCTGGATTACTGTAGCCTATCTTTAGCACCTGTGTCTCAGTGGGTTAATTATGGGAGAGGCCCCCCCCCTTTTTTTTTTTTTCAAGGGGAGGGGGAGGCTGCTCTGTTGATACCTCTCCCTTATTTTGTGTTTTTATTTTCTTATTGCTGGATGTTATTATTATTATTTTCCTTGAAAGTACTGGGATAATGGGATAAGATTGTGATGTTGATGATGATGATGATGATGATGATAATGATGATGATGGTGTTGATGATAATGATGATGATGATGATGATAATGATGATGATGGTGTTGATGATAATGATGATGATGATGATGTTGATGATGATGATGCATTGAATTTTTAATGAGGTGACAATGGTGAGTACTGTATAATGGCGTGTCATGGAAGGAAGGATTGATATTTAGTAGGGACGGAATAGCCTGGCGATTCTTTGTCGAGGTCAGCCCTCTCAGGATGCCGCGTTAGATAGATAGATAAGGATCCAGAAAAATGAAAGGGCATGAAAGGGAAAATGCAAAAGTGGGTGAAAGTTAGAATGGAGGACAAATTTACTTCTCTCCCTTTCTTCCGTCTCTCCCTTCCTTCCTTTCTCCTCCCCTTCCCCCGTCTTTCCCCTCCCCTTCCCCCGTCTTTCCCCTCCTTCCTTTCCCATTTACTTCCCCTGCCTCTTCCTTCCTTCCTTTTTCCTCCTCTTTCCCGTCTCTGCCACCGTCTCTCCCCTCCTTCATTTCTCCTCCCCTTTCCCTAGCCTTATCCATTTTTTCACCCCAGCCCTTCTCCTTTACTACTAATTCTGTTCTAGTTATTTCACGGGGGGTTGGAAGGAGGATCTACAAGCAGGAAACAAGATAAACAAGAATCATAAGGTATCAGCAGAGTGCTTAAAGACTGGTGTAGGATCTCAACTTCACCTTCCTCCTTCTTGATCCCCCTCCTCGTCCACCATCATCGTGAATCTGACCCAATTTTCCACTATTTTATTGGTATGGGTACGACCAGAAACGAAATATAAAAGGCATGGAAGCAGGAGAAGCAGTGGGTAGAATCCCCAGTTGATGG
This sequence comes from Coenobita brevimanus, assembly GCF_032717465.1. Taxonomy (NCBI): domain Eukaryota; kingdom Metazoa; phylum Arthropoda; class Malacostraca; order Decapoda; family Coenobitidae; genus Coenobita; species Coenobita brevimanus. The sequence continues at coordinate 11,056,171 of NC_137017.1, read as the reverse complement.
GCGTATGGCCGTATATAAAAGATCTTTCCTTCAGTCCTTCCCACGACTGTTCTGTCTTTCCCTTCATTTTTTCCCATTCACCCATCCCTTCCCCTTTTTTCCCCCGTTCTCCTCTTTTCCTCTGCGTCCCTTACGCCATCTCCCCCTTTTCCCCTCCCCTGCCCTCCTACCTGTGTTCCCACCAGTTCAATTAGAGAGCTGGCCAAAGGAAAACTCAAAAGTAGAGGAAGCTGTCGACAGAGTACCCATGCAGTGATTGGTGTTGGAGCCGACATGACAGCTCCTTCCCTCTCCCCGCACCTTTCTTCCCTTCCCTTTTATTTTGTCCCCCTTTTCCCTTTCCTTTGTCCTCTCCCACATTCCCGTCCCTCTTGTCCTTTACCCCCTTCCCTTTCTTTTGTCCTCTCCCCTCTTCCCTTCATTTTGCCCTTCCTTCCCCATGTTCCCTCCCTACCTCCCTTCCTTTTAGCTTCACTTTCAATCCTTTGCTCTGTCTCCCACTCCTGAACACAAGCGATTCTGAGAGAGAGAGAGAGAGAGAGAGAGAGAGAGAGAGAGAGAGAGAGAGAGAGAGAGAGAGAGAGAGAGAGAGAGAGAGAGAGAGAGAGAGAGCAGTAAACTTGCAGGAGTGGCGGACCCGTCGCTGGCAGTGTGAAGTTTGGATGGCTCGATCGTGTCTGTCTGCCGCCCCACTGCCCCTACCACTTCACTTCACCTCACACCTCCCTCTCTCCATAACTCTCTGTCTGTTTCTGTCTGTGCCTGCCTTCCTGCTTGTCTGTCTCTTTGTCTGTCTCCTTCTCTGTCTGCCGGTGGTCTGTCTGTCTGTCTTTCTCCTAATCCCCCATGCACCCCCACTATCTTCGTAAAACTGCATGTCCTAGTGCTGTGTCCATCTCCAGTCTGTATTTTTTTTTTTTTTTTTGAGCACTTGCGTTTTTCGGGTCACACAGGTAAGAAAAAGTTTGCCCCATTTTTCCCTTGGGCGTGGATTTACAGCAGGAGTATCTGAATTATGGTTTGGAGGTGCAGTGAGAGGATGAGGTAGTTCAGACGTCAGATAGATGGCTTAGGTTCGCTTACTTGTTTAAATGGAATGTACCGCCGTTACTAATAGCTATTTCATTAGAGTAGACGTATTCCAGACAGCCAGGGGTCATGGAGTGAATGAGAGACCGATGATGATGATGAGTATGATGATGATATTAATCCTATCCCGGTAGCATTACCTCGCTGTAGTTGGATTACAAGTGATGTTTGTGAAGATACTGATGATGCCGATAGCGGAACTGGTGGCAAAGATGCAGATGAGTGTACATTGGTAATGGAGTTGCCACATTCGTACACCCAGAGTCCAGTTCACGGATGCTTGATAAAGAGGATCCAGCCTCGTGTGTGTGTGTGTGTGTGTGTGTGTGTGTGTATATATCTATCTATCTATCTATCTATCTATCTATCTATCTATCTATCTATCTATCTGTATATATATCTATATATATATTTATCAATCTATCTGTCTATCTATCTATCTATCTATCTATATAGATATATAGATATAGATATATCTATATCTATATCTGTCTGTCTATCTATATATTTACATCTATCTATCTATCTATCTCTATCTATCTATACACACACATACATACATTCATACATATATATATAAATATCTATCTGTCTGTCTATCTGTCTATCTATCTATCTGTCTATCTATATATCTATCTATCTGTCTGTCTGTCTGTCTGTCTGTCTATCTATCTATCTATCTGTCTATCTATATAAATACATAGAAGCAGTAGCAGCAGCAGCCACTGGAAGTCCGCTGCTGAACAAAGGCCTTCCCCATCCTTCTTCACAAATTCCTGAGCCAATCTCTGCAACATTTTGCCCGCAAACCTCTATATCATCACATCCAGTGTGGCCTTTTTCTGCAACTCTTACAGCCTCTTTGAGTCCAGTCAGTCAGCCTTTTGCTTCATTGGTTATCCCTTATTCTTGTTACATGACCTGCCCACCTCCATTTCTGTTCTTTTATGACTTGTGTAATGTGTTTGACTTCTGTCTGCTCTCTCACGCAAGTTGGTAGTTTCGTGTTTCTTAAAGATATTCTCAACACTGACCTTTCCATTGCTCTTTGAGAAGTGATTAGTTGATTTTCCATCGATATTGCCAGTTCCAGGTCTTACAACCGTACGCCATAGCTGGGATCATACGCTTGTTATGTATTTTTCGTTTGAGTGTACTGCATATATATATAATATATATAATAGATAGTTAACATATATACCGGTAATATATATATATATATATATATTATATATATATATATATATATATATATATATATATATATTATATATAATATACAGGTACATATATATAACATAATTATATTATACGGTAATATATTATATATAATATATATATTACCGTATAACGATAAATATATATATATATATATATATATATATATATATATATATATATATATATATATATATATATATATATATATATATATTATAGTTTATACTTATATTATTTATATATTATTTCATTCATTCATTCATCATCTAATCCTGTATTGCCCCATGAGGAGTGTAAGAGCCTGGGACTAGGCAAGTTGTTCCTAACATTTAAGGTGAGGGTGACCAGCCTCACTCATCCCTGAGTGGCAATACGTGAGCAATAAACCCCAACCATCCCATGGATATAAACCTGCCCAGGTTGAATCCGTTTGGGGCGACTTAATAAACCACCAGGCGCCTTAATTTCGTTATATGGTTACCACCCAACGTAGTAAATAGTTTCCTGGTGTACAGGAAACCATTTGGCTTGTAACTCGGTGTAGAGTCACCCACAGATATGTAATAATTATGTTATATATATATATATATATATATATATATATATATATATATATATATATATATATATATATATATATATATATATTATGAGATCTACCTGGCAACTCAGCCAGCAGTTCAACAAGCAGTTGGGAGAGTGCCTTTCCTAGTGCTCTGCCTAGCCCTCCCTTCCATACCCCGCGTGAAGGAGGGCTGGGCTGAGGGCTGGGGCTGGGGGCAGCGGGCTGAGGGTTGAATGTTGAATGCTGGAACCTGAGGGCTGAGGGATGGCTGAGGGCTAACTGTTGGGTGAGTTCTGGGGGCGGCGTATGGCGTTCATCTTTAAGGCTGATTCGGTGAACTCGAGGAGGGGGTGGGGGCAGGGGGACTGGTTGGGTTGGGTTGGGTTCTTCATAGTGGCGGAAGATACCATAACGCCAATTTGTACACAGAGTGATCTAACTGAGCATAACACAACACAACTTGGTAAGCCACAGCACAGCTTCACTTAGTGGCGTAAAGTAGCACTGCTAGCGAAACTTGGCATAATAGAGCGCCGTTTAACATAGGGAAGCGTAGCTTAGTAAACTATAGCACTAATTAGTTAATGCAGCTTTAACACAATATAGCGAAATGCAGCGTAGCACAGCTCAGTTCAGTAACATGACGCACCTTAGCATACCGTACATAAATCCTTGTCTTAGTGTGCCAAGGTATAGCAGAGTGAGGCGTAACTAAAATTACTGTGCTTTCATAGTAGCAAAGCACAGCGCACCAAGGGAAGCTAAAAACAGCGTAACGTGAAATAATATAGGTGTCGGCGTGAAAACATCACAACATTTCAGCATAAAGGAACAGCATATCATAAAAACGTAGCATAATATCATTCAACGTGGCAGTATAACGTACAAATAACAACTGGCAGCACTATCACACGAAACAATAACGTGGAGGGAACGAAATTTAATACAGCTGCTCAAAAGAAAATAAAAAGCAGCCATAACAGAGTACATTAGCATTCCCCATAACAGCATAAAATAAGCCACTGATAAAACAAGACACATAACACAGCCACTAGCAACAAAAACACGGCTCCGACATCGTAACAAAGCCTGAAAGGGGCAAATAATAACAAAAGTAGATTAAGTGGTTACCTGTGTGTGTATTTGACAGGTTGGAGTTGACAGGGACATTATTCTCTGGTAAAATTGGACGAACTGGCAGGGAAAAAGACTGAAGAGTTTTATTTAATCATACTAAATTACGTCTCTCTCTCTCTCTCTCTCTCTCTCTCTCTCTCTCTCACACACACACACACACACACACACACACACACACACACACACACACACACACACACACACACACACACACATCCCACCACCTCCTTCATCATCCACCATATTCATTTATAGTTCATCCCCTGTAACCTACATCCTTCATCAAATTTTCATCTTCGACACCTCACCTCCCTCGTGTATAGGTCACCCCTTACACTATTTTCTTTAACCTCTTTCCTCACAGAACGTATTTTTAATATACAGGGTGGTCCATAGATAACAAAACTCTTTTACTCCACCGGACGATCTCTCTCTCTCTCTCTCTCTCTCTCTCTCTCTCTCCTTCTGCTTCCCCTTACAAGCGGACATAAGCCAGAAATTAATCCTGTATTTTATTTCCTTTGTCTCCCCTTCCTCTTTTTTTCATATTCTTGACAGCCACACAGAAAACGAAAAAGATTGAAACCATTGGAAAAAGGAGCAGTGCCTGTTGATACTGCTTAGATTTTAGAAGTAAACAAGACCTTATGATCAAAATTCTTCGTGAAAAACCATACTGCACCATTATTATTATCTAATTATCTATGTACCTCACCTGTGTTATTATCATGCATGTTAACCCCCTCTGTCTGATGTATTTTTTCATTCTCTTCTAGTTGTCTCTAAGTGATTTTAAGTAAGGAATTATGTCTAGCAGTGAAGGGGTTGATTATGGCTACGTCTAACACTTCCAGTCTAAGAACCCTTTCCGAAGATAAATCAAATAATCTGTTGGAGGCAATAAAAATAAAAAAAAATACATCCTCGGGTTGAAGATGTTAAATGTGCTAAATTCTTTGTTTGGATATATTTGCGCATCCGTATGTGTCAGTATACCTGTCTGTTTCCTCCTCCTTCAGTCTGTATACCTGTCTGTCTGAAAAAAAAAAAAAGAAAAAAAAAGATATCTGTTCACGTGGCAATCAGGCAATAGAATAGTATACGTTTGTGCGTAGAAGAACGAAATCTAATCCCATTCTGTGAGAGGGGACGTTTTAGGGATTCGAATAACGTTACTCTGTACTTATATTCTACAAGACCCTCTGACAAGTCATAAAAACACACACGTTGGGGAACTGGCGACGAAGCAGTGACATGTGAAGGTGTGTGATACGTTGGAAGACTGCTGGACGTCAGGAAATGGATTGCCTGTTCGATACCCAGAGATGAAACATTGAAAAAAGCGTGAATAATTCGTCAGTCCGCCAATGAGTATAGTGCATATGTATTTAATTATGCGTGTATCATTATCCATGTATCAAGCTACCTGCCTACCTATCTGCGTACCTACATCTCTCTCTCTCTCTCTCTCTCTCTATCTCTATCTCTATCTCTATCTGTGTGTGTGTGTGTGTGTGTGTGTGTGTGTGTGTGTGTGTGTGTGTATCTGTATTTATGTATATGTCTGTCTTTTTAAATTGACACAGGCAGAAGGAGTGTGTTATAGGAAGTAATGTGAACGGAGGAGTCGTTACTGAGTAGAGACAAATATAAACTGCTGTAGTTATAAGGTCGTTAATGAGACTTAACAAGCAGGAGAGGGAAGCGAAATAGGGAGTGTATTAGGGAGAATGGAGGAGTGTGTCAGGGGGAATGGAGGAGTGTATTAGGGGGAATGGAGGAGTGTATTAGGGGGAATGGAGGAGTGTATTAGGGGGAATGGAGGAGTGTATTAGGGGGAATGGAGGAGTGTATTAGGGGGAATGGGGAGTAGCCTATTTTAGGGAGAATGGAGGAGTGGATTAGGGAGAATGGAGGAGTGTATTTGGAAGAAGGGGGAGTATGTTAGGGAGAATGGGGAGTATATTACGGAGAATGGAGGAGTGTATTAGGGAGAATGGAGAGTATAGGAAGGAGAATGGGGAGTATATTAGGGAGAATGAGGAGTATATTAGGGAGAATGAGGAGTATATTAGGGAGAATGAGGAGTATATAAGGGAGAATGGGGAGTATATTAGGGAGAATGGGGAGTATATAAGGGAGAATGGGGGAGTATATTAGGGAGAATTATTAGGGAGTACATTAAGGAGAGTGGTGTGGTGTGGCGTGGGAGGACGGTCGATACTGAGGAGGGACAGATAATCAGATATGTAATGTAGACAAGACAGACAGATGGCCGGTATCATTAGGCTGCCCACGAGTATATAGCGATTTCTTTACTTTAAGAAGAAAGGCGGGTAAATAAAGGAGGAGACAGACCACGGACCCCGCCCACGCCTACAATTTCAGGTCCAGGCGTGGCACCTGAAATGAAAACGGTTTAATGGATGTGTAATACGTCATTGGATTCGAGGCTTAGAGGGGCTGGGATTGCGATTGAAGAGTTGAGAGGAAGGATGGGACTTGAATGTATTGGTGTTGGATGAGGAGGTGTAGATTGAGATAGTCTGGGTATGTTAAGGGGATGGAGGATGACAGTTGGGTTCGGAGGGTTTGAAATGTGAACGTCCGGGGTAGGATTGCGAGTGGCAGACCGCAAAGAAACCTGGGACGAGGTCATAGAACGTGACCTCAAGGATAAGGGACTGAACAGAGAGACTGCAAGAGAATGAGGAGCGTGGAGAGCTGTCATTAGGTGACCTAGGTCGACGCATGCAAGCCAGCTGGAGCCATTTTAATCGATACCACGATACGATTCGAAGAAGAAAATTAAGAAAAAGAAAATAGAAAAGTATATGAAAAATGGTAAAGAAAATGAAAAAATAAAGACAAAAGAAAATAGGCTGGTAAATTTGTAGCACTTGAAATACCTCCACTTAAAACTAAAGTCGTATTCCTGATAAGTTTGACGTTTAAAGTTGGTAAAATTGGCTTGGAAATTGGTAACTGTGATTGCCCTGTGACTGCTGATGTCGGACTTTGATATTCTATTCTGACAACCTCACAGGCAAATCAGCAGCACATCAAACGGTATTTCTGCTAAGCCAAAAAATCCTTAAGTCCAAAGAAATAAAAGGAAAGGATTATTTTTTTTCCAGCCCTTGAAGACCGTCAAAACTACAAGAACGAGCGTCCGTGGGTCATAATGTCACTTAAATTTTACGAAAGATCTTACCGAAAATGTATGATGGTAGAGAGAAGAATATTTACAATAGATCATGTGGAAAATATATGATGATAGAGAGAGGAATATTTACGAAAGATCTTATGGAAAATATATGATGATAGAGAGAGGAATATTTACGAAAGATCTTATGGTAAATGTATGATGGTAGAGAGAGGAATATTTATGATAGATCTTATGGATAATGTTTGATGATTGAGGAATATTTACGAAAGTTCTTATGGAAACTGTATGATGGTAAAGAGAAGAATACTTACGAAAGATCTTATGGAAAATGTATGATGGTAGAGGGAGGAAGGGAGGGGTATTTTCTCTGGGTAAATATCGATCCCAGAGGTTGTAAAGAAGATGGGGTGAGGGTTGGAGGGGGGACTAAAAAGGAGCTCGGTATCATAATTATATCGGGAGGTATGGGGGGGCTCTTCGTGGAAATTTCGCCAGTATTTAAAGTGTTGTCAAAAAGTATATATTTTTTGTAAGTTATATCCCCTGAGGAGGAGGAGGAGGAGGAGGAGGAGGAGGAGGAGGAGGAGGAGAGAGAGAGAGAGAGAGAGAGAGAGAGAGAGAGAGAGAGAGAGAGAGAGAGAGAGAGAGAGAGAGAGAGAGAGAGAGAGTTTAGAACTATTTCAGGTGTGACTAATTCCTTTGTTTGAGAGAGAGAGAGAGAGAGAGAGAGAGAGAGAGAGAGAGAGAGAGAGAGAGAGAGAGAGAGAGAGAGAGAGAGAGAGAGAGAGAGAGAGCAACCAAATACCCCCTAACGATACCCCCTTGAAAGTAGCAAAAGGAATTAATTGGGAAAGTTAAATGTGGCTTGATTTTTCCTAAGATTTTATCCGTTGTCTCTCACCTCGGGGATCATCATTAAGGCAAGAGCTTGTGTGTGTGTGTGTGTGTGTGTGTATGTGTGTGTGTGTGTGTGTGTGTGTGTGTGTGTGTGTGTGTGTGGAGATGGATGTGTGCGGAGGAAGGGAGTGTGTCTGTGGAGATGGATGTGTGCAGGGGAAGGGAGTGTGTGTGAGGGAGGAGAGAGATATGTGTGGGTTGTGTGGGTGATATACGAGTGATTGTGTGTGTGTGTGGAGATGGATATGTGCAGTGGGAGTGAGTGTGTGTGTGTAATTCACCGGGTCGGTCAGGATCACTTGATGGTCGCGATCGTCAGCTTTTACCCTCCCGGAAGGGAGCTGAGAGCTCATATAGTCCGTTCTAAGGGCAAGGCTGTGACCTTCACACAAGCACACACCCATCCCCTTGCTCAAGGGGGACAGTAACCACCCACTTCGTCAGTGTGTGTGTGTGTGTGTGTGTGTGTGTGTGTGTGTGTGTGAACATGTACGTATGATATGAATGCAAGTGTTGAGGCTGCGCAAACGAATATTTACCTATCGATCTGCTCAGAGGAAATCCGCGAGCCCACTGATGTATTAGAGGTGAGCTAATGACCCTCCTAATGACTCTCCACCTGCCTGGGTATCGGTCACAGCCGCACCCTCACGCTGATTAATGCATCCTCATTAATTAGGCCGCGGGGCGAACTTTTACTGGGGCTCTCAGTACCTTAAAAATGCTGGGAATGATTTTTATATTTTGGTTTATTGGACTAGGGAGGGTTCCTGATTTCTTGGCGGGTGTTGATCGGGTGGAGATGAGGTTGGGTGGAGTTCCGGTGTTGACGTGGTTGGAATGGTATGGAGGTATCGTGATGGTGGTATGGTTGATATGTGAAGGGGAGAAAAATGTGATTTTGGTTTGGTATGGGTGGTGATGTGGTAGGTTTGTGGTGAAGGTATGTGTTTGGTGTAGTAGTGGTGTTAGTGTGGACTAAATATGTTTGAGATGTATGTGTGGTGGTTGTGTACTGCGACAGGGTAGAGTGTGGTGAGATGGTCTTGTTCAGTTGTGTGTTGGTACTTTGTCCTTTTAGTCTTGATGTGGTTTGGTGGGGGTTTTGGTATTGGTATTGGTTGACTGAGACTGAGATTTAGGTGTACTGGTGTTGTAGGGAGGTGTTGATATAGGGATTAAGTGGGTGGTGGTGGTGGTGTGGCTCCAGGTGAAGTGTCTGGATTTTTTTTTTTTTTTTTTTTTTTTTAAATTTCAAGCTGGCAATGTGGTGTGGTGGGGTTAGGGTTCAGGTGAATGGGGTTTGGTTGGGATAGAGGTCGTAGTGTATAGGGATTGAGGTGGAGTTGTGGCGGTGGGATAGTGTGAAATTTCAAGTGTAGAGCTATTTTGTGGTTATGATGGAGTGTGGAATAGCTGGGGTGTTGATGTGGCTGGGTTAGGGTGATGGTGTGGTGTGGTGGTGTTAGGACAAGGGGTATTGGGAGGACATACCGTGGTGGTGGTGTGATGGATTCCTGAGAATGATGGACCTGCCGCCCGTTCATCAGTGTGACAGGGTTTATATTCCAGTGGTTCGGGCAGCGCCTGACTTTGCTTAATGACCGTCCTACAGGACATCGTTAAGACCTGTATTAATTACTGCAGACAAATGGTTTCCAGGATTTATGTATTTATGCTTCAAGGCTTGATGCAAACTAAGTATCCGCCTCTTGTTGCATACATACACACACGCTTACATACGTACATATTTACATACAGTACATACATAGCCCTACATAATATATTTTACAGTACTGTCTTAAATAACAATCAGTTATACGATAACAAATATACACATCTTAACCGGCACACAGACATAGCATTAACACACACACAATGTCTTGTGCACTTAGTCTGGAATGGTGTACAAATCTGCACATGCTCAAAAGCAAATGCTAACGTACAGTACTCACGGATACAGTATATGCAAACAAGTAACAATTATAGTGCTAGCAGTCTCACTCCCCTCCCACATCTCTCTCTCTCTCTCTAACACACACACACACACACACACACACACACACACACACACACACACACAAGTAAAGCTGCACACTAAGACTAAGTACTCTTCCCCAGTAACAGTGCAGTACAGTGTCGGTGGGTGAGGTAGGTCGGTGTGAGGCGCAGACTTGGAGGTAAAGGAGAAGGCATTGGGGCGCATATACTCGCCGGATGAGGAGGCTCCCTAACACCTCTACCTAACCGATTTATTTTCCCTATTACACCTTATTACCCTTTTCCGTGTTATATAAATCCATCTAATATCTCAATACTCTGCATAAATAACGTACAAAATTATATTAACCGGTCATATCCAAAAATAATCCACTAAGGAAGAGGTGCTAGGGAGCCTCCATAACCAAAGAGAATACGGACCTGGGAGGCGAGGCTCAACGGGGCTGGCTGTCTGGTGCTGGTCCTTTCCCTCAAATCCTCATCCAAGATTTAGTGCCTTTATTTTATTTTCCACATACCTTTTTTCTGTATTTTTCGCATTTTTTGGGGATTTCGCTCTGTATTATTTTTAAACGTTTCCACATTTATACATTTTGCTATTTATATAGTTTTTGTGTTGGTTACCAGCCGCGATAGCGAAGTTGGTATTGTTTTCAATTTGTGTGTGTGTGTGTGTGTGTGTGTGTGTGTGTGTGTGTGTGTGTGTGTGTGTGTGTGTGTGTGTGTCTGTTAGCACAATAACTTTGCAACCGCTCAAGATATCATCACAATATTTTACAGGTGTGTAGTAGGGAAAAAATTGATCACGGGTTCGAAATTGGTGAAAGTAGGTCAAGGTCTGTATGTCTGTTTCCGCGATAACTTCGCGACCGCCCAAGATATCATCGCAGAAGTTCTACAGGTGTAGTAAGGTTGAAAATTTCCTACAAATATCGTTTTCAGTTTGTCTGTCTGTGTTGTCTGTTAGCACGATAATTTCGGAACCGCTCAAGATATCATCACAAAATTTTACAGGTTTGTAGTAGGAATGAAAATATCTTACGAGTTCGAAATTGGTGGAAGTAGGTCAAGGTCTGTGTGTCTGTTACCACGATAACTTCGCAACCGCTCAGGATATCGTCACAAAATTTTACAGGTGTGTAGTAGGGATGAAAATCTCCAACGAGTTCAAAATTGGTGAAAGTAGGTGAAGATCAAGGTCGTATTCCAAGCCGCGCTAGATATGTATCGGCTTGCAGCTGGTGTGATGGCCTGGGGGGGGGGGGCCTCTAGTTATTTTGTGCTTTTATCTATGTGAACATTTCTTTTGTTATTTTATACGCCGTGTCTTGATTAGGTTCAATTTTTGTCCATTTCATTTTATTTATTTTTTATATATAATTCACATTATTTTTATTTCATTCCTATATATACAGCACGCAATTATTTTGTCTGTTTATATATTTGTGTTCAAGTTAGGATGAGAGTCTGATGCTGTTCGTATCTATTCGAATCCCAGAAAGGCGACATGAGGGTTTCCAGTAACTTATTGTCAAGGGTTTCCAGTAACTTATTGTCAAGAGTTTTCAGTAACTTATTGTCAAAGGTTTCCAGTAACTTATTGCCAAAGGTTTCCAGTAAATTATTGCCAAAGGTTTCCAGTAACTTTTTGCCAAAGTTTTCAATAATTTAAAGTCAGGGTTTTCAGTAACTGCCACCTGGGGCGTAGGCCAATACCCTGCCTTTAACTATTCATATCTGCATTAGCCTAGCCTAGGGTCCCTACACATTGAGTCATCGATAAAGCTACGATTTTCAATGGGATGATGATGATGATTCTCTTGTTTGCTCCTTATGTTGTCTTATTATTCATTCTCTGATTTCTAGATTCTTCCTGCCATACATTCGTGGGGTGGTGGTGGTGGTGGTGGTGGTGATGATGATGATGATGATGATGATGATTTTCGCTCCTTATATTATCTGATTGTTCATTTTCTGGACTCTACCCACCTTATACACTTGAGAAGAAGACGGTGATGATGATGATAATGATGATGATTTAGCTACACAGGAAAGTAACTGAGTAGTGTCACCCAGTATCGTTAGATAGACAGTATATTATACCTCTGGGTTAACATAGGGTAATATAAAGGTCTTGGATGGGAGAGTTTTAACAAAATTTGTGTTGTGAATTACTCTCTCTCTCTCTCTCTCTCATTTCCATATCTCTCTTTGTCATCTCATGTGAAGGTTTGGTTCATGTTTGTATGCCGCATTTGCGTCTCAGTCGAGTTAACAAGGGCATCATAATAGGCTTCACTTCACCCCCTGATCTGGTTATATGATCACCACCCAGCAGTATAATTAGACTTGTCAATCAGTGTAGAGTCACCTAAAGTGGAAATAAAAGTAATAATAAGTGACAGGAAGGAAAGGGAGAAGTAGGAAAGGAAGAGGACAGGCACAGAAATAGAATGATAAAGGTGAGAGGTGTAGGAAGCACTACATCAAGTGAATGGATGATGGTTGCCTCCACCTACCACTGAGTTGTTATAGTGAAGAGGTTAGAAGTTAATTTCTCCGTGCTTACTAGATAATCTGTGAAAATCGTAACGAGGTTGTCACGTTGAAAGGCTTAATTGAACTAAACCGTCCAACAGATGGATTTGAAAATTCTCTCTCTCTCTCTCTCTCTCTCTCTCTCTCTTTGTCACATCATCACAAAACCCTTCGCTATCCCATTCACTCAAAACAGCCCTATCCCTCATTATCACTCATTATCATCATCACCATCATCATCACAACTACTCATTACGCTCTTCGCAACAAATGGCCAAACTCTCAATAAAAGCCAGCCAAACAGGCCGTGGCATTATCGTTAAGCGCATCATTATCTCCATAGCAACCATTCAACAGCGTAACTACATCGGGTTAGCCCTTGTTATTGAGCGATTATAATTATCAGTGTATGGTAATGAGTGGTAATAGCGTTGTTGTTATTCAGGTCTTTGCCGTACTCCTTTTTCATTTATTATTTGCTCAATTGAGAGAGAGAGAGAGAGAGAGAGAGAGAGAGAGAGAGAGAGAGAGAGAGAGAGAGAGAGAGAGAGAAGAGAGAGAGAGAGGAGGGAGCGGGTGTACACAAGAGAGAGGAAATGAAAAAGATGAATCCAGAAAAACGCCACAGAAAACAGGAACTTATATAACCAACGGCGTCACAAAGCCAACAAATGTCTCCCTTTGAACCTGTTATAAAAAAATAAAAAAAATAAGTGGAATACTAGGATTGTCTTAGCCGGAAAAATATAAGATGAGAAAAGTGAGAAGAAAGGAGAGAGAAATGGACTCTTAACCTCTTTAACCCGAGGACGTCATGTTTATGATGATGATGATGATGATGATGATGATGACTATTATTGTTATCATTGTTATTGTTGTTGTTATTATTATTATTGTTGTTGTTACTTCTATTATTTTTCATTGTATTTTGCCGCTCCTAATTAATTTGATTCACTCATGAGAGAGCAGTCTAGCAATGAAGGGTTGATTAGGCTATATGCAAACCCCAAATTCTAAAAGTTTCTACGAAGCTTAATAAAATTTTGCAGGTATTAAAAATAACTTGAAAAAAGAGGTCATAGTGATGCAGGAGTTAAAGCCACAAGTAACTAGTCATGGGGTAGTGTGCGCTCGTGATTTTGTTAGGCTCTGCAGCACTTCCCTCTCTCAGGTCTATCTCTGCATACAGTACTAGTGCTCTCTGGTGGGGTATATGAGGAGACTATGACGATTCCACCCACTCTCCCTCTCCTCTGAGAATAGTTACGTTAGTTATGATATTCCCTGTGCAACAGCCTGGAAGGAAGTAATAGGTCTGTTGGTGTTTGCTTTCCTTTGTACTCTTGTATGCCACCATACCTATGCTCAAACGTACACCAGTCCACTTCACTTAACCACACACTCTTCCCCAAACATCCCACACCTTGCACATACTCTCTTCGCTTCACACCCTCACAAACTCTCCCTCATACATGCCATCTCCATCTGGTTCACGCACGCACTCCCTCACACCTCGCCTCCCTGACACTGTGCCATCCTGACATCCCTATCCTTCACACTTTACACTTTCCCTGACACACTTTGTATATAATCCGCTCTACATTCTTTCACCTTCCCCACACATCTCCAACTCTGTCACACTTTACACACTCGCTTCCTTATCATCACTACCTACACAGTCTTCCCCCTCCCCCCACACGTACTTTGCAACATTGCCCTCCTCCCTTACACTCTGCACACACACTCTTTCCACCCACCCAACACACTATGTCCCCAGCCCCGCACACTGTAACACATCCCACCTCTCTCACTCCGTACATAGACTGTCTCCCCCACCCCACACACTTTACCCCACTTTACCCAACACATCTGACCTCCCTCACACACTACACACTTTCACCTTCTCCCACCCCACACACTCCCCCACCCACAAAAATTTCCCCACGCCACGCACTCTACCCAACACATCCCATCTCCCTCACACTCTGCACACACACCTCGCTCACACCACACAGTGCGCCATTCCCTTCCACCCTCCCGCTGTCAGACCCTAAACACACCATCCTCCGTCTCTCAGACACTTCGGCTTGTCCTATTTTTCTTACATTTACTCACATTATTTACCTCACACACTCCTACAGCCCACCCCACCTTCGTCCTCCTACCCCCACACACACATTCTGCCCTGTCTCATCACACACACACACACACACACACACACACACACACACACACACACACACACACACACACACACACACACACACACACACACACACACACACACACACACACACACCACTCCACCTGCCCTCCACTTGACCGCGAATGCCTCCACCGTGTATAGTCCACTTACTACTTGCACTTAGGACCCGTAACTCTAGTGGGCAGTCCATTTGAAAGGCAGCTCCATGCACCTCATATTTGCCTAATTGACCACTCTCCCCTCACATACTCACTCACTCGCTTACCTCTCTCTCCCTCACTCAAACATCCACCTTCCCCTAATCTTCCATGACTCTCTGTCTGTCTGTCTGTCTGTTTTTCTCTCTCTCTCTCTCTCTCTCTCTTTCTCTCTCTCTCTCTCTTATTTCCCTTACGCACACACCTCTCCCCTCACTCACTCATTCCTCATTCACCCACACACATTCCTCCACGTTTTTCGTTTTTCTCCCCTCACCCATTCAGTGCCTCTTCTTACACCCTTCTCCATTCACCAATTTCCCCTCACTCCCACTGACCCCCTTTCCCCTTAGTTATTCCACATCTCACCCCTCTTCCATTCAGTACCTCTTTCATACACTCTTCTCCATTCACTCCTTTCCCTCAGTCTCCCCTCACTCATCCTTTATCCACTGTTTCCTCACCCAGTCTCCCTCACCCACTCTTCCTTCATCCATTCACCCCATCCACTCTTCCTTCATTCACTCACCCACTCTCCCCCCTCACTCACTCACCGACTCCCCCCTCACCCACTGACCCACTCACCCACTTGCTCCTCTGCTACCTGTTACCTGCCAGTTCAGTATTCACGATTCGGCGACACCCCTCCCTTTGTATTAGTTTTCACGAGGCCTTCTCACCTGGGTAATAAAGTAATCTACCTTCATCACCTGGAGCGTTGTCTTGTTAGTCGATTATTTAACATTTTTTGTGCGGTGATTCTCTCTCTCTCTCTCTCTCTCTCTCTCTTATTCAGCCAGCACACATAGGGAGCGCAAGTATACGTAGGGGAGGGTATGGGTGGGTGAGAGTGTGGGGTGAGCTAGGGAGTGTGGGGGATGGGTGGAGGAGAGAGTAGGGTGGGTAGGTTTTTTGGGTGAGGGGTAGAGGTAGGAGTAGGGTGCAAGGGGATGGGTATGTATGTGGGTGGAAGTAGGGGTGAGGAGTGGAGGACTAGTGTCTTTTTTTTTGTGGTGTGAGAGAATATGGAGTGGAGGACAGGGGCGGTTAGGTGTGTGGGGTGAGGAGGGGAGTGAGGAGTGGAGGACCAGTGTGGAAAGGTGTGTGGTGTGAGAGAGGGAGTGTGGAGTGGCAGCTAGTGTGGATAGGTGCGAGGGGTGGAGGGGGGAGTGGGAGGGAAATGAGTGGGTAGGTATGTGGAGTGAGAGAGGGAGTGAGGAGTGGAAGGCTAAGGAGAGTACGTGTGTGGGGTGAGGAGTGGAGGGGGAAGCAGGGTGGCTTGACAAACCCAGGGTGTCAAGTGGCTGAGCAGTGGCATGTGTATGGGGAGTCGGGTGGAGTCGCAGGGGAGCAGGGGGAGGAGATGAGTCAAAGAGGTGGCGAGAGGAAGGAAATTGTGATAGTATGGAGAGATGAGATAGTGGGATAGAGGGGAGGCCAGATGGGGTGGTGGGGAGAGGGGGGGAAAGTGAGGTAGTAGAGGGGAGATGATATAGTGGGGGAGAAAGGGGGGGGAAGGTGTGAGGTGGAGGTGAGGGAGAGGGGGCAGTTAGGGTAATATTACAGCTTCAACAGGTGTGTGTGTGGGTTTTAAGGGGGAGAGAGAGTGCTGCGTTTGATAAATTCCTTGCGTCGAAGGGAAAATGAGAGAGAGAGAGAGAGAGAATAAAGGCTAGAGCATGAAGGCAGGTACGGAGAGGGAATGACGAAAGAAAGGAGGAAGGTAAGGCAGAAGAGGGAGGAAGGGAGAGGAGGAGGTATGGAGAAAGAGAGGAAGAAGGGACGGAAAAAAGATGGAGGGTGGGAGGGCTGGAGGGAGGGAGAGGGAGGTGGGAGAGTGGGAGGAAGGGGGGAGGAGGGAGAGTGGGAGGAAGGGAGGGAGTAGGGAGAGTGGAAGGAAGGGAGGGGGGAGGGAGGCGCGTGAGGGGAGCATGACCAGAGCGAACACCTGGTGTCAAGGGGAGCCTCACCACCACACACACACACACTCCTCCACCCGCGGCCACGCTACACACAGGTGATACCCCGCAAACACACACACACACACACACACACACACACACACACACAATCTTTAATCTTCACAGACCTTATCTTCTTACACACACACACACACACACACACACACACACACACACACACACACACACACACACACACACACACACACACACACACACACACACACACACACACACACTCCCTTACCAGACCGTCACTCATGCTCGTCGGAGAAGGTTGTTGGGAAGGGAAGAAAAACTCAAGAAAAATAACCAACAGGATAAAAGGAAAAGCTGATAGAAAAAAGAAAAATACTTAAAGAAACACAGTTAACTCTTTGACTGCATAATCGCTGTAATCTCTTATCTGCCACCCTGTCACTCCTTTGGGATTGTGTTTGTTGAAAAAAAAAATCGTATGAGTTAACACGAGTAAATTCCTAAGTTCTGCTGTGTTAGTGAAAGCGTTATAGTGAGTGTGTTAGCTAACCTTTTGATTGCGTGAAACTTCTCTCCACTGAACAGAATCGTCGTGAGCTAGTGTGAATAACCTGATCAGTCATAAAAATCGCAGTTAAAGGGTTCGGTAAATTGATTGAAAAAGGAAGTAAACTTGATGAAAGTGACGGAAAGAAAACAGAAACGTCAACCCCACGTGTACTTAGACGAGGACGAGCCAGTGATGTGCAAGTGTTTATTGTTTGTGTGGAAAATCTAACATTGCCTTGTGGTACTAAAAATCTTCTCTTACAGTGTTGTTTGTGTTGTGTTGGCACTTTGGTGGGTGTTTGTATTTATCGTGGAATACAGACTGGTTTTACGTGCATCCCGGCTCTGCTTTAAGGGATTTGATGTCGACGCTAACTTAAAAGTGATTTCGTGATATCCTATGCAAAACACTCGCAGACACGACTTGACAGCAAACGGTGAGCACAAAACGCTTCCCTGCTCTACAAGTGGTCTAGCGTTCCAAGCCCAACTAACCTCACCTAACCTAACATGACCTGACCTTACCTGACCCAGCCTAGCTTAGCCTGGCATAGTCTAGCTAACACACATTGCCTCACATTACCAAATACTAAAAAAGGAGCGTAATCTAATCTAATCCACCGAAATTAAATATTGCATAACCCACAATGACGTAGCACAACACAACTAAGCACACTCATACCTGACCCGGTCTGCTTTAACTTAACATAACCATTGACACACAGCATAATCCAACATAATGTGACCAAGTATAATATAACCTTTCTTGACATAACCAAGCCTAACTAGATAGCCAGAGAAATCAAACAACAATACCCAACAATATATACGGTAACATAGTCCTAACTGAATTTGATCTAGCCTGCCATAACCTAACAACCTAACCTAACGTAGCCCAGGATAGCCTAACCTAACCTAACCTAACTTAACATTGCCTCACCTAACCTAACCTCAGAAGGCACCGTGCTGATACCAAGCTGACAAGATCCTGGTAAGGTGATAATTGGGTGCTGATAAGATGATGACGAGGGGATCTTTTTTTATTTATTTTTTCCTCAGTTCAACGAAGTTATCCAACACCTCTTCTTTAGCGATTTATTCTGAGTGGTACATTTCAGCATCCTCCTTTTTTGTTAGCTATAATTTTAACCCTTTCAGTCCGATTACGTTTTGTATATTTAATCTTGCTGCCCACGGGGGATTCAGTATTATAATATTAGTGTTGGCTTTTTCCAGTGAAGAGTCGAGTGAAACCTGCAGTGTATGTAAGTCCCCTCGCTCGGAAAGTCTCTCTAACCGAATCAAATCGTCTGGAGGTATATAGCAGAAATGAAAAAAAAAATCGGTCATAGGAAGAAAGAGGTTAAATATGGACTTAGGCTGCATATAAAAGAGCACATTAGCGTGTCATACGCTAAAATAAACTGGCAAGAAAGAGATACTATAGTGCATATAAAACATAAATCGTAACCTCTCTCGGCTCAGTTATTGGCCAGGTGGAATCAGATTTTAGGATTAATTTGAATAGTAACCAAGGAGACTCATTTCTTCCCCATAACTAAGGCTTATGGAATTTCACGCAACCACGACTTAGCATTCAAGCTTTGAGAGTGGACCAGTTCCAACAGATGAAGCCCAACCGAGAGTAATCAGCCTCCTAAACCCACAAGAATAGTGGCTTGCTTGAGTGTACAATTGCGGACACTAATATTGATCCCCTTCATTACGATAAATAACGGGAGGGTGAACAATAATTTTTGAAACCCAGTGATGCACTCTTCGAAAACCAATAAATTTTTCAGGGTATTGTGGAGGAGTTTTATAATTGTTTGACTTAAAAGTGGGGCGATAATCCTGACCACTACTGTTCTGTACGCACCTGAAAGCGAGATGCAGGAGAGAGAGAGAGAGAGAGAGAGAGAGAGAGAGAGAGAGAGAGAGAGAGAGAGAGAGAGAGAGAGAGAGAGAGAATTTGTGTGTTGGGGGGTTAAAGAATACCTAAAAAACTACACACCTGCCCCTCCACACCTACACTCCCATACGCCCACAGTCACATGTATTATTCAAGTGAAGACATGACCACACACACACACACACACACACACACACACACACACACACACACACACACACACACACTGTCAGTCTTCCATAAGTCTTGCTCCACGAAGATCATCATCATCATCAATGTTAAGATCAACATTTTTTATCAACATAGCGGCTTTATTATTATAATAATAATAATAATAATAATAATTATTATTATTATAATTATTATTAGTGGTGGTAGTACGAGTAGTAGTATTAGTAGTAGCAGCAGTAGTAGTAGCAATAGTAGTCGTCATCGTCATGTCATTATCATCATCATCATCATTATCATAATCATTCTACCGTATTTCCCTCCTGGCTCATTAAGATAACCATTGCTAATGACCATATTCACCCTGTTTGCCTGCTCTCTCTCTCTCTCTCTCTCTCTCTCTCTCTCTCTCTCTCGCTTCTGTCAGACATTTTTTCATCTTAGTGGAGCCTTCTTGTAGTGGTTGGGTCAAAATCGATCATCTCCAGGAATATTCTATACAATTTTTGTTTTAATTCAATTAATTTTTGCTCCACACGACTTTATTTAGAAAAAAAAAATCTATATCACTGAGGGAGAAAGATGAACTGTTATCCTCTTCTTCACGAAACGTCTGACCTTATCAGCTTAAAATGTGAGTAGGTGGAAACGATAAATTAACAAAAAAATACATCCGCTTACTAGAAGGGTTGAATAGAATTTTAATGAGTTGTTTATAAAATATAATGAGCTGTTTGGGCAAGCGAACGAGTTTTAGAGGAAAATATAAATAGGTTGTAGAGGAAGGGTAGATGAGGTGTTTAAAAAAAATATTGGGCCTCAGAGGAAAAATGAGTGAGGGGTGTATGGGAGAGTAAATGAGATGTTTGAAAGTAAGGTGAGGAGTAACTTAGAAGAAAAATATAGGTGTGGAGTTGATGAGAGAGAGAGAGAGAGAGAGAGAGAGATGCAAGGATAAACACCTGTATTTTTACCTCTTCCCCACGAGGTGGTCTTTTATATTTTACTATCAGTAGTACGGTACCCGGCGTTGCTCGTGTTAGCAAAGTTATGTATAGTTTCATGGGGGAGAGGGGGCGCGGGATTGGGAACTGCACTGCCTCCCCCACAACATCCTGCATATTTCCAGTGGCGCTTAGGATGTACAACAAAATTTCGCCGCCAGTCCTCTCCTAGCATTATGCCCTGCCTTCCTGGTTTCTCATTCCTCTCCAGACAGTATAGAGTATCCTTCCTCCTCATGATCTTTCGTGTGCTTCATGTTGCTGTGATATAAGTTCGTGTAAAGCCTTCCATTGCCATATTGGGCAGAGAAATGTCGGCGAACTTTTGCTGATGACTGTACTTGAGGCTGTATGTGTAAACGTACCGAATTTCATGACTTTATCTCGAAAAGTATGAATATTATCGTAGAGGTTCAGGGATGGGTCTGGGACTCCTCCCCGAACCTCCAAGCTCAGTTCCTGTTTTGCCTAGAACCTAACTGAGGCTGTAAATGTTCCCTTGCCTAAATTCCATTCTTTAATCGTAATAATTTGCGTATTTTCTTGCAGGGTCGGGATTGTTGGGTGGGGTTATACAACTTCCCCTGAACCTCCAAGTGCAGTGTCTGTGGTACGGGTTACTTGCTTTTGATCTTTTTTGTCACCATACAAAATGTCGCCTTTTTAGCTTTATAACTGTGGATCATTTTATTTGGCGGGAAACACCATGTGCTGTCCAAATGTTACTCGTGATCTTTCTGTGAGCCGTAGCTGTACCCATGCAAATATTCAACACCGTGGATTGAAAATTGTGACGGTGCATATCAGGCAGACAAACAAACAAACAGACAGACAGATTGACTGAGTGACTGACTGACTGACTGACATTATGAATTATATGTACAGTATAGTTTCTTGCCGCTACCAGACGATTTTTATTTTCCATTGGAAAAACCGCTCATAGTTAAGGAGATAATGAAAGTATTATATAATCTTCACTCTCATCTTAAATGTCAGGACCAACTGCCTCGCCCCGGGCTTCTACGCTCCTCATGGAGCAACGTAGGATTGGATGATGGATGGATGGATGATATAATCTGAGTATAATCGTCTGCTAGCAACAAGGACAAAAAGAAAAGAAAACTCGTGTTCAACTGGTAACTTTTCTTCTTTCAAGCGTTTCCACATGTTCTCACGTTTCTGTCATTGTAACTCCCGCGTTTTCCTTCTTCACAGTCCCATCAACGTGGCTGCTGTTCATTCAGTTTCATTTTGCACACCCTCCACATGTCCAGACCACTCCAGCACATTCCCTCTGATACGTTGGTCTTCCTCACCTCATTCTTCCAGCACCTTCCCTCTTATGGGACTTTTATTCTCGACACAGTCCTTATGTCCAGACCATCTCAGTACATTTATCGTATTGTAAATCCTTTCCTCTTATGTCCAGACCATCTCAGTACATTTATCATATTGTAAATCCTTTCCCCTCCTCATTCTTCCATCAACATCGCTCCTGCACGTACACTCTCTTTCGCAACTTAATTTTTCACGCAGACCACTTACCCAAACCACTTCAATACATTCTTCCTAAAATCTTGGTCTTCCTCTCTTCCTCCTCCCATAAACCCGATTGTTATACATTGCCTTCGCTAACTTTTCGTTCTCCAAGCGTTTGCACCTGTCCATACCACCTCTGAACATTTATATTCTAGATCTTGGTCTTCCTCTCCCCACACTGCCTCCAACTTCGCCCTTACTTTTTCTGCCTCCAACTTCGCTCTTACTCACTCTGCCCTCAGCTCGCCCATACTCACTCTCCCTTCAACATCGCTCTTACTCACTCTGCCTTCAACTTCCCCCTTATTCTGCCTTCATCTTCTCCCTTACTCACTCTGCCCTCAACTTCGCCCTTACTCTGCCTTCATCTTCGCCCTTACTCACTCTGCCTTCAACTTCGCCCTTACTCACTCTGCCTTCAACTTCACCCTTACTCACTCTGCTTTCAACATCGCCTT
>NC_137017.1:11021081-11028581 GCF_032717465.1 Coenobita brevimanus | reverse complement strand
AGACCTCAGCCAATGTAAGGCGCCAAGCGAAAACCCAAACAAACATTAGCAGTATGGTCAGGTGGTTAAAAATAGAGCATGCATAAGAAAAGGATCAGGGATTGAAAAAGAACACTCCAAAGTCAAAGCAAGAAATAGAGAAATTAACCTAAACCGGGAAGCACAAGCAGTATGGTGGATGCGTACTTTTGTTGCGCCCCGGGGTGAATAAGGAAGCGGGGTGCCTCACCAGTGAATGCACAGGAACATACTTTAACAATATGGCGAGGTAAGAAAAAGATGGGGGGCGAGGGGGGCGGCGGAGAAGCAGAAAAGAAGAGGCTGAAAAAAACAAGGTAACTCGAAGCAGACTATAACAATTACTGAGACAGGCATTTACAGTGTGGCCGCATCTTGGCGAAAAAGAAGGGGTCTCAAGATACGCAAGCAATAAAGCAATAAATCCAAGCAAGCAGACACTACCATTATGGCGAGAAAGTGCCTTTGTCGCGCCCGGGGATGAATAAGGAAGCGGGGTGCCTCTCCAGTGAATGCACAGGAACATATTTTAAAAGTATGGCGAGGTCAGATGAGAAGGAATAGAAGCAAAAGAAAAAGTAGAGGAAGAAACGTAAGGAAGCAGACTCCCGAAAGTACTTAGGCAGAAATACGTTAAAAATATGGTTGCAGCTTGGTATAAAAAAAAATGGACCTAGAGAGACGCGAGCAGTAAAGAAATAAATCCAGGCAGGCAGTCAGGCACTAACAGTATGGCCGTAGCTAGCCTTCGTCGCGCCTCGGGGTGAATAAGGAAGCGAGGTCCCTCTGCACTGAATACGCAGCAACAGCGCCGAGATCCAGGGGTTTATGAATGCCTCTTTGTGCTGGTCTCCCCCGCGTTCATTCAGCTCCGCCGGCCCACGATAAGAGGCAACAATAGAGGGGCCAAGGGGGAGAGGGGGGGGGGCAGAGCCTTGGAGGGAAGGACGCGGCGAACTGGTGGTATAATGTGATAATCTGACGCATCTCGTGGCATTCATTCGGTCTTTTGAAAGCGAACAGGAATATTTATCTCCCGAACGTGATATGTTATCGAACATCTCTTGGCATTCAGACGTGTATCTGTAAGTAAATACTGCGGTAGATTTTGACGCATCGACTCACACTCCAGCGTCTAATTTTATAGTAAATGCGAAGGCTTAGACTTTCCATAAAATATTCTAGCTCATATTGTGCTACGTCTGGAAAGCATTTCTAAGAGAGTAATAGTACTTAACCTTTAGTTAATGGCACATATTCACGCATCAGCTCATACTTGGACATTTTTATCAGAGTGACTGAAAATACTTATTCTTCAGGAAATGTTATATTCCACTGTATTTGCATAGCCTGGAAATTATTAGTATATGCAAACGAGAATTCCTCTTGTAGAAATTATCGAGAAGTTTAATGAACCTTTGGAAGAATTTCAGTTTGCCATTAATGTTTTTCTAACAGTTTATCGTATTCAGACTAATACTGTATCAAAGTGAAGGTGAATATATTTAAATAACCCAGAGTACTCTTTAAATCAATATAATTTCAAACTGCCGTTGCAATCGTCTAGTGTTTGTATCTGTCCTAATTAAAGCAAGTACATTGAATAAAAAGTTACGGAAAATTTATGAAAAATAATAGCAACAACAAAAACATTTCATGCAACTGTTACAATTTCCAGTACGTCTGTTCACACTAGAAAGCAAGTCAGTAAGTAAATGTCATTGTCAGTAAAAGTTAATGTAAATATTAAAAATCCATACTGGCATACCCAGGGAAATGAAGACGGAGATAAAGCCTCTGTCTGTCCGTGTGTGGGTCTGTCTGTCACTGTGATGGAATGCGACTGGCCGAATCGTGGTGGAGATCAATGAGTATTCGTTACGATGGAGTGAATGAGAGTGTTTGTACTGAGCCAAGAATGAATGAATGAATTGTTGAATGTACGACAGTGGACAAGAGCACGGTGGTATGAAGCGGTCTAGTGTGTTCTTGTTAATGCTAGAAGGTTTAATTCAGTTTTGGAGAGAGAGAGATCAACAGGTCTCTCTCTCTCTCTCTCTCTCTCTCTCTCTCTCTCTCTCTCTCTCTCTCTCTCTCTCACACACACACACACACACACACACACACACACACACACACACACACACACACACACACACACACACACACACACACACACACACACACACAAAACCACCTGTAACAAAACGATTCACACTCCCTGACGGCACGCTGTGAATCGAGTTAATCCTTTGACCATGAATTACAACTGTAGTACCGATATTTTATTATGGGTAATGATTTGTGATTTTTTTTCAATTGAGACTTACCCAGACTATATTAAAGGTTAAAGTTATTGACGGAGGTAAATAATCTCACTAGGCCAAATGGTTTTATTCCTCAGAAAACAAGGTTAGATTGGCCTGAGTTAGGGTAAAGTTAGGTTAGGTTAAGTTAGGCTAAAATTGGGTTGGGCAAGCACTGATTAGGCTAGGTGGGGGTAGGTTTAGTGTGGATGACTGGTTTTAGATTAACTTAAGAACGTTATGTTAGATTAGGTTAGACTAATACAGAGTAGGCTTGCTTAAGGTTATGGTAGGTAGTGAGGTAAATTTGGCAGAGGTATGTTTGGTCATCGTAAATGATTTAGGTTAAGTTAGGGACAGTAGGTTAGGGTAAGTTAGATTAGGGTAGGTGAAGTTATTGTAGGTTTGGTTAAGGTGACGTTAGGGTAGGTTAGAGTAGACTAGGTTTGGTTTGGTGACATGAGCTTAGGCTTCAAAAGATAGGATTAAATTGTTAGGTTGGCTAGTTTAGGGTTAAGTTGACGTACTGTATATTAGGTTAGGTTAGGTTAACTAGGATGTCTTAAGTGAGGTTAGACTAGAATAATTTAGGGTTGGTGACACTTGTATAGGCTGTGGAGAAATAGGTCAGGTTAGGTGAAGTACATGGAGTTAGGTTACGCAGGATTAACCTAGTTTAGGTTATGGTAGGCAAGGTTAGTCTTGATTAGCATAGGCTAGAGAAGGTAAAATAAAGCTAGGTAGGGTGAGATGTCCATGTTGCCCGTCATTATACATGGTCGACGGCTATAAAAGTACACTCACAGGGGAGAAGAAGTGGTCACCAGGCCGCCATATACAAGGGTCTGGCTGTATAGGAACGTGTCGCATAAAGGGAGACGTGCAGTATAAGAGATGTGACGTAGAGTGGACGTGCGATACAGGAACGTGCTGTATAGAAAGGTTTGTACCGTGCAGGAGACATGTATAGTAAGGGGATATACAGTATATAGGAGGGCATGGTGTATAGAGAGGGGACATGGTGTATAGTGAGGGGACATGGTGTATAGTGAGGGGACATGGTGTACAAAGGGGGACGTGGTGTATAGAGAGGGACATGGTGTATAGAGAGGGGACATGGTGTATAGTGAGGGGACATGGTGTACAAAGGGGGACATGGTGTATATAGAGGGACATGGTGTATAGAGAGGGACATAGTGTACAGAGAGGGACATGGTGTATAGAGAGAGGACTTGGTGTATAGAGAGGGGACATGGTGTATACTGTAGAGAGGGGACATGGTGTATAGAGAGGGGGACCTGATGTATAGAGAGGGACATGATGCATAGAGGGGGACATGGTATATAGAGGGGGACATGGTGTAAAGAGGGGGACATGATACATAGAGGGGGACATGGTATATAGAGAGGGGACATGGTTATAGAGGGGGACATGGTGTACAAAGGGGGACGTGCTGTATAGATGGAGACATGATGTATAGAGTTGGACATGGTGTATAGAGAGGGAAATGGTGTACCGTATAGAGGGACATGGCGTATAGAGGGGGACATGGGATGTAGAGGTGGACATGATGTACAGTATAGAGGGGAACATGGTGTATAGAGAGGGGAACATGGTGTATAGAGAGGGGGACATAGTGTATAGAGAGGGGGACATGGTGTATAGAGAGGGGGACATGGTGTATAGAGAGGGGGACATAGTGTATAGAGAGGGGGACATGGTGTATAGAGAGGGGGACATAGTGTATAGAGAGGGGGACATGGTGTATAGAGAGGGGGACATAGTGTATAGAGAGGGGGACATGGTGTATAGAGAGGGGGACATAGTGTATAGAGAGGGGGACATGGTGTATAGAGGAGGACATGCAATATAGATGAGGACTTGCTGTATAGAGGGGGAACGTGCTCAGAACCGGGGAACATGGTGTATAAAGAGGGACATGGTGTATAGAGGGGATATGCTGTATAGAAAGAGGCATAGCAGAGAACATAAGTCTACGTAAACTTCCAAAGCCATTAGCGACCTCATTAAATCGGAGAACGTAATTAGCGAGAATAATGACCAGTCAGCTTAATAGTCATACGTGTGTGTGTGTGTGTGTGTGTGTGTGTGTGTGTGTGTGTGTGTGTGTGTGTGTGTGTAGGTGAGACTGTAAGCACGTGAGTGTGTATTATGTGTAAACGTGCGATATTATTTGTGCTGTTTGTCTTTCTCTTCATTCTCTCTCTCTCTCTCTCTCTCTCGCTCTCTCTATCTCTCTCTCTCTCTCAATCTCCTTATCACTCCATCCTTCTTTGTCTACCTCGGCATCGGAACAGTTAAGCACGAAGAACCGAAATCTCCAACGCCAATTACGAACCCAGCGAAAATTATTGTTACACACGGACGTCCACTTTGGCATTAATGTTATTTCGGAATTTATGATGTGCCGAATTAATTGCCGACACTCCAGCTCCATTTTTTTTTTCCCTCCACAGCCGCTGCCAATCTAGTGCTGGTGGTCGGGAATTTATGGGTGAGAGAGAGAGAGAGAGAGAGAGAGAGAGAGAGAGAGAGAGAGAGAGCGAGCGGGGGGGCTCATGGGGTGAGCCAGAGTAATATTTGTGCCGTTGGAAGTTTACTTATTAGGGCTGACAGTTAATTGAATCATCACGAAAAGAAAATAAAGACAAAGACCTAAAGACAAAAAGAAAATTCCCCCAACAATCCTGCCAAATGAAACGATGTCCCAAAAGAATTACCGGCGGGCAATAAACACGAAAAGTATACTACCACACGAAAAGAAAGGCATACAAAACACACACACACACACACACACACACACACACACACACACACACACACACACACACACACACACACACACACACACACACACACACACACACACACACACACACACACACACACACACACAGCGAGAACACAGGCACCTGAAAACCAAAAGAGGATCTAAGAGGCAGAGAATTGCGCCATCCGCTTCGCTATTTCTATCTCCCTCCTTCTCCCTCTCTCCTCCCTCTCTCTCTCCCTCTCCCTCTCTCCTCCCTCTCTCTCTCCCTCTCCCTCTCTCCTCCCTCTCCCTCTCCCTCCACCGCTTACTCAGGGACTCATGAATATAAAATGCCCAGTTTAGAGGGAGAAAAAGTTTCAAGAGGGAGGTGGGATGGGCTGGCTTCGCGTCTGTGCTGGTACTGTATCTGTGGCCTGGGGGAGGAATTCTCGCTAGCTTTAGGAGACTTCGTAGCACCTCTTCCCCTGTGATTTATTCTTCATATTACACCTGAATATTTACTTGGGTGTTATTTATACCTTTTTTAGCACTGACCAAGGTTGTATCAATATCATAGAGGGAGATTATTAACGTACTATATGCAAAAATTGAATGTAAGGAAGAGGTGTCATAAGTCCCCCTAAGGCAACGAGAATACGATCCCGGATTCGAGACATGCAGGAGGAACTGTGGTGGTGTTGGCAATAAATAGTTAGAGAAGCAGATGAGTAGATGACAAATTAAACCAGCGTATCAGGAAGGGAGATATAGAAGGGAAAGAAAAGTGTGAAAAAAATGAAAACGAACGATATATAGAAGTGAGATAGGGGAAAATTCACATATAAAGGTATATAAACTGAAGAATGAATGCCTAATAAAGTAGGGAAACAGGGGAATTGAAAAACGATAGAGGAAGAAGTAATTATTTATCAGTATGAAATATATAAAAAGCAGGCAAAGTAACAGGCAAGGAAGAGGAAATAGATATGCATAAAAAAAGAAGAAAAAAGTTGTATGACCGTAAATGTAAAAAACCGAAGGCATAAGCAGCGTATTAGGCCAGGGTACAACAGTGAAAGAAAAAAAAACTATATAAACACTGATAGATAAAGGAGCGGAATAATAAAAAAAAAAAAGGCAATAAGGAAAGGAAGACAAAAGGGGACTAGATGCGTAGATACATGTAGCAGAGAATAAGTGTGTGAGAAAAAAGTAGAAGCAAAACAAGAATAAAGAAAAAAAACTTATACATTGATACCAACTAAAAATTAATAACCGAAAATATTAATGTTAGTTATGGTGTTAGACCTATATTACCTCTGCAGCAGCGTAGGGGCCCGGGGCAAGGCTACTGAGTCCGGACATTTTTCTTTATTTTTTCAGAGACGATTTTATTCTTATTGAGAGAAACTTTCCATACTTGAGGGGTTGGATATGGTCTTTCATTAACCCTTTCAACACAAGATATTTTCTTCATATAATGAAGTTTCTGAAAGTACCACCAATAAAGGGAACCGGGATCAAGGGGTTAAGGAAATAATGACCGGTCGCTTTGTAAGAACAGCTAAAAATGAGTGAATAAATAAATAAACATATATAAATATAAAGATAAATTAATAGGTGAATAAATAAAAAGAAAAAAGTAAACACGAAAACTTAATTGGCCTGCTTCTCGAAAGTGGTAAAGATTAAGCAAAGATCAAGCCCGGACTGGCCAAATCCTCCATCTTGTGTCCAGATCCAGGCGGCTCTGATAGGGGATGTGCCGTATGCCTTGACCCTTAAAGGTGGACGCCAGTGTGGGGTTGGATCCCATTACAAAGATTCTCATTAGTATTTAATCCCACAAGAAGGAATACTGAGATTAAAAGGCAGGATTCCTGATTCCCCGGGTCTGTTGTACAAGGATCTCAGTGCTGAATTGGACAGAAACTTTCTCTTTACAATATTTAAGTTATAATCAAAATAAATTTTAAAAAAATAGATGTTATAGCAAGATCACACAGTTGATTTTGTTAGCACTTGATCCCAAATTAAAATATTCACTTATAATCTAAACAAAATTAATGTTTTTTGCGTATGTTGTTTAAGGATTTGCTTGAGGTATTATACAGTATTTGATTCCTTACAATAGTTTAGTTAAAAAAGGAAATGGATATTCTGGTCTGTCGTAGAATATTTTTGAATACTTTTTTGTTTTGTTTAGGCATCATTGGATCCCCCACTAAAATTTCAGTTATACTCCAAATCCAGATTAAGAAGTTCTGAAGTTCTTTTTGATGAGGGATGTCACTGTTGGATCTGGTAGAGTCGGATTCCTCATAAGATCCACAAATGAAGGAGAATTCAAATCTGGTACAGGAATAATTCAGTGTTATAGAATTGATAGCGGTGCACCGTTTA
>NC_137017.1:10998581-11016081 GCF_032717465.1 Coenobita brevimanus | reverse complement strand
AAGGGAGAATAGAAGGAAAGGAGGTATGGGATGGAGAGAAGAACATGGGGGAGACCATTTTCTCGTCATTCTGGTTTCGACGTAGCTGATATCCTCGTATAGATCCAGTCTTTGGAGTAGATATAATATGATATTTCATGAGCCATCTTCATCGTCATCAGTCATTGTTATTATCCAGCACCACAAAGACGTCTCCCATTATACTCCCCTCTGGCCTGTTGGTGCTGCTTTTTTCATCATCATCATCATCATAATCCCTACCCGTTTATGCTCCTGTATATCCAAAGTCCTGCAAACATGCGGATGTGATCTCACCGTCTGATTCTCATCTCCAACCTTTTTCTCTGGCCTAACATGCTCCATATCACTCAGTTCCCAATCTCTGCCGCACACAACCAGGTCCTCTGGGAAAACAATGTGAATCGGGAACCAGTGTGTGTGTGTGTGTGTGTGTGTGTGTGTGTGTGTGTGTGTGTGTGTGTGTGTGTGTGTGTGTGTGGACCGTATTCTCAATGGTTTAAGAATGTCTCTGTCACGTTTTCCCCTCCCAGTGTACACTATATTTGCATCATTTCGTATGTGGTCCGCTACAGTATCAAACTTATTCCTCGAAGGGAGAGTGAAAGAAGTAACCTTTCCTCATGCAGGCTTAATACAATCAGGAAATGATTTCTGTGGTCAGAGTTGTGTATTTCAAGGTCTTAATGCTATAATTGTGTGTGTGTGTGTGTGTGTGTGTGTGTGTGTGTGTGTGTGTGTGTGTGTGTGTGTGTGTGTGTGTCCGTCCATTAATCCACCATCACCTCCACTTCCACGCTCCACCTCACAGCTCGGCCACTACTGGATGGGTTTGGACAGGTATTCATTAACCAGGTGTATTGGTTGACTGTTTGCGGTAATAGGTGTGTAAAGGGGGTTTGGTAATAGGTATAGTCAGATAAAAAAGTTCACCTACTATTCCACTGCGTCTGCTTCACAGCTTGAGCAGTCTCACCATTTTCCGCCCTAACACATTACCGTACATCACAGAGGATCATCTACAAAAATATACTAAGCCTCTCTCATGTGCCAGCAGAGGAAAATGAGAGATAGAAGAGGAAGAATATTAGGCGAACTTTAGTATCCGACCATACGCAATAGATATGTAATAAGAAGTGTGTAACAGGTGTGTGATAGCAAGTTGGCACAGTAGATGGACAGATAGTTTGCTTGCTGCTGTTTGGTCATTATGAGTTGCGTGGACAGAGAGGGATGGACTGGGATGATGGGTGGTAGAGCATGTCGGGGAAATTGTACCCTGTGAAGAGAGGCGCGGTAAGTCGACTAATAGCTTCAGTAATCATTTGTACGCGCATAGGTGGGTAGGGTGGGCGGGGAGAAGCAGGTGGGGTAAATGGGGTGGTGATAGGTGGTGGGGCAGGGCGAGGCTGATGTAACCTGTGCAGATGGGTAGTGTAAGTTTGTGGTATGAGGATGGTAAAGGTTTATATCAAATCTATTTCTCAGGAGAGTAAATAAAAAAGGCTGTAAGCACTCGCAACTCCGACATATCTGTTGCTTACATAGGAAGTAAAAGATGTGGTACTGAAGGGTTTGATTTACACACACACACACACACACACACACACACACACACACACACACACACACACACACACACACACACACACACACACACACACACACACACACACACACACACACACACACACACACAGAGGCAGGCAGGCACAATAGCCCCCTTGACAGAGTGGTCTCAAGGGGCGCAACAGTTAGAGAGAGAGGGCGCGTGCGGCACCAAGTTCACAGCAGCCAGGGTTCTCGTGGGATTCGGAGGCTCCCTAGCACCGGAGTGATTTATAGTGCCTGTACCTTAGCCCAGTTACTCTACCCAAGGTTCTCACTTTCATTTTAGTGTTGCTCTCGCTTAACGATTTTATATAGCTTTGAAGAGGTTTGGTAGTGAAGGGTTGGAAAGAATCTAAATTAGTCCCTTCAGTGCCACGACGCTTTTTTTTTTTTTTTTTTCCCTACTTTCCACCAAAATATTTTCTCCAGCTGAGGAGGGACCTCTCGTGGTGGAGAACTGATTTGGTGTTGGATGGTATTGTCTACTGATATCTTTTAAGTCTGCCAAAGTGACATCCACGAGAATATTATAATTCCGTATGAAAAATAAATTAGGAAGGAGTGCTGGTGGGTCTGCTAAGCTCACGAGTATATGGCGCTGGGCGTGCTGATCTCTCCCCTTAAACCCACTCACGAAATTGTTGAATATACTCGTACTCTAGCTTGCTTTTTTTATGGCAAGATTTCAGTTTTCTGTCTTTATTATTCTTAGTTATATCGACGACGTACCCTTGTACTTCGATCATTATGGCCAAGACAAAGAGATTTTCATACAACCATATCCTGGCTTTGTCTTTCATTCCATTCCACCTCTTCCTTCGTAGTATTCTGTATTTCTTGACCTCAGTCTTTCCCAGTTCCTCACTTCATTCCATCCCAACATTTTCTTATTTTTGTAGCATCATCCTAACCCTTTTCCGCATTTCATTTCACCTCACCCTTCCACATACACTCCTTACCTTCTTCTAGCTCAGGTTTTCATTCTATCCATCCGTGTCTATGTAATGTAATCTTCAGTTCCGTCCAGGACCAGCTGAAGTCCTTCCAACCCCGCTCACCTCCATGCCTTCCCCAAAGTTATAATGGCGCAGTCCTTCATTCCATCCTGCATATAACTCAACACCCCCATCCTAGCTCAGTTCTTCAATCTGTCCTACTCCACGCTCCTGCATATACACCTCAACCTCATCCTACCTCAACTGTAGTCCTGCAGTCCATCCCATCTTTCCTTCGCTAATATACTTCACACCCTTATCCTACCTCATGTCTACATTTTATCCCACATAACCCTCGAACATATAATCTCCAGCTTCATCGTGGCTAAGTCTTCCATCCAGTCACACTCCGCCCTTCTACCTAGACTGTTTGACTTCATCCTGGCTCAGTGCAGTACTTCCTGCTATTCCCTTCCAGCCTTCTGAATATACACCCCAAATTCATTCATCCTAGCCTCTCATATCATCAGGAAAGAAAATAAGTGATGTCGTGAAGGTGAGAAACAAGGAGAGGAATAACACCGAGAATAGTGTGCTTTATACAATACCTTATAGTAATTTTTCTTCCGTATATTATGGTGAATCCTCCGGGGGCCTTAATAAGAGGGTATTTGAACATAAGAACGATGTAAGGTGTCACAGAACATCAAATTCTTTAGTTGTTCACACTGATGAGTAAAATCACTTTCCCAATTGGGAGGAGGCACAAATAATACACAAGAGTTTAATTAACTGTGTAAGGAGGGCAGTGGAAGCAGCTCACATTTGTGCAAACAAGGGTAGCATCACTAACCATCGTGACGGCCCTCTGTGCTGGGCGAGGCGTAGCCCGGAAATAGCAATCAAGAGGGGCGGCGAAGTCAGATCAGGTCATGGGGGGAGTGGACAACCAGCAATAGCGGGCGATCCCACGAGTATTAAGCAGCTCACGTCACTATATATATATATATATATATATATATATATATATATATATATATATATATATATATAATCTCCAATCTTTCAAACGCAGTGTGTCCAGGCATCTCGAAGTGAATGGATCTTGAATTTGGCTCTCTTTTGTACTTTTTTTTTTTCTTGGAAGGAACGTTTTGCGGGCCCAGCCTTTGGCTCCTTCTTCCTCGCATAAATAAATAAATAAATAAATAAATAAATATATATATATATATATATATATATATATATATATATATATATATATATATATATATATATATATATATATATATATATATATATATATATACTGTATATATAAAATGTATAGGAGCCGCGTTGTTTGTTATCGCCCGCCTTTACAAGACGGAGCGATAGTGCTTTTTGTCCGTCTCAGTGTATGTGTGTGTGTGTGTGTGTGTGTGTGTGTGTGTGTGTGTGTGTGTGTGTGAACTATCAACATGAAATCTTCAGAGTATTAAGATATGACCAAAATCTTGGCCGAGTTCGATAATGGGCACTCGGGATCAAGGTCACCAAAATAGCTGCCAAAGGTTGGCTTACTTTTATCGTCCTCCATTAGCACCATTATATCTCATGAACGGCATGAGCTATCAACGTGAAACCTTCAGGGTATCAGGATATGGCCAAAATCTTGGACTTGGCCAACAGCATATTCTGGTGGGCTACTGGCATTCGGCTCCCAAATGCTTTTCTTTCATTTGTCCTTCATTCAAACCCAAATCAAGGGCCAGAGACCCTCGGACCCATATATATTCTGAATCATGGTGACCCTTGGATGGTTTTTTGGGGGTCAAAATTCAGATCCGGGCCATTTGAGGTCACCTCCAGAGAGTTCGCTTTTTTTTTTTTTTGGCCCAGGCAACGCCGGGTACCCCTGCAACCCAGTTTTTGGCATGGGGACTCACATGACCTCCACTTCGGACATAGGCTATGTGAGGTTGACCTCCGGGGTCATTTAAGGTCACTGGTCGGAGGTCATTTGAGGTCACCGGTAATACACACTCGATCGACTGGACCCAGCAGCCCAATTTTTAGCATGGAGGCTCACATGGCCTCCAGTTCGGACATAGGATATGGGAGGTTGACCTCCGAGGTCATTTGAGGTCAGCAGTCGGAGGTCATTTGAGGTCACTGTTAATAGTAAACAGGTGCGCACAATATTGTGCGTTTGTCAGCGAAAGCTGAAATAGAAAGACCTCTTATAATCCCTCTTCAAAAGCATAAGTGATACACTCATGATCTCTGATTTCTGCTCATGGGTGCCCCCTTCCTACCCCTGTGTACCCAGTGAAGAGGGGAGGGGGGAGGGAACGAAACAAGCCCCGCCCGCCTCTACCCCAGCTCCCAACCCTCCCCCATACCCCTACCCAACCCCCCCACCTGGCAATAACATCTCAAGCTGATTTCATACTTAACACTCCTGGTCCCACTGCTGATACATACATAGAACACTAGGATATGTTAAAAGTATATAACTATCAGCACGATGCAGCAAGAAATTATTGCATTATAACGTTGACAGTAAAACAAAACGTTAACAACGGCCATCCCAGGCCTCGTGTGTGTTTATATACATATATATATATATATATATATATATATATATATATATATATATATATATATATATATATATATATATATATATATATATATATATATATATATATATAATGTTACTCAGGCACGCTGCGTTAAGAGAGTTGGGGGGGGGGGTTTGTGTTTTCTCCCCTTCAGACACGCCGACAGCCTGATTTATAAAGATCCTTGCTATCTAATTATTTTCTTTCCCTATTCATGTGGGCTAGCCGACTAACTTCAGGTACGCTGTTTGATGTTACCTTACTTGTGTTCTTTACTTATATGTCTGGATTAGATTTCACCCCATTTCTTAGGTGAGAATTAGAATTGGGATGATGTTGATGATGATGATGATGTTTCCGACTTCAGTCTCTTCTCTGAGGCCCAGCAGTACACACACACACACACACACACACACACACACACACACACACACACACACACACACACACACACACACACACACACACACACACACACACACACACACACACACACACACACACACACACACACACACACACACACACACACACACACACCTGAAGATGACGCCAACCTCCCCCCGTATCCCTGGCCCGGACTGCCTTCTCTTTTGAGGCACACGGGCACGCTGAATTATTTAGGTTCTTGAAAGTGGAGGGTTTTTACTCCTTTTGTGTATTCGACGCTGGACGTAGACTAGCTAACCCGTTGCCTAGTGTCATCTGCCAGCGCTCTGCTACACACCCTTGGATGTCGCTACTGTTTTATTTACACGTACTTGAAACAGAGACAAGAATTTATTAACCTCTTGTAACCTGGTTGTCAAATTATCTTTCCAGGGACATTCTTTGATTGTTATTGTGATAGATTTACAGTTCGAAGACCGGTATTTTTGTTCGCTTTGGGCATTTCGTAAAACTTCTTTCCTGGCTATTCATTTGCATACGTATGATACAGCACCTTAATAATTCTCTATAATGTAACTGCAGCAGAGTATGTCGATATTAGAGAGACATACAAAACACTGGGGGGGAATAATAAGGTGTAATATGCAAACCTGGGCCGTATTCTCGTCGGTTGAGGAGGCTCCCCAGCACCTCATCCTTACCGATTTATTTTTTGAATGTGGCTGGTTAATATCCTTTTGTACGCTATTTTTTCAGAGTCTGGCCGTATTAGAAACATTTAGATAACCATGGAAAGGACAATAAGGTGTAATAAGCACAATAAATCGCTGAGGACAAGGTGTTTGGGAGCTTCCTTACCCGACCCTTAGGCAGAGTGCTACGAAATCCTCAACGCCAGTGAGAATACAGCCTTGAGAGTGAGGGAAAGAAGGCGAATCACAGCTGGAAACACCTGAAATTATTACACCTTTGCTAACTTAACCCGGCCATCGATGCGTCTTCCGTAGTATTTTCATTTCAGTTAATGCCAGACGATTTTTATCCATCTGAGTGAGACCTGGAAGCCTGAGTGTTAGTACCGTAATGTTAATCCTTCCGTGGATACAACAAATGTGGTACTTTATTCCAATTCATGCCAGACAATTTTACTTGGCTGGGAGGGAGTTATCGGAGTCTGAGAATGTTAGGAAGGGGAGCGGGGATGGGATGGTGGCATTTTAAACCCCAGATAGATGTGAACTGCTTAATCATTTACAAGCTTCAAGGCAAAATCAAGTCCCTGGAATGCGCATGAAGTGAAGCGCTGGTTTTGATCCCGTTCTATTTTCTCCCTCGTCCGCAGCGGAAGGGAGGAAGGGACAAGAGCGAGAATTAATTAACCTTTGCCAATCAGACGACAAAATTTGCGCTCCAGGAAGGGCAGAATAATAGGGTTAATTTGTTAGTGTGATTTTTTTTTCTCGTTGCCATAATCTTCAAAGACTTTATAGATGATGCATTTAATCTAATCTTTGTCAGTCAGAAAAAAATATAGTGTTTTGTGGATAGGAAGAGCGGTAAAGCTAGTTTAGTTGTTCCCCTTCTTTGTACCTTCCCCTCACGTTATTGAAAGGAAAGGAAGAGGAGGAAAAGAAGGAGGAGGAGGAGAAGGAAGAGGAGGAGGAGGAGGAGCGAAAAAGTCATGTAATATTCAATAAGTTAAGGATAAAATAATTTTCTCCTGATGTGCTTCTCCTTTCAGTTGTATTCCCCTCAGTCTGCCAAGAGCAGGTGCACTGGGGAGCAATTAGAGTGAGAAGGAAAAAGAATTAATTGATCTCTGACAAGCTGAAGACGAAAAAAAAAAATCACCGTACTGAAAGGGTTAAAGGGGGAAGGTAAGGTGAGGAGAAGGAAGCAAGTAGAACTTTTTATTGACAAACAGTTTCAAATTCTTATTCTGTTACTACTTAAAAGAAAAACTAAAACGGGTTGGGAATAACTGGAATTGATAAGGGTAGTGGGAGACTGGAATTGATAAGGGTAGTGGGAGACTGGAATTGATAAGGGTAGGGGCTAACTGAAATTAATAATAATAAGAGTATGACAGTCCATAAGATAACGACGAAATTATGTTTTCAGAATGTGCAGTAAAGCTGGTAAGTTTATTTCTCGTTGTGTGTGTTCACCTCAGGTTACAGGATCAGGTGTACACGCGAACCAATTAATGTTATAAAAATAAGAATTAATGAATCTTTTGCTGGCTGTAAGACAAACTTTTATTGTCAAGAAATGCAAGAACAATGCACATGTTCATTGTATTCTTCCAGATATATGCCCCTCAATTTATCAAGAGAAGAGGGGAATGATGGGGGGGGGGGTTAGGGCTAAATCAAAGGTAGTTTAGTAATATTTGCCTGACTGAAAGGCTAAATAATATTCTCATGAAATGCAATTCATCTAGTTTGATAGTTTCCCCTCTGGTGTGTGTTTTGTATTTCTTAGAGCAGGTGTATTGGAAGAACAGTTGAGACAGAATTCTGTATGAAGTAATATGAGGTAATCTTTTACGGTCTGAAAGATCAAAATAATCTTCTTGGAATGTGCAGAAATACTAGGAAAGTTTTGATTGTCCAGTATGATTTTCTCTCTCTCTCTCTCTCTCTCTCTCTCTCTCTCTCTCTCTCTCTTGTAGCACAAAGCAGAGGGAACAGGCACCACAGATAGCCAAGAAGTATGGGAATAAATGAACCTTTCAGTAGTAATAGTAGTTGCAACCCCAGGCTTTTCCGAACGTGAACCCGGTTGACTGAAGGCAGAAATTGGCCGTGTGCTGCAGTTCCCGTCTTTCAGGGGATAGGGTGGGAAAACAGACGTGTATATAACCGGGCAGTGGAGTCGCCTACTTACTTCGGGGCCACCACATGAAGGCTTCACTCTCCATCACCTATTAATCATCTACAAACCGAAAAAGTTACATAGAAGGTACCTATTAAAATTAAAAAGGAATAGTAATTAAAGCCAAAAGGAATGAGGAGTAATTGACCTGTTGTGAACTAGGAAAATAAAAGTAATGCAATGAGGATTTATGGGAACAATAGAGGTGGTTTGATCCCTTCCCTTCAAGCTGTTATTCCCCTTAATCTGCTGACGGAAGAGGGTGGAGAGAGAGAGAGAGAGAGAGAGAGAGAGAGAGAGAGAGAGAGAGAGAGAATGTTAATCCTTGTCAGGAGATAAGGAGGCTGGAAAAATAAGAGAAAGCGAAAGAAGAATGCCTCATTATAGAAACTGAGAGAGAGAGAGAGAGAGAGAGAGAGAGAGAGAGAGAGAGAGAGAGAGAGAGAGAGAGAGAGAGAGAGAGAGAGAGAGAGAGACCTACTTCCACGCCACACAGTAGACCCTTTTCACTACGACGACGCCTTTATTTATTCACTGATTAATTTACTTATTTGTTTATTTATTAATTTATTTATTTATATTTATTATGGTTACCTATGCACGATTTTATTCAGCCCGAAAAAGACCTGTTTTGCTGATGGGATTGAAGATATCCACTTCAATCCCTCTCTGTAGAAGAGATTAATTTTGTTGATAGTTGTGTGTGTGTGTGTGTGTGTGTGTGTGTGTGTGTGTGTAAACCTATTCTGTTTCATGCATCCTAGTACCAGACGATTTCATTTAGCCCAGGAAGGACTGCGCAGCGAAAGTAAGAATAAGAATAATGAGGAGGAAGACGAGGAGGAGGAGGAGAAGGAGGATGAGGATGAGGGGGGAGCAAGAGGAGGAGGGCATTAGTGCGTATTGACTGCACGAGACTCATTAATTCAGACAATCTATATCACCTAAGTCCCATTTATCCCCTGGTACACCACACGCATTAGTCAAGTTCCATCCAGGTCCCTAAGTGTACCGCTGGGTGAACAGGGACAAAGGGGAAGCCAACTGAGTCGACCAGTCTGACCGGCACGAGGATCGAAATAGGGTTCTTTCAGTTACTAGATGAATAGGCGGTAACATCTCAGAGGTCCGTTCCCTTAGCCCGACTGATTCCCCTTTATTGTAAACTCTTGGCTGTGCTGGGAACCCATTAGGCGAAGGTTAGCATGTATTCCGTTGTCATTCTCTCTCTCTCTCTCATAAAGTGTAATTAGTGAGGGGAATGCTGATAAGATTAGAGCACTGACATAATCACTTACGTCATCACCTGGGGACCCACACCTGGTTGTATTAACACTTAGGTTCCCATACTAACATTTAGCTAAATAAAATTGCTTGGAGTTAGCTGGAATACAGTACTAGAGTTATCCCAACCATGTGGGACTTAAGGATACTGCTATTAACGCTCTAAGGTTCTATACTCCGTCTAAGTCGAATAAAACCGTTTAGTGGTAGTTGCAGTAAAATACGAGAAGACGTGGGAGTGAGAGTTAAGAGCTTATTTCCACTCCGTTCAGTTTTCATCTATTCAGTTGTCTCTTTTTTCAGTTATTTAGCTTCGTCAACTTTCATGCCTCGCTCTCACCAACACCTATCATATCCGTCCAAATTATCCTTGACTGACCACGCCTCCTCCCACCTTCAAACTCTACTCTTTTCATTCTAACTTGGCCCAGATTTTCGCCCCTCTGCAGCTTATTTCACGTTGCTGAGTGGCAGAATGAGACAACGCTGCGGTTCTACACCTTCTCCATGGCACTTCGTCGTGACCAGCACCATATTCTAGCGTCACATTCTTGTTACAACTCAGTGTTCAAGATGGAGAGAAGGAATTTTAGGCCAAGTTAAAGCAAAACGGGTATAAGGCATTTTTTTTTTTCTTCACTACTCATTCTATATCCATTTTCCCTGTTTGACTGGAAATTGTAAGCACACTCCCTTGTACCCTTTCATCAGTGGGACTTTTTTTTTTCTTTACTCGAAATGTTTCACGAATCTCTTTCTTATCCTTACCTAACTATTCATTTGTTTTCTCAGGGGGGCAGGATATGTGAACCACCCTTTGTATATAAATTGGGTTCATTCCGTTACACACACACACACACACACACACACACACACACACACACACACACACACACACACACACACACACACACACACACACACACACAGAGAGAGAGAGAGAGAGAGAGAGAGAGAGAGAGAGAGAGAGAGAGAGAGATGCTGACAGTACCTTACCAGATGAAGGAGTAAACATTTACATGAGGGAGGCAGAACAGAACCGTCTCCTTCACACAGCCATTCCTCACACACCCCATACCTCAACACAGCCCTCTCCTACTTTCCTGTATCTTTCATTCAACCTAAGCTAACCTGTTTATCCTGATTTAAACTGACCTACCCTACCTACCCCGATAAAACCTAACGTGACATAATCTAAAGTAACATAAAATAACAAAATCTTCACACACAAACGCACTCCTCATAGACCGCACATTTCAGCACTCACCTCACCCAGCTCTCACTCTATTCACTATAACCTTAACAGTTTAACCTAATTCATCCTCACCTACAGTTAAATAAGTTAATACCTATACTAGCCTAATTTAATCAAACCTAAGTTAGCCTATCTTATCTAAACGAAATTTATCCTGACCTAATCTAAGCTGACCTCTTTTAATGCGAAGAAGAAGGAACCAAAGACAGAAGCCTGTAAGATCGTTCCCTCAGAGAGAGAGAGAGAGAGAGAGAGAGAGAGAGAGAGAGAGAGAGAGAGAGAGAGAGAGAGAGAGAGAGAGAGAGAAAACAAGATAACAGAGAGCCAAATTCAAGATCTGTTAATTTCAATATGCCTGGACACACTGCGTTTGAAAGGTTGGAGGTCATAGACAGTAGGAAGACAGTTCCAGAATTGACATGTTGCATACATGACGGACAGGGAGTAAAGGTTAACTCATCCAATAGAGAGTTGGACAGAAAAAGTATGAGAGTTTGTTGCTAGACGGGTGCTACGCCCTGCCATAGTGGTGGAGGGATGCAAGCAGACAGCTCAAAGGAGCAGTGGCCATTGAAGTAGTGATAGAAAATGGATAAAGATGCAAGAGTGCGGCGAAGATACAGGTTGAAGGGGGCCAGTAAGAGGAGGAGAGTTAGTGAGACGAAAAGCCTTTGATTCCACCTTGTTGAGAAGAGCTGTATGTGGGGAGCTGCGCCACACATGAGAGTTGCATTTTGCACAGGGGCGAATAAAACTCTTGTATAAAGTGAACTGTGTAGGGGTAAAGAAGGCACGGAGTCGACTTAGCACACCATATCTTTCCAAGATAAATACCGAGAGAATTAAACCTCAAGTATGTTTAAAGATGATGCAGGGATGAGCTGGATGTTGTTAAAAATTAGAGGATACTCCTGCGGAAGATTTTGACGGGTTGAAAGATGTAAGAATCGAGCTTTCGAAGCATTAAAAGCAACAAGATTATTTCTACCCTAATTCTAGATATGAGCCAAGTCTGACATAAGGTATGCCATAGTCTCATTCAATGTTTTTTAAATATATAACTGCAGAGATGGACGATGCGGGAAGCGAATGGCAAGGCGAAGGATGGAGTCATCAGCGTATGAATGGATAGAGTTAGACGTAACCTAACCAAACCTCTCTTGATCTCACTAAAGCTCTCTCCTGTTGCTCGCCCTCC
Organism: Coenobita brevimanus; assembly: GCF_032717465.1. Taxonomy (NCBI): domain Eukaryota; kingdom Metazoa; phylum Arthropoda; class Malacostraca; order Decapoda; family Coenobitidae; genus Coenobita; species Coenobita brevimanus. The sequence continues at coordinate 11,003,907 of NC_137017.1, read as the reverse complement.
TCTCCCCACTGCCCTTTCAACTGTATTCAATTTATTGTAACCTGTGTTATGCAACCTACGCCAACCAAACCTCTTTTAGTACCAAAACTCTCTCTAGTAATTAATACCTCTCCACAATATCCATCGCTTTCTCTGTCTCTCACTCACACACACACACACACACACACACACACACACACACACACACACACACACACACACACACACACACACACACACACACACACACACACACACACACACACACACACACACACACACACACACACACACACACACACACACACACACACACACACACACACAATAATTCCCCTCCTGTGACAAGATAATCCCTTCCTCCAACACCTACTCTTCCTCCTCCTAATCTCCAGCTGTAACTTTTAACTCGACATATTTTCCTCCATTTTCGCCAGGCACTTTGATGGTAGAACTATTTTTTTCTTTCTCATTTTCTTGTTTTCTGGATCTTAATAACGCCATTTATGATACTTGAAGTTTGGTTATGATGACGTTGATGTCTGTTGTGATGATGACTGTGATAATGAAAAGGGTGATGATGATGATGATGATGATGATGATGATGTTGATGAACCTCTGACATTGTAACCATGGCCTCTGATGGAGACTGTTTCTAACCATCTTTACTTCTACCGGACTTTCAAAAGCTTTATGGAATCGTTTGGAAGTACCAGGAATAGGAAATAAACCCTTCCTAGTACTGAGAGGGTTAACTTAGCCACCTCTGTTACATTTTGTTTTCACAACCAACAAGTTTTTCTTACCTTCTGAGGTTCCTATCGTATTCATTTGTTAACTCCTTCACTGCCATGTCTTTCATTAACTGTTTTCTTGCTACCTTAGACAATTTTCTTCAGCGTAGGAGAAACGCTTAAAGTGCAGTAGATTGACTTCATTAACCCCTTCTCCTTCAGACATCTCCAGTAAGCTTAAAAAAAAATTAGTAAATAAATAAAATAGGTTTATCTGTTGTGCCAAGAATAAAACAAAGTAAAGACGTCATTGGATTGGTAGGGTTAAGTGGTATTTTTCTCCCTCACAGGTTCATTGCTCATTAGTCTCCATTTTCCTCCCCGCAGAGTAAAATGAAGAAAAAAATCTCTACCCAGTCTTTTCATAGTGTTATTATTTTTCGCTTCAGGGTTGAGCAAACTTTTTATACTCTGTTATGCAGCCTCTTGCAGGAATTAACTCTTCTTTTCCACCATTCCACATTTTTAAGAGGATCTCCTTAGAACTCCTCTTCCCTCATTTTCTATATACCTGCCTTCCACTATTTTCCACTTTGCCAGAGCATCCCCTTAAAACTCTTCTTTCCCTTACCCATTTTCTTTCCGTGTAAGGTTATTTTCGCCCCTGTATGGACCTTGTTGTTCCAGGAAGAGTTACACACACGGGTGACTTTTAATATCTGTAAAGCTGATTAAATGTGAAGAGGTGGTTGGCGTAGTGAGGAAAAAAAATGAAGAAGAAATACTTTGAGGTAAAAATACTTTGAAGCTGTTGGGCCATGTGGAGCGAGTTGGTAATGATAGAGTAACGCAGAGAGTAATTGAGAGAAGGGTGGTTGGAAAGGAAAGATAGGTAGATTGGATAAGAGAGTGTATGAGATTGAGGTGGTTGGAATAAGGAGGGGTAAACTGAATAAGAGTGGATGAGGGTGGGATGAATGGTAGGAGAAGTAGAGTGAACAGTGAGAGTGTATGGCTGAGGGATGGTTGGTAGAAGGAGAGCTATACTGAATAAGAGTGTGTGAATGTAGGATGGTTGGAGGGAGTAGGAGAGGTAGTGTGAATAAGTGAGTATGAGAGTAGGATGATGAGGGGGAACAGGAGAGGCAGACTAAATAAGAAAGTATGCGTGTAGGATGGTTGGAAGGAGCAGGAGAGCCAGACCGAATAAGAGTATAATTGAGTGTGGTGCGTGGAAGGAAAAGGAGAGGTAGCCCAAGACCTCACCCTTCATTCCCCCCGCTAATAATTTCTCAATAAACCTCACCAACCTTTCCCTCCGGACCTCACTTCCCAACATTCATTCCATCTCAGATTTCATTTCCCAGACTTCATTACCTTCCAGAATTAGCTTCCCCTCCACAATTCATTCCCCACCCGTGCTTCATGCCTTCCCTGGACTTTATATCTTCCAAACTTTATCCCCAGACTATATTCCCCTAAGTTTATTTCCAAATGCTATTCGCCAAGACCAAATTCATTTTCCTAGGCTCATCCCTCAGACTTTATTTCCCCCTAACTTTATATTTACCAAACTTTATTTCCCTAGACTTTACTTCCCCAAACTTCATTTCCCCAGACTTAATTTCCCAAGGGCTATTTCCTTCCCCACCATTCATTCCTCCCAAGATTTCATTCCTCCCCAGCCTTTCTCCCCGCCAGCCCTCTTGCAGCCCTCCCTCAATTACCCAAGTTCCCCACAGCAGCCACACTTATTTTGCTTATTTTTCCTACCTGTCGTATACAATTATCCAAACTTACGTGATCCAGTTATTTCGAGAAGCAGCCACTCTCTCTGACGTCTGACTTGTGGCACAATAATTCGTAAGAGCCCCAGTTAAGTATTCTTTGTAATGGTTTATGCTGGTATTAAAGCTTACAGAAGTGCACTAACAATTACTTTAGCTAGTATTATTTGTTCCCCACACTTATCCACATGTTGTATAATTATATCCAAAATTCCTTGTAGTTACTTGCATGGTTCAGTTATGCCTGGAAACAATAATAATCTAGTAACTATTTTTTTTTTTCATCTCTTTCATACATTTCCGTAACTCATACCTCTTTCAATAACACCGCATGTTTTTGTTTTTTAATTTTTTGACATCCTGCACCATTTTTAAAAACTTACATAATAGATTTATCATGAACACGGATAACCTTGTATTCATTTTATTTTCCCCACATTTTTCATTTTATTTTTATTTAATCTTTTGGACGAACTTTTAAAATAAGGTATACCATTCATGTTATCTTTCTCTGTTCCGAAGTTATCAGAGCTTAACACAGTGTAATATCAAATATTCCCCCCCCCCTCTCTCTCTCTCTCTCTCTCTCATATTACCCATCTACCACCAATCTCCGCTCCCACTGCGTCTGCTACCTTGCTCTTTTTATCCTATTCAGGCATCTCTCTCTCTCTCTCTCTCTCTCTCTCTCTCTCTCTCTCGTACCCTTGAGCATTCATTTACTCTTGGCACAATTTTCTCCACCTCACCATGTAGGCTTTCCCCTGCAGGCCTTTCAATCTCTCTCTCTCTCTCTCTCTCTCTTACCATTATATCTTTGGTCTCCCTTTTTTGTTCCTTTCTTTCCTGTTGCTTTCCTTTCCCCCAACCTCCCTCCATCCCTCTTAAACACACACACACACACACACACACACACACACACACACACACACACACACACACACACACACACACACACACACACACACACACATAAATCCCAGCCTTCCACCACAGATTGCAAAGTTTGTCCCACCGTCGGCTTTTACCAACTCTCTCTGCTGATTCCTCGCTAAATTAAAAGTGAAATCCGACCCTCCAATTAGTGTTTGTTGCAGTGCGCGCCCCTCTGCCACGCGGTTGGGTTAGGCGGGGTTAGATGAGGTTAGGGGGGGTTAGAGGGGGTTCAGTTGGGTTGGCTTGGGTTAGGTAGGATTAGGCTAGGTTCAACATCGTTAGGTTGGGGCAGGGAAGGATGAGTTTGGTGAGGTTTGGTTGGTTTGATTTGGGTTGGGTTTGGTGAGGTTAGGTTGGTTAGGTTTGTTAAGGTTAGGGTAGGCTAGGCAAGGCTAGGCTTACAGGGGTTGATTAGGTTTAGTGCATTGAGTTTAGTTGGTTTAATTGGTTGGGGCTGATTGGGTTGGGTTGAGGGGCATTGAGTTTGGTTGGTCTGTGCTGAATTGGCTTCGGTTAGATTCTGTTGGAATGGGTTTGGTAGAGTTGAACTGGGTTAGATTAAGTTAAACTGGATTAAATGTTTAAGTCTGATTGGATCGATATAGCTCAGTGGAAACACCTCGTTTCCCGATATGTATTTGTCCATGGCGGGTAATACCGTAAACAGCAAGAGAATGACTTGACATATCCTGAGCCACACCTGGCCTGGATAGGGTAAGGTTAGTTCTGGGTAACACTGTCCTCTAGCAGATAGGTTGGTACTTGGGACGACTTTATACAGACCGATACCGATATTGAAGCTAGAGTTTTCCCAAGGTGGTGTGGGTTAAGTTATGGTAGGATGGCTTGAGTTAGACTAATGTCAAAGGTCTCCGGAGGCAGTTAGATTAGGCTAGGTTAGGTATGGCCAGGTTAGTGTTGTCTTCGTTAGTGTAGTTTCACTAGGTAGAAATGTTCCCGGTGTAAGTCAAAGGGTTCTCTTGCTGCTTTGTGTGTCTCTGCCTCTTTTTTCTGTAGTTTTCCTTCCTCCCTTGCATTTTCCATCCATTCAGTCCTCGGCATCCTCTCTCTCTCTCTCTCTCTCTCTCTCTCTCAGGTTTTGCCCCCTCAAAATAATCAGTACACTAGATACAAGAGAAATCTGAGACCAAGGAAACGTGAATAAGAGTAGTACAATCCAGTGTTGGTTGGTTAATTGAATGGTTGGTTGGTTGGCTGGTTGCGTGATTGATTAGTTGGTTGGTTGGATGGATGGTTTGTTGTTTGGTTGGTTGGTTTATTGGTAGATGGTTTGGTGGATAGTTGGTTGGTTGGCTGGTTGTTTATTTTGGTTGATTGGTTTCGTTGATTGGCTTGATTGATTAGTTATGGGTTGGTTGATTGGTTGGTTGGAATTTTGGCTCAGGATCATGAAGCCTTTTACAACAGAGTCGTCTGTTTGTTCCCTATATTCATTCTATTACCAGACGATTTTCTACGAGGGATGACATACACCCTTAAGCTCGTCACTAATGGGGTGTTGGCTTCAGTTGAATAAAATCGTCTGGGAGCAGCAGGAATAAAATAAAAATGGCGTCCTTGGTATTATTATTATTATTATTATTATTATTATTATAGACATTATTATCATTATTATTATTATTATTATTATTATTATTATTAGAGTCCTGAGTTAACTCCAGGGTATTACAGTAGAATCAAAATAATTTTTCCCTTCAGTACGAGGACGATTGTTTTGCTTTATTTTCCCTACCATCAGACGGTTTTTTTGTAGTTTGGTAATGATTCTCTCTCTCTCTCTCTCTCTTTCTTTCCCATTGCCTGTCACTGAATCCTGTTAGGGGCGTCTTCAGCTAAAAGACCTGAGGCATTTCCTTCCCTATTCAGTAA
>NC_137017.1:10958581-10993581 GCF_032717465.1 Coenobita brevimanus | reverse complement strand
TGTGACCTTCACACAAGCACACACCCGTCACCTTGCTCAAGGGGGACAGTAACCACCCACTTCGTCAGTGAAACTTTTCGCAATCTGAGCGAGGCGCGAACTCCCGTCCACCAGTTGGCAAGCGAGAACGTTACCACTGCACCAGCGAGGTGTGTGTGTGTGTGTGTGTGTGTGTGTGTGTGTGTGTGTGTGTGTGTGTGTGTGTGTAAATAAAATAAACCAGTTTTGTCCTACTTAATTAAACTTCGTGGAAGGGTTCAGGGTCAGCCAAAGAGTTGTCCTCTTTTTTAACAATAGGTCAGAGGTCAAGTCAGGTCACAGAGGTAGCCTCACCACCACCACCACCACCACCACCATCACTATCATCATCACCATTGTCATCATCTTTGTTATCATCATCGTCACCATCAACAGCAACACACCTGAGGCTGTTTTATTGCGCTAGGTATCCTTTTCTGTCTGCTTCCTCCTAAAGCTCCATCTAGTCCGTTAAACAGTCGAACCTTCCATCCGTCTGTGTTTACTTCCATTTAGCCTCCTCAGACTTCTGTCCTTCCCTTTTGCTGTTTCTGTTTCAGGTCTTTCAACTCATTCGAAGGTTTAATTCTTCTTTTCTGTCCAACCTAATCTGTCCCTCTGCTCCTTCAAACCATTCCAACCTTTCGTTCATCCATTTTATTTCCTTTATCCCAGTGCCTATTCTCATTCTGCCTTTCCAAGTTCCTATCCTTCCCTTTTGTCCATCCAAAGTTTTAACCCTCTTTTTCTCTTCCTGTTCCTTCGCTCTGATCCTTCAGACTGTCGCATGCTTTCATCCTCCTTTTTTGTCAGTCCTAATGCTCTCCTGTTCAGTCCCTTTTTCCCAGCTCGACATCCTTCTTTTTAGTTCTCTCTCATTCGCTCTTCCTTTTTTTTTTTTTTTCCTGGTTCTTCAAATCATTCCAAGCGTCGATTCTTCATTCTTCTGTTTCATCCCACTTCCCCAAACCTCAGTCTAATCGTCTTAAGCTTCCTTACTTCCCATTTTGTGTGTCCCATCTCCCCTGCTGTTCCGTCTCACCATTCCAAGGTCCTCTTTATGCGTTGGTCCTAATCGCTTCCCCCTCCCCCTGCCTTCAGACCATCCCAAGCTTCCATCCTCCCTTTTGTGTATCCCAGTTTCTCTTTCTGATCATTCAGTTCATGTCAAACTTCATCCTTCCCTCCGTTCTAGCCTAGTCTCCCCGTACTGTTTCATCCCGCCTTTCCAGGTGTCCATCCTTTCTCTAAGTTCTTTTCCAGTCCAGCTCCTATTCCATCAAAATATTCCAAATGTACATCCATCCCTATTGTCCATCCCAGTCACTCCCCCTTTTCCATCCCATCTTCCTAAGCTTTCATTCATCCATCACCTGTTCCATCTCACCTTTCAAAATTTCCATCCTTCCATATTTTGTCCCATCTCTCCCTTGCAAGTCTCCATCCTCCTCTCATCTGTTCCATCTCACCTTTCTAAGCCTCCAGTCTTCCCTCATATGTTCCACCTCACCTTTTCAAGCCTCCTTCTTTCCCTCATCTGTTCCATTTCTGGTGTCCAAGCGTCCATCCTTCTCTCATCTGTTCCATGTCACTTTTCCAAACGACGATCCTTCCCTCATCTGTTCCATCACTTCTATTCAAGCCTCCATCCTTCCCTCATCTGTTCCGTCACTTCTATTCAAGCCTCCATCCTTCCCTCATCTGTTCCATCACTTCTATTCAAGCCTCCATCCTTCCCTCATCTGTTCCACCTCACCGTTCCAAGCCTCCATCCTTCCCTCATCTCCATCTCACCTTTCCAAGCCTCCATCCTTCCCTGTTGTTCACTCCATTCCCTGATCATCTGTTTCACCCCGCATTCCCTAGCTATTCTTTTCCTCATCTTCCCTTCCATCTAGTCGTTTCACATCTCTATCCTTCACTTTTGTCTATCCCAGTTGCTCCTCTGCCTCCATCCCTTCTCTCCAAGTTCCTCTCCTCCCTTATTTTGTACCCCGATTGCGCTGTCTAACTTCGACCCTGAACTTTCCCCAGGGTTCGGTACGTTTGAGTCGAGGCTTCACTTACAGCAGCCCTTGTATTGCTTGGGGCGCTGTGTTGCCGGCCGGGGTGTGTAGTGAAGGTGATGGGGTGGTGAAAATGAAGGGCTATGAGTGGGTTGTCTGGTGGAGGAGATGGGGAGGTGAAGAGCGGGTGAATATGAGAGGGCTGTATGGTGAAGGTGATGGTGTGGGGAAGATGAGGGGGTGAATATGAGAGGGCTGTGTGGTGAAGGTGGTGAGGTGGTGAATATGAGAGTTTTTTTGGTGAAAGTATGGAAGGGGTGAATATGAGATGGCTGAGTGGTGAAGGTGGAGGGGATTGTGAGCTTGTGGTGAGGGGATGTTGAAGATGAATGAGTCTTTGGTGTGAGAGTCAGGTGTACAGTATGGTGAATAGATGGTTAGAGTGATGGTGCTTTAAGGTGAAGGTGAGGGGTGAGTATGATTTTCTTGTGATGAAAGTGAGTGGACTGTGAATATGTGGGAATTGGATGGTGAAGGTGAATGACACCTGTGCCTAAGACTGAGGTATATGGTGAATGGATGGTGAGAGTGATGGGGTTGTGTGGTGAAGGATTGCTGAATGTGAAAGGATATTGTGGAGGATATGAAACAATTTTTTGGCATGAGAGGTATGTCGTGAAGGTGAGGGTGATGAATATGGAAGATTTACTTGTATGTGGTAAAGTGATGGTGACGATGAATGGGACTAATCAACATGGGGTTATGTAGCGAAGGGGATGGGGTTGTAGTGAAGGTGAAAGAGGACTGTGTGTTGAAAGGATAGTGAAGGTGATATTTTTGGAGGTGAAGGTGAGGTATGGTGAATAAAAAACAGACTTTAGGTGCAGGGAGTGGCATAGGAGTGACTTCGGAGTGAAATTCTATTCTTAGTGGCTTTGTAGATTTGATAATACCTCGTCCTTATTGATTTTTTGCACCTTATACCTTACTATCCTCTTGTATGGTACTGATACAAACTGTGTCGGTATTAGGCTCTATAGATAACTTACAATGAGAATGGTATGATGTACAAATAATGTGCAAAGAGATTCGCTAAGACAGAAACCTCCCGAAGGGTGTAAGATGGTCCCAAAGGGTTTAAGATGGCCGTACCAGTGAATGAAGTTAAAGAGAACATGAATTGACGAAGGGTAGTTTTGACGGGTGTGCAGTGATGGTGAGGACTGTTGAGGCAATGAAGGTGGCAAATGTAATTGAAGAAGGGGCTTTAAAAATAAGGATGGACAAAGCAGGGCCGCCAGTGTTAGGTACTGCCGCTTTGTGATTAGCCTCCCTTGTGTGACAGTAACAGCAAAAGTGACAGTGACACAGTGATAGTGGCATTGCCAGTGTTATGTAATGTCTGTCTCTTTTGACTTTATTTATTTTTTTTATTGAGTTACCTTTGTAAGCCAGCAACAGTAACAGTGAGTGGCATTGCCAGTGTTGCATATAGTGACTGTCTGACTGGTTTCCATATTTGTGACAATCAAAGTGATAGTGACAGTGGTAGTGCCAATGGCGGTGGCGGTCCCAGCGTTTGATACTGTCACTATCTCATCTGATTGGGTTCCCTTTGTGTGAGGCGGCAATCAGTGCTCAGCAGGAGGCACATGCACATAATTGAGGCGTACACACACACACACACACACACACACACACACACACACACACACACACACACACACACACACACACACACACACACACACACACACACACACACACACACACACACACGTATAATAACGAGTCAGGCCAGTGTATTGTTGATGAGGGGGATAGGGGGTGGGAGATTGCAGTAAACTGGGAGAGTAATTTCCTACACTGTTTTTTTCATTGGTACGTAAGAAAGTACAGAAACAGGGTAGAAAAGAATAAGATGCATCTGAATTTGTATTTGGCATGTCGAAGTCCTGTGTATGTAAAGGATAAATGCAGTGATTCAGTTAATGAATGTTCATTTGTTTAGGAATGTGTGCACGATCCCTACCACATGCGTTCAGTCGGGTTGGTGTGTGTGTGTGTGTGTGTGTGTGTGTGTGTGTGAGAGAGAGAGAGAGAGAGAGAGAGAGAGAGAGAGAGAGAGAGAGAGAGTTGTTGGGTATATATGGGTATTTGCTTTCTTTAATCACTGCGAAGACATCTTTTCCTTACCTTTACCACAAGACAGTTTTTTTTAAGCTTAGCAGACACATTTCTGACAGATTGCGTCAGATAAAGCCTTCATTAACATCTTCACTACCAAAATAAAATCATCTGGTAGCAGTAAAAAAAGATGGTAGTAATAATAGTAGTAGTGGTAGTAGTAGTAGTAGTAGTAGTGGTGGTGGTGGTCGTGGTGCTAGTAGTAGTAGTAGTAGTAGTAGTAATAATAATGATACTACTACTACCACTACTACTATTACTACTACCACAACTACTTCTACTAAAGCATACTTACTAGGACTTAGGTCATGCTGTGGTACAGGCCTTGCCATAACACTCAATACCCATCTCGTCCTGTTTTCACACCCCTTGGCACTTTGGGATTCAGCTGTTCTTCTATTCATAATAACACGTAAACACTCCACCTCTCTCTCTCTCTCTCTCTCTCTCTCACACACACACACACACACACACACACACACTCACTCAAACACCCTCTTCTTGCTCTGCTCAAAAGCTCTCTCCCTTCACCACACACACACACACACACACACACACACACACACACACACACACACACACACACACACACACACACACACACACACACACACACACACACACACACACACACACACACACACACACACACACACACACACACACTCAAACACCCTCTTCTTGCTCTGCTCAAAAGCTCTCTCCCTTCACCACACACACACACACACACACACACACACACACACACACACACACACACACACACACACACACACACACACACACACACACACACACACACAATACAGAGTCTCCCCTCTTCCTCCTTTTACTTCTCTCTTCACCCGCCTCTCTGTCTCTCTTTTACCTGTCTCTCACACACCTTCCTTGACCCCTTGAACGCTCTCTCACTTTCTCACTCTCTCACCTGGCAGTACCTGGTATCCTCATAGCCCGCTTTATCTCAGTCTCTCTCCTCACTACTTCCCAACCTTTTCTGTGTGTGTGTGTGTGTGTGTGTGTGTGTGTGTGTGTGTGTATCAGCATATGCTTACTGCATATATAAATTCTCCACTTTCCTCAAATTGTCAGTGCTTTTAAGTCTCATTTTTCTCTCTGTCTCTGTCTCTGTCTGTCTGTCTGTCTGTCTGTCTGTCTCTCTCTCTCTCTCTCTCTCTCTCTCTCTCTCTCATACACGCCGCGAAGTACACAAAGCATCCCACTATATTATTTATGCGGCTCTTACATTCATGGTTACTACTTTTTTTTCTCCATCTTTTTCTCCCCTCTCACTTTACATCAGGATAGAGGAAAACCATGTGTATATCAACCCTTTCAGTGCAATGACGCGACGCCCTACGATATGAGGCAAGTTGTTAATGCGCAATGTAACACGGCATGCAGGCTAACCACGGCTAATGTTCATACCTGTTCCCTAAATGACTGTAAGTAATTGGGTGCGTGCATACACCTGGACCCTCTTTATTTTGGAGAGTTGCACCTAAGTCTTGTCACTTCTTTCTGTTTGTTTATCTCTCTGTGTATTCTTCCATCTGCATCTGTGTACCATTATGTTCATGTATCTGTGTGACTGTTTATCTGTCCATCTACCTGTCTGTCTGTCTGGTATTATCTGTCTATCTAAATCTATCTCTCCATCTGTCAGTCAATGTCTATCTGTGTCCGTATATATTTATCTTTTTTTGTCTGTCTGTCTGTTTGAATATCTATATGTATGCCTGTTTATCTATCAAAACGTGTGTCTGTTTTGTCTGTCTATCCACTTATCTGTCTGTCTGTCTGTCAATTGGCTGATACCGCATCCTGTGAAAAGTGGCCTCGACTGAAGAGAAACTGGGCGTCTCATTCCGTGCTCAGTAACGAATCTCTCCACCCCATTTTCAGTATCCTTCTCCTTCTTCTCCCAGCCAGCTTACACCCATACACTGTCCAATACGAAGATATTACCCTTTGTGGTTTTTTGGTATTTCAGTACATTATATTTGGTCTTCAGTGTCATTCTCAGCCGTACATCATCTAGTCACAGTTTAGCATTCCATTTAGGGGCATGCTTCGTTTTGCCAAGTTAGAATAGATGTACTATAGTCAGTCTCCAACTCTCCATCCGCTCCACCTGGCCTAATCGCCACTCTCCTCTTTTACATAAACCATTCTTGTTTACATCTGCGCCCGTTTCACTCTACTTCCGTGTTTGCCAGGATAAAATTCGAGAAAAATGGTGAGAGCATGACACATGTCTTTATTAACCCTATGAGTACAGCTACCGGTACGCATTTTTATCTTACATCCCCTAGACGAAAATATTAAGTTTTGTGAGACTTCTTTCGTATAGTGAGAGGGGGATACAACTCTTTGGCGGGAGCTGAGACCGCCACCAGCTTCTCATCTGTGTACCGCGCGCCTCAGCCTCTATTTTTTTTTTTTTTACAAGCTGCTTAGTACCTCATGGGGCCAGGGGAAGTAGTCATGCTGGATCCTTGCCATTTTCGTGTTCGACAAGTAATTCATCTGTTGCCGTTAAATTTTATGCTGTAGTTTTTCGTTGACGAATGCATCACGTTATTATTCGTTCTAATCTGGTTACTGAATGAGATATGTTTGTTAAAGTCAGAATTATAACTTTCCACCACATTTTTTTATGCATGTATGTCACTGCTCTCCCGGAAACAACGTATCAAAAAGCTGCCTGTGGACAGAAAAACATTATGTATCTCTCAAGCTTCTGAAACTTGGCCACCAAAGAGCAGTGAAAATTAAAAAAGTGGTGGATTATCATGCGAACTTCTTTCTTCGACTGTATGTATAAAAGCTAAGATTAAAGTATAAGTAAACAGTCTTATTTGTAACTTAACCCTTTCACTGCAGTTACTTCCATTGCGTAACTTAACCCTTCCACTGCAGTTACTTCCTTTTCGTAACTTAACCCTTCCACTGCAGTTACTTCTATATTATGATTCTTGATAATGGCAGACGGTTATATTAAGCTTAGATTGACCTGGTATTGAAAAAATGTTAATGAAGCCAACCTCTAAACTCTCCAGCTCCGGAAATCTCTCTTGAACGAAAGATAATCGGCATTCGGTAGTGTGTGAGAGAGAGAGTGAGAGAGAGAGAGAGAGAGACCCTGGTATTGAAAGTGTCGTGCATTATCATGATTCATTTGGTCTACCGTATTTTTCACATTACAGTCCAACACAAGTTTGTTTGATAATTGTTTGGTACCTGTATGACTCAAGATAGTATATATATATAAACTGCATAAACGAAAAAATGCAACTTAAACATGTAACTTTGATATGTATTTTCTGTATTATTTTTAGTCAGTTTAACCATGCAGCCTTAGAGCTATGTATTTTATGTAGTATTTTTTATGCAACAATCATGTAGCTTTAACCATATGTATTTTATTTTATTTTATTTTTATTTTTGGCTATCTCTAAGTGATTTTATTTATCCTGTGAGATACGTTTTAATCCAGAGGCGTTTGTAGTAACTTTAAATAAATCTTCACTGATTGAAGTCCTTAACATGATTATACTCGTCGGGAAATAGCAAGGACAGATCAGTCTATTTAAGTAATCTTATTCAAGGGGTTAAGACTGCGAGAATTTATGAATAGACCCCATGTGTGTGTGTGTGTGTGTGTGTGTGTGTGTGTGTGTGTGTGTGTGTGTGAGAGGGCCTTTGATAGCATTACGGTTGCCAGGACACGGAGTGGTAGGGTTGCTTGAAGGTGCTGCTCAGCGCTACCTAAATCCTGAAACGTAAATCCTGAAACCTCCTGAAACGTAAATCCTAAAGACACCTGAAACGTTAATCCTGAAACCTTAATCTTGAAACCACATAAAAAAGTCAGCCCTAAACCTCCTGAAGCGTAAATCCTGAAATCTCCTGAAACGTTAACCCTGAAACCCCCTGAAACGTAAATCCTGAAACCCCCTGAAACGTAAATCCTGAAGCCACCTGAAACGTAAATAATATAACCACCTGAAACCTAAACACTGAAACCACCTGAAACTTAAATGCTAAAGTCTCCTGAAACGTAAATCCTGAAGCCTTCTGAAACGTAAATCTTAAAGCCTCCTGAAACGTAAATCCTGAAGCCCCCTGAAACGTGAATCCTGAAACCCCCTGAAACGTAAATCCTGAAACTTAAATCCTGAAGCCTCCTGAAACGTTGGCATACTTCTCTGGCGTCTCTGCCTTCTCGCAAGAGGATTAGTGGCCTTTGTTCGGGTTAGTCTTTGGGCAGGTGAGGTTGGATTAGGCTATGTTAGATTGGGTTAGTGTAGAAGACTGGGTTAGATTAGGCTTGGTTAAGGTAGGTTTGGTTAGGTTAGATTAGGTTGGATAGGGTTGAGTTGGATTAGGTTAGGTTAGGTTAGGTTGGGTTGGGTTGTTAGATTGGGTTAGGTTAGGTTAAGTCTAAGGCTCGCTCAGCCACACATACTACCTGTCCATCTCTCTCAAGCATATTGTATCTCCATATTTCTCTCTCTCTCTCTCTCTCTCTCTCACACACACACACACACACACACACACACACACACACACACACACACACACACACACACACACACACACACACACACACACAGCTCTGAATAGTCTAGCAATACCACATTCAAGAGTGACATGGTTACGAGACGGTTTCAAAGGAAGCTATTCACATCGCGTCCACCACCGCCCTAATATTACGGCATTCACATAGTACGAATAATAACTGGTTTGAAATTCTGTACCAGAGTAGCGATTCTGTACTAATGTAGCGATTCTGGACTTGTGTAGCGAGGGACTAATGTAGCGACTCTGGACTGATGTCGCGAGGGACTAATGTTAGCGATGCTGGACTAATGTAGCGACACTGGAATGATGTAGCGGGGGACTAATGTAGCGAGATTCACACCCATCTCATTTTTGCCGATTAGATTTTGATACAGTTTTTGGATAAGTTGATTTTCTTTGTTTCGAGAGCTTTAGATTTTGAGGGATTTCGAGACCATTTGATTCTGACACGGTATCGAGACCATTAGATTCTTATACGATATTGAGACCTTTAGCTTCTGACATGATATCGAGACCATTAAATTCTTACACGATATCGGGACCATTAGCTCTGACACGATATCGAGACCATTAGATTATGACACGATATCGAGACCATTAGATTCTGACACGATATCGAGACTATTAGATTGACACGATTTCGAGACAGTAAAAGAACTATTATTCGTAACTTATGTAGCCTACAGTCAAGGATAAAAGTTCGTGTAATATTTCACCTCTTCTCACTGTCCTGTGGTGACTATTATCCGTAATCTGAGGGATGCCCGGTATGTTTATCTGCTTAGGGATAATACTCTCTGACGTGGTGCATCAAGGGAGAAGGTGAAGGACATGCTCAAGTGTGAAGTACACGCAGTGGAATATTAAGCAAACTTTCATTCTTGGTCGCACACCGCTTACCGTTTTTTTTTCTTTATGCATCCGACTCTGGGTATAGGTGTTAACAGCCCGATTCCTGAGGCCCAGCAACTCTTCTTCGTACCATACTCCTCCACATGCCACCACTTGGGCACTAACACTCACCGTCCGTAATGAACACATGCTTGGGCTGTCTCCATATAGGACTGATGTTTTGTTATTAACGGGGGTGTTTTAACGACGTGTCGGCGGGTCCCATGAATCTGGAGACGTATTTTTCACCTTTATTCTTCTGACTTCCAGACGGTTTTCTTCAGATCGCCGGGTAGTAGTGTGATGAAAGTGAAAATGAGTCGTGGTCGCGAAAGGTTAAGTTAGTTGGGTGCGTGTGCGGTGATCATCTGGCTGGCTGGTTCCCTGTGTGTGAAGTTAGTGAGAGAGCTGAGTATGGCGGTGGTCTTTGGGGCGCTGCCGGGATAATGCTCTTAGTCTAAATGGATCCACACTAGGCCCTCCCCCCTATCCCTCCATCCCTACCTGCCTGACTTCCTTTCGTCCTCCCTCCCTTCCCGACCAACCTCCCTCCTTCTCTCGCTCCCTCCCCCCAGCAGTAATCTACAGTCGCCAGGCTTGGTCCATTACACTTATTTACATTTTTGGGTGAACTAGGAAGAGATTTCTGTGAATCTTGTATGCACAGTGTCACAAGTGTTGGGTGTATTGCTAGAACACTGTATTCACGAAATCTGTTTTGAAAGCCTTGTGTCGCTCTTTTGATAGTCTGTCTTTGATAATCATGTTTTATGGAACTTAATAGCTAACTCATTTCGCTGAAACGTAGAACTCAAAATGCAGGAAAACATGATGAAAATTCCGTACTTGGCAAAAATGTTTAGTGATATAGTGATGTTTAACACTATTTCCCCTAGCTACATTTTTGCATGTGTCTTTAAGTTTCTTGTTTTTCTGGAAATAATTCCTGCCGAATCATTAGTCAGGGCGAAAATGAGGCAAAGAATATTGTGAGGAAGATAATTGTGCGGGTAATAGAAAAGTAAAGTCTGTGTTACAGCCAGTAGAGTAGTGTACAGTGTAGCCATTCTCGCTGATGGTGACAAAATAATATGGACGCGGGACAGTGCACAGACGCAGTGATCGGGGTCGGGAGTGAACGAGTCTGTCCTTTAAGCTCCTGAGGAAGGAACAGTGTATAGACACAGAGCTCGGGTCAGGGAGTGAACCATCCTGTTCTTTGAGCTCCTGAGGTAGGGACAGTGTGAACAAGTAGTGCTCGGGGACGAGAGTTAGCCACCCGCTCTTTCAGTTCAGTTCAGGGGGCGTGCGAACCTGCCCTTTTGTCTCCTGAGGGTGGGACAGTATAACGTTCGGGGCCGGGAGTGAACGTGCCTACCCCTTGAGCTCCTTAGAGGCAGCCGTGCGAATGTCTAAAGAGGCGCCGGAGGTGTTGGAGGCGGTGGTGCAGGTGAGATGGGTCTAGTGTGCTCGGGCAGGTGCGGCCAGGACACTGTGGGGCCGGAGCCAGACACGCACACCCCCGCACACCGCAAAACATCGGCCACTCAGCAGCACCCAGACAAGCCTCACGCACAGCAGAACTCAGCCGACCGATTTGTGCGGAGTGTGAGTGAGGGTCGGGGTGAGGAGGGTGAGGGAGAGTGTAGCACGATGCCCACCAGGAAGGTATTAGTGGGCCAGACCCACCAGGATCACGAGGATGCTCAGCTGTTGCACCAGTCTCAGCCAGGTAAGTCATTATGCCTTCTGTGCAGTCGTGGGTAGAAACATATTATGGGCCGTATTCTCGTCAGCATAGATGGCTTCTCTCACCCCTTTCCTTCACCAGTTTGATTCTGTGTATCGCACATATATGGAAATGTTAACATGTTTTGTTGTTTCCTTTTACGGCTTATCTGTATAAAAAAAAAAAAACTGTAAAAGCTTATATGAAAATTTTAAAGAATGAAGCCCAAAGGAAGAGGTGCTAAAAAGCTTCCTGTGCTCACGAGATCACAGCCCCGCCTATCTTGTTTCACGGCACCCTAAATGATTCAGTTAGTCGAGAAAATATCCACCTGTTGAAATTATCCACACATTTAACAGTTTCAGTATTTGGTTATTAATTCACCAATAGCGTTCTAACCAGGCATCTTGAAGGTAATGGATCTTGACTTTTACTTCATTTTGATCAGTTGTTTTTGGACGGACGAATTTTTGCAGTCTTTACGGTTGTTTTATTCTGAAAATAAAAGAAGCGAATTAATAAAGAAATATAGCTGGAAATTACAGTTCAAAAGATAAAACTGAAGCTTGATAAAGGAAGTCGAACGCTTAAAAAAATGTTCTGTCCATCATTCTGTCGTGTGTTGCTTCACCAGGATGTCAAACAAGAAAGAAAAAATAAAAGATAGAGACGGAAAATACATATAACGGGAATTCAGAGGAGAGAGAAAGTAATAGAGACAGAAGTAAATGAAGGAAAAATGTAGAAGTGAGAGGCAAAGATGCAAGAAATATTGACGGAAATAAAAGAAGAGAGAGAGAGAGAGAGAGAGAGAGAGAGAGAGAGAGAGAGAGAGAGAGAGAGAGAGACCAGGAATAAAGTCAAAGATAGAAGGGGAATTTTGAGTCGATAAGTCAGACACCTGAAAAGTTTCTCTCTCTTCAGTCCTCGATGGTTTACCTGTCCTGAAATATAGAGATGATGTAAGAATTAAGGGTATAGGAGTTAGAGATGGAAAAGAAACAAGAATGGAGAACGAATATGAAAAAGAAAAATATAAAAGCAAAGTAGGGAAGAAAGAATGAATGAAAGGGAACTTAAAGATGAAAGAAAGAAAAACTGAAGCTGAAGCCAAAAGTGAAAGAAAAACGAGGAGCAGGAAGTCAGGATAAGAGGAACATCATGAAGTAGTATTTAAAAATAAGATAGAAAATTTGGATGGAAAATTCAGTCATCCCAAAAGTTTACTCTTACTCCTTTCTCAAGTTTCATCCCTGTAATTTATTCTCTCATATTATAAAGATGATGTTAGATTGGGGAAAAGTAGAATGATGAAGAAAAACAAGAGATAGGAAAAAGACTGATAATCTAGGAAAAAAAAAGAGGCTAGAGAGGAAAGAAATTTAAGAAAGGATTAGAAAAGAAAGAAGCATACGTAGAACTCAGAGATGAAGGAAAACCATGAAGTAATATATAAAGATATGACACAAAAATTTGGATCTAGCAGACAAACACCATGCCAAATTTTCTCGTTTCCTTTCATCGGTTTCCTTCCTGTTAATTGATCGTGTCCGCAAGTTATAAAGACAGTAGTAAGAATTGTTTACGGGAAGTCAGCGATGGAAGGAGAATTAAACAAGGGAGAAGGTTATGAAATGAAAGGAAAGGAAGAAACAGAAATGGAAGTCAGAGCTGACGGAAGATTGTAGAAGTTATTAACGAAGAAAAAGGACAAAGGAATTCATAGTTTATAGCTATACCAGGAAGTAATTTTCAAAGTTACTGAAAAATAATTAGGGAGGAAATGTCAGCCCTTCCCTTCGCCCCGCCTCCCAAATGTTTACTTCCTGTCCTTTCTTCAGTTCCTTCTCCCCCTCTCCTCCATGGTTTATCCTGTCCTGAAGTGCTGATGTAATCAAAGAAATGGGAAAAAATACAGGCATGGGGATAAAATATAAAACAGTGAAACAATTATGAAATGAAATATGTCTGAAGAGAGTAAGAGAAATGAGAGAAAAAGGGACATGAAACTGACAGAAAAAAGACGAAACAAAGTGGTAATAAGTAAAGAGAGTTAACAGCAACACCAGGTAGTAGTATCCAAAAATAAAGCACAAGGATTTACGGTCGAAAAGTCAAATACCCCAAAAGTTTACTTCTAATCCTTTCTTCAGTATCCCCCATCTTTAATGTTTACCGTCTTTTGAGGGAGAAAGATGATACTGGAAGCGGGAAATAGTCAAAATGGGAGAAAAACAAGTGTAGAGACGAGAGAGAGAGAGAGAGAGAGAGAGAGAGAGAGAGAGAGAGAGCAAAAAAATGAAAGCTATAAACAGATAAAGGTAATGCAAGAAGTCAAGGATCACAGAAAATAGAGAAACAGACATACGAAGCCAAAAATGCGAAAAAGAAAAGGTCGAGAAGTACTGTAAAACGCGTAAAAAAAAAAAATGGAAGACCAATATAGAAAACAGTGGCTTATAAGGAGGTAAAGAAAGAAATGAAAAGGGAAGTAGAACCCAATGAAAAAAAAGTTGAGACGATAACAAAGGAAGTAGGAACGCAAAAATGTCAACAAAACCAGGAAGAACTATTCAAAACTATAACAGCCAATCCTTATTCACCCCCTTGGAAGTGTAGGGGGCCGAGGCTAGGCTAAGGTAATCCATTATAATTATAGGTAGAGGATAAATTACTCGCCCAGCTGGCAGTACGGTATCGAAAAGCCTTTTGTTACGTCTTGGGTCTCAAATCTTTATGAAGACCGTCACTCCATCTGGGTGTTCTGACCACTAGACCACCACGTGCCAAGGAAGTAGTCGCCATGTAAAACACACACACACACACACACACACACACACACACACACACACACACACACACACACACACACACACACACACACACACACACACACACACACACACACACACACACATTAAAATCGATAAGGCAAACACCCCAAAGTTTACCTCTACTCCTTGCTTCAGTTTCCCACCCAATATTTATCCTGTACAGAAATATAAGGATGGTGTGAGATTGGCATAAAGAAGACGATAATGGTAAAAAAAAAAAAAAATAGGACAAGAAAGGAATAGATTGTGAAAAAATAATATGCTGAGAAGAAGTCAAAAGAGAAAGAAATATTAGAAAGTAAAGAAAATAAAGAAATAGTAAAAACAGAGGAAGTAATAGAAATAATAGAATTGATATAAAGTTAGAAAAGAAAGGGAAAAAATGTGGAAATGGGACGAAGGGAAGTCAAAAGAAAATATCAGAAAGAGAAGTCAGAGATGAAAAAAATGAGATGATATTGTAAAAAAATAATTCAGAGAGAGAGAGAGAGAGAGAGAGAGAGAGAGAGAGAGAGAGAAAGAAAGACCAGCCAAACCAGGAAGCAGTATTTAAAGAGTTAGCAGAAATTAGGGTGTAAAGCCAAACCCCCCAAATGTTTACTGAGAGTCTTTCGTCAGTTGCCCCACCAATAGTTTATAATGCCCTGAATGGTGAGTAAACTTGTCCCCGTCTGAGAGAGAGAGAGAGAGAGAGAGAGAGAGAGAGAGAGAGAGAGAGAGAGAGAGAGAGAGAGAGAGAGAGAGAGAGAGAGAGAGAGAGAGAGAGAGAGAGAGAGAGAGAGAGAGAGAGAGAGAGAGAGAGAGAGAGTGTATGTACCATTCCTTAAATATAAACACACGTAACACCGAACCTAGAAAGCATATTTTTAAATAGTAGCAGTGTTTATATTAGATATGTGCAGAGTCCATTATCACTTTTGCAACACATTTCCCGTAGTTCAGTGACAGAATAAGACAATACGAAGACACAGCTCACTTCATGGCAATTCTTCTAGACTAGCAGCATATTCTAGTATCAATTCTCTTAACACCTCAGCATTGATGAGGGAGGGATGTTAATTTTACTCTAGTTAAAGGGAACGGGGTATATCCCAGGGGAGGTAATACATGGTTATTGCCTTTAGCTCTCTAGAAGGCGGATGTTTATAATTCCATTATGTGTAGGCGAGACAGAGACGCTGGCGACGGATGGGTATTGATCACGAGATAGGGGCTTAATATAGGTTCTAAAGACTATCCTACGTGAGTGAATTGGTCTGAAGGCAGTAAGAATAGAACACAGAAGACGTCAAGGAAATTTAGGGGTTAATTACGGACCTATTAAATTGTTGAAAAAAAAAATAAAAACCGTACCCATATTTCATCTCCAGCTCACGTGACGGGGAGACAAATTAGTTCGAAGCTCTGACGGGGAGACGTAAATTTTCCTCGTCTCGTAGAAAGTGATTGCTAATTTTGGTGTTGCATTTGGATAAGGTGGAGATCCCCCTGGCGATGGAGAGGGAGACAGTGAGGTTCGAGTCTCCTAACGAGATGAAAATAAAGGGGGTGGGAGAGAAAATAGGTTTCAGTCTCCTGAGATTCAAAGAACGGAGAAACAGTGATAAGTCTCCTTGAAGGCACAAAAAACGGAGACAAACAGGTTAGCGCCTCCTAGATTTCTTAGAAGGGGAGACAGGGAGGTTCGAGTCTGCTGGAAGGCGGATGTTAGCTAATTTTGGTGCCTGTGGGTGAGGTAGAAGGTTCTGGTAATGGAGGTGGCGGATGAGGGTTATTGATCCCCTGATGGGCTTAATATAGATGTACTCGGCCCGCTGGCGTGGTCATCAGTGGACGCAGACAAGGACGCACGCCGGACATACCACGCGTTGACAGGGGGTTTAGGAAGGGGACGGGGGTTGTGTTAATCGTCCCTTGATCCGCGTTGACACCGGTTAGGGAAGGGAAGGATGTTTTGACAGGACGTATAGGAAGGATTTTTTTTTTTTTTTCTTGTTGAAAGAGGGTTGGGAGGATGGGGGCTGTTTTAATCGTCCCTTGATGTGCGTTGACAGGGATTAGAGGAAGGGAAAGGAGGTTGTTTTAATCGTCCCTTGATTTGCTTTGACAGGGGTTAGAGGAAGGGAAAGGGGGTTGTTTTAATCGTCCCTTGATTTGCGTTGACAGGGGTTAGAAGAAGGGAAAGGGGGTTGCCTTAACTGTCCTTTGATCTGCTTTGACAAGGGTTGGGGGAAGACAGGGGGATCGTTTTACTCGTCCCTTGGTCAGTGTTGATAGGGGGTTGAGGAAGTTTTTTTTTTTTTATGTTGACGTGGGTTAGGGATATGGATTTTTAATAATCTTCCATGTTCCTTGTTGACAGAGGTTTGGGGAGAGGGGAAGGAGTTGTTTTAATCATCTTTTGATCCGTGTTGACAGGGGTTAGTGAAGGAAGGGAAGTTGTAATCGTTCCTTGATCACTGTTGACAGAGGGTTTAGGTAGGGAAAGGGGATTTTTATAATTGTTCCTTGATCACTGTTGACAGGGGATTGAGGAAAGGAAAGATGTTTTGATATGGGTTTAGTATGGGAGTGTTTTTTTATTATGTTGACGGGGGTTAGGGAGAGGGAGAATTTTTTTTTTTTTAGTCGTCCCTTCATGTGTGTTGACAGAGAGTTGGGGAGAGGGCAGGGAGTTGTCATAATCCTCCCCTGATCCGTGTTGAATCGGGCTAGAAAAGGGAAGAGGGTTATTTTTTATCGTCCCTCCATGTGTGTTGACAGGGGGCTGGGCGGAGAGATGGTGTTGTTTTAATCTCCCTTTCATGTGTGTTGACAGGATTGGAGAGGTGGTTTTGGAGGTTGACAGAAACATGGGGGGGATTTAGAGAAGGTTTTCATCTTACCATAGGGGGTTAGCAGGTGGCTGGGCAGTTTTAATCGTCCCATGGTGGGTGTTAGCGACATAATGGGTGAGTTGTGTGTGTGGAGGGGTCTTTTTACTGTCTTATTTTTGGGTAATATTCGTTCTCTGCTACGTGTTCAAGGCAGAGGGGAACGGGGGGAAGGGGCGAAGTATTACAATCCTTGAAGGGGTTGGGAGGTGTGTAATATAAATCGTTGACGGTGAAGGGTACTGTTAATACGAGGGGTGATTAGAAAGAAATGACAGTGAGTCCATAAACTTTTATTAGCATGAAGAACTATCAAACTATGACTCACATTCCTTCAAAGTACTCCCCTCCAACCTCTATGCAGCGTTCCATTCTCTTTCTCCACTTCATGAAGCAAGCGTGGTACTTTGAAGACGGTATACTTCGGAGTTCTGAATTGACGGTCCGTGCCAAGTCTTGGATGCGATGAAATTGCTTCCCAGCGATGGCAGATTTAATTTTTGGAAACAACCAAAAGTCACAGGAAGCCAGGTCAGGGGAGTAGGGTGGGTGGGGGAGCAGAGTTATACCTTGTTGTTCCAGGTACTGCATAGTGAGGCGAGCTTTGTTGGGTGCAGCATTGTCGTGGTGCAGCAAAAGGCGAGACCGACGGCGGGTTGGTGCGGTGTTGGCCTTGTGTTCCAAGACTTGTGGAAGGACCTGGTCTGTGTAGTATTGGGCTGTGATAGTGGACTTTTCAGGCATCACATCCACGCATATTGGTCCTTGAGAATTGAAAAAGATGGTGAAAAGGCGCTTCCGGCTGCGAAATCCTTCCTTCAAAATCTGAGGTCGAGGGTCTTCATCGCCCAACCACACCATGTTTGACTGCTTGTCACGGGTTGTGAAGAATGAAATCCAACACTCATCTCCAGTAGCAACATCTGAGAACCGTTTTGGACCATTTGGTTCAAATTCAGCAAGCCAGACACGACAAATCCTCACCCGTTCAGCCTTTTGCTCATCAGTCAACAAATGGGGTATCCATCGACAACACTTCTTCCTCAGGTGTAATTGTTCATGCACGATGTCATATGCACTCCCATAACTGATATCAAGCTCCAAGGCTAAGAACCTAAGAGTTACAGTTGGATCCTCGTCAATGATGGACCGTGCACGGACAGTTGTTGCTTCGGTCACGGATGTCCGGGGGCGTCCAGAGCGTTGTTCATCTTTCAATTCAGTTTTTCCTGCTGTGAAAGCACGAATCCAGCGGGAAACAGTTTCCAGGGAAGGAGTAGTGTCTGGATAAACTTGTAATAATTCCCCTCGAATCACTGTTGCTTTCTTTCCCAGTTTCCACCTCGTAAAAATGTAGAACCTGCAGCCTTCTTTCGAGTAATCCATGTTTCTGGCCAGAGAGCAAAAACAAGAGTGAAGCATTCACTCACAACAATAAAACAAGAAAAGTCAGGCATACGGCGACAAGTTCAAACTTGTAAGGACAGGCAACTCTGCACTCTCCTTGCTCCCCTACCTCCCATCATTCAAGGTTTTCATGTTATAGCACGAACTGTCATTACTTTCTGATCACCCTTCGTATTCCTCAGCAGCGTACCAGCAGCTGAAGTGCGGTGGGTTGAGAGGGTAGCAAAATCATTGACAAAGGTTTGAAATGGGAAAAGAGCAATACTGGTCGGCCCATGTTGATTATTCGCAGAAGAGGTGGGAGGAGGATATTTTGGTCATTACGTTGAGATGTGAATGGCGGGGAGAGGAGCATGGGGACGTTATTATTGTGCCCTGCAGCATGTCGACAGCAGCAGGAAGAGGGGGGAAGGGGATGGGGATATGATGCTCGTGACAGGGAGGTTGCTTTGATCTTCCCCTATACTGTGTTGAGAGTGGGAGTATAGATGGTGGGGAGAGTGATGTGTAATTCAGTCGATTCTTGGTGGGTGTTGACGGGATGTTGTGGGGTGGGTGAGGAAGAGTTGAAGACGGCTGACGACTCATGCCCTGTACTCTAAGGCCATACGGTTTTCTTCGCCACCGAAAAACCTACCATCATTCTACGGTAATTTGTCTTCCGTTCTGAGGTTAATCGTCCGCTACCGTGTGTTGACAGCGTGGCAGGCATTGTACTCATTCCTACTAAGCTTTATTGGGGGGGGGGGGAAGTTAGTAGTTCTAGTTGTTATTTCTCGTGTTGGGTCCGTCCCCCTCCTTTCCTTCCCCAACCCTGTGTGGGTCAGGGCCGGGGGGAGGGGGATTTGACACCTTACAGGAGCCAGTTTAACCCCTTCACACCCACCATTTTTACCATAACCCGATTAACCCTTCAGGTCCATTTAGCATTTGTATTTATAATATTCTTGTCATTTCCAAACGATTTTATTCAACTTATGTAAAATTTCATGTTGACGGGGTTAGTGAAAGTATGTTTAACCTCTCGTGTTCGAAAAATCTCTCCAGAGCTGAGTAAAATCGTCTGGAGAGAGAGAGAGAGAGAGAGAGAGAGAGAGAGAGAGAGAGAGAGAGAGAGAGGAGAAATTTTGAAATACAAATCAGAGGGGTAAATTCGTGTCCAGTTCAAAATACCAGTTATAGACAGAATTGTATGATGTAGCATGTTGGTGTATATGAAGCGGGAAACAATGCTAGGAAGTAGAATGTGCTAATCATGATGAAGTATGATAAAGGAGGACATAAATGTTAACGATTTGAACTGTATTAGCATCATTCAACCGAGATAATATGGTTAGAGGTAAAATATGAGAAGTGAAATGGCATGACAACTATACCCTTTTTACCCTGACTTGGTCTAAAATTGTCGTCTCTCCATCTTCAGCGCTTTGGAAACGAGGAAGAGCCGTAGCTTTTTTTTTTTTTTTTCCTGTTCTTTGCTCTTCTTTTTCTTTTACTTTTTTTTTTTTCCCACCAAGCCACATGAAATGATCTACAAAAATATGAAAATCTGGGCCAGGTTAAGGTGAAGCGAGTAGTACGAGGTATGCATAATATGGTTGGCTGTATGAAGTATGTTGTCATGAATAACGTTGTTGGTTATGAGAAGATACATGCTCGACCCGTAGTACAACTGGAGTATACATATATTTATTGTATGAAGTATCTTACCATGACTCAGGCGGCAAAACTGTATTAAAACGCTGAATACAAGAAGTAGGATGACTGAACCCCGAGCGCGAAAAGACTACAAATTATGTATTGGCTGCCTCAGACGTACTAACATGAATCAAGGAAGAAATAGAAGAGGAAAAAGAAAAAAAAAACTTTGAATATGGGAAATAACATGAGCCATGGTGAGAGAGAACTTTATGACTGTTGAATGCTTTGGAAAGGATGGAGTTTGTTCATCAAATATTTGCCACGCCATTGTTCCTGAATTATATGCCGACAGTGTCCACAAGCCGCCAGCCTGCCTGTTGCATGTATGGGAGGGGACAAAAATTCAGCTACCATTCCACTGCATGTACTTCACATTTAAGGCATGTCCGTCACATTCCTCCCAGATGTGTCATACCTACGAGAGTGCGTGAGTTGCGAAACAAACCATACCTTTCTCATCCTAGGAATATTGACCAGCAGAGGAAGTGAAAAGTACAAGAAACGAAATATTACATTAAGTTTTGTCCCTCCCTGTGCATCGTTGCAAAAATACGAGTGACATGGAAAAATCTCATAACATTGAAATCTGATGCAATGAACGTTCGCCCGTCATGAGAGCAATACTTTTCAAAGCAATTTTAGTCCATTTAAGGGCTGGCTGCAATATGAACCTCACATACATCACTCGGTATTAACGCAGATAAGTAAAAGCAACGAGTCTTACAACATCATATTATTCCCTGCAACTCGAATTTGTCGTTTGTATTTGCTACTTGCCAGCCTGTTTTATTAGCTTAGGAGAAACTTTCCGAACTGGAGTGACAGGATGTTGCCTTCATTAATAATCCCTTTCTGTACTTGAGGTCTCTCTTCAGCTAGAAAAAAATAAAAAGGTAATGAGAAAGCA
Organism: Coenobita brevimanus; assembly: GCF_032717465.1. NCBI lineage: Eukaryota > Metazoa > Arthropoda > Malacostraca > Decapoda > Coenobitidae > Coenobita > Coenobita brevimanus. Next base: position 10,972,441 of record NC_137017.1, on the reverse strand, counting down.
AGACTAAAATAATGATGACGTTCTCGGATTCCAGAATTTAAGCTAGTAAATCTTTAGAGGTATTTTAAAAGAATACAGTGGGTCTGCCACCACCTGTATCGCCACTGCCACCATCACCACCGCCATCACTATCACCATTACCACAATTATCACTTTCATTTCAGTCACCACCATCATCATCATCATCATCATCACTTCCACCAGAGTCATTACCCTATTACCACCGCCACCACTCCCTCAACCGCCATCATCACCATCATTTAACGCCAGCACCGCGAACACCACCATCAGCATCACAGCCACCACCACTACCACTATCCGCTTCTTGGCGGACTCGTCAACCGCAGCAATAACAGTGAATTTCGCCTGAGCCGGTTAAAAACTTGTGCAATATATAAGGTGTTGAAGGAGAGAGAGAGAGAGAGAGAGAGAGGTGCAAATAAATCCAACAGTTTTCCAGTACTAACAAACCCACTAGTGTAAAGCTATCGTACATTACTTAAATAAAGACATAAATAAATATGATAAACGTACTGAAAGGAAAAGTTATATAGTATGAGAATTAAATGATGATGACAGCCGGGGAGAAAGTTAGTGCAGTCCTGACAAAAACTATCATGCAAGAGTGAGCTACGTGAAAACTTCAAGGCGTAAAAGTTAGCTCTGTAAAGCCAATAAAAAAATTCTTTCACACTCTCATGGTTACGTCTTCTTTACTTTGTGTGTGTGTGTGTGTGTGTGTGTGTGTGTGTGTGTGTTTAGCTAATCTCAGACGAATTTGTCGATAGTTCTTTTACACTCACTTGGCTTAGATCGTTTTTCACTCGCAGCTTATTTCATGTTGCTCAGACGTAGAAAAAGACAGTGATAAGGTACTGTATTCTTCACACAGCACTTTTTCGTGGCTAGCATCATATTCTAGTGTTAATCTCATGTTGCAATTCTGTTAATAATGGAGAGATGGTATTTTTAGGCCAAGTTAAACTGAAGAGTATAGTTGAGAGCTAGTCAAAGGAGTCTGAGTGTTATTTCAGTTTCCATTAATCCTCTCATGGTCTCGTCAACTCTATTTCATTTTTCGGCTAATATTACAGTATAGTCCGTTTGCTTTTACCTGACAGAGATCCGTAACCCCCTTTCACCTTATTTGATGGCGAGGTTTAGTTAATTAGTGATCTAGTGAGTACGTTTAAGTACTTGGGTAGTGTGATGAGTAAGGATGGAGGTTTGGAGGGTGAAGTGCTTGAAAGGGTACAGCAGGGAAGAAAGGTTGCTGGTTCTTTGAAAGCAGTGATAAGAAACAGGGAAGTGAGCATGGAAGTGAAAAAGTTACTACAAGACAGTATTGTGATACCAACTCTAACGTATGGAAGTGAAGCTTGGACATTGTTGGAAGGACACAAGTCAAGAGTGAGAGCAGTGGAAATGAGTTATTTAAGAGGAGCCTGTGGAGTCACATGGAGAAACAGGCTGACAAATGAGGATATAAAGGAGCGTTGTGGTGTGGATATGGATGTGATAGGAAGTGTTATGAGGAACACACTGAGGTGGTTTGGCCATGTGGAGAGGATGGAGGGTGAAAGACTGACGAAGAGAGTGTATGTGAGTGAGGTGGAGGGGGGAAGAGGGAAGGGGAGGCCGAGGATGAGATGGAGGGATGGGGTGGAGAGGTATATGAGAGACGGGGGTGTGAGTTGGGAGCAGGGCAGTGAAATGGTGGGGGACAGGACGACGTGGAGGCGATTTGTTTGTGGCCACCCCAAACGGGATTGAGGCGTCTGGCAATAGATAGATAGATAGATAGTTTAGTTAGATTGAAAGATAAAGTTGCATAGTAACCAAGGACAAGCATTCCTACATAACTTCAGTCCATCACCATTAATTTGGCTCAGATCTTCGTCCTTATGCAGCTTCTTTCACGTAGCTTAGCGGCAGAAAAAAATGACTGTGCTGTTGCTTTACATCCTTTCCGTAGCACTTCTTCCAGATTAGCACTATATCCTACTTTTATTATATTGTTACAACTCTGCAAGGAAGATGGAGGGATGACAGTTTTAGGCCAGGTTAGAGTAAAAGAAATATAAGACTATACTCCATTTCTTTTATTGAGGCGAAGATGCACTTGACGGGTTGATGATGATTGGCTGAATGCAACATGTCCAAAAAATATTTACTAATCCAAATTTCCCCCTCAGATATTTGTTGTCAGTTAATAATGCTAGATTATGAAGTAATGTTGCATTCAGCCAATAATCACCAATCTGTTAAGTGCATCTTCGCCTCGATAAAAAAAACTGAGTATAGTATTCCAGTTGACCCAGTTCCGTCAGATGAAAACAGACCCACTATAGACAGTCATATTCAGTTGAGGGTGAGTCCTAGGAGCCTGAGAGTGTTAATGCAACCATAATAGAAATACGGTGCAAGAGGGAGACTCATGAAAACTTTGAGGCGTAAAAGTTAACCCAGTAAGGAAGGCATAAATCTTAACCCCCGGCCCGTAGTCTCCCCGGTTACGGAAGCTCCCGAACACCTATTCCCTAGCGATGTATTTTGTTTACTACACCTTGCTGTCCTCTTCTGTGTTGCATAAATCCTTCCAACTTCGTCTTTCTCTGTGTAGGTAAGGTGCAAAAGGATAGGAACCAGCCATACCCAAAAATAAATCGCTAAGGAAGAAGTGTTAGGGAGATTCCTAAAACCGACGAGAATGCGAGTCCTTCACTCTGATGACTCATATTTCATTTAACCAGCCAGCAACTAGACTCATTTTCCTCTAACATGGCCTAAAATTGCTATCTTTCTTTCTTAAAAACCGAGTTCCAGTAATTGATTAACATATGATGCTAGTCACGAGAGGTGTCGTGGAAAGGATGTTGAGCCATAGCATTGCCTTTTTCTGCCAGTGGGTGCTGCCAAAGGACTAAAATCTGGGTCAAGTTAATGTGAAGGAACTAAAGTAACAATATAATCATTGCTGCGTCATAGGATGGAAGTGGTTAATGGTGAGAAAAATCCTAACTAGTTTCTGCTGTATATCCGTGTTGCTTCCAAACTTTTTTTTTTTTTTTTTGTCAGGCATGGCTTCTCGTAGTCAGATGGTTAAAGCAGTCTGCCGTAACCCTCTGAAGGCAGCAGAAATCATAGCTGTATTTATCATGATGCCGCCAGACGATTTTATTCAGCTTACACTTGACCTCATTATCTGAGGCTTAACAAATTTCCAGTAACCCATTATTGACGACAGATTTTTTTTACTACTATAATCCTGCTACCGCCAGACGATTTTATTCAGACTCGGAGCGGGTTCTCTCGTCTTCCGGTGGTTTAAACTCATTGCAGATGAGGTTGAAATAGAGGAAAATGAGAATAAATGAATTAACGATAATGAATATGAAATACGTTACAGTACAGAAGGGGGTTGGCATAGAGGATAATGAGAGTAAATGAGCTAGAGTACATGACATGAAACGCTTCCTGATGTAAAAGGGGGGTTGAAATAGAGGCTAATAAGGGTAAATGAGGTATTGAAGGCGGGTGACGTCAGAACACTCATTGATTCCTATTTTACACTTGAGTAACTCCTTCACTTTTATAACTGGTGATAGGTGCCTCCACGTGTGGTATTGATATAACTTGGCAGTTCAAGTGCTGGGATATACAAACGTCCCTCGGCCACTTCCCTATCCCTTGAGAGGGGGATGGTGGGCTGTGGAAGGACACCTTAAGCCTGCTATCCACAGGGTTCACATTTCAGATGAGCCTGGGGCTACAACAACAAAAATTCTGGTGATTATTTTTTTTTTATTATTGCTGCCTCTTGTGTAAGGAAGGACTTTTCGAACTGGAGGGGTTTGGTGTAGCCTAAGTTAATCCCTTCACTATGGTTCACTTGCCTTAACTTTGCAGAGATTTTCCTCATTTTGCATTTTATTTCTTGTGGTTCAGTGACAGGATTGGGTAATACTACGGCCCAGCTTAATTTCGTTAGCACATTTTCGTGATTAGCACCACATTCTGACAATCTGTTGTTGCAGCTCAGCTCTCAAGATGGAGAGATGACAGTTTTGTGCCCAGTTAATGTGAACAGAGTATAGTTCAGCTGAACAAAAAGTTGTTGCATAGAGTCGCCTCCTGGTAGCTTGATCTAAAAAAAAGTAATTGGGTTGAAGAGGTTAACACTCAATCCCATATGGCACATTCTTAGCAGAATGAAGTCGTCTGGCGTTGGCTGAAATCAGTACTAGAGTTGCCCCGACCTTGAGTTGATTAATGGTGACAATATTAACACTCAGGCTCCTGTGGCTCACTTTTTATAGAATAAAGTCGTCTGGCGTTAGCTGAATAGAATAATCGAGTTGTCTTGATCATGATAGGGCTGTTCATTGTTGTTGTAGCTGCTGTTGTTGTCCCGGGTTCATCTGGACGTGAAATCAGTAGACCGCGCTCTGAAGTTGCCATTCACCTGCAGTTCACCATTCTCCTTTCGAGAGACAGAGAGGTGGGTTAAGGAAGAGAGTTTAGGGGCGTTTGTATAACCGAACAGCCAAGCAGCCGGGATAATGTCGGTGCCACCACGTGAAACTGTCTTCAGCACCATATAAATATAATAGGTAGACAGAAAGTTTGGCAGAGAGATATAGAGACAGATAAACAGGAGAGATAGACCGAGAACGAAGTGGAGGGAGGAGGTTGGGGAGTATAATCTGAGGAGGGAGGAGTGTGGTGAAAGGAGGGAGAGAGGAAGGGAGTGTCGGGGGACGGTCGTGAAAGGAGGGGGGGGGGGAGGAAGGGGTGGTGGCGGCGATTCTGGGTAAAGACAGAACTATCAGGATGTCTTTAGTTGTCAAAACCCCTGCCCACTCCTCACAGGATGCGGCGTCAGGTGATACGATAGATGAGTGGATGAATGGATGCAGAGAGAGAGAGAGGATTGTATATATGAATATACATAAATATAAATTCACACACACACACACACACACACACACACACACACACACACACACACACACACACACACACACACACACACACACACACACACACACACACACACACTGTTCTCCCATCCCTTCACCCTTCGCAGTGATTTTTTTTTTCTTCTCCATCCTAACCTCCCTCCTTTTGCCCTCCAAACCCCCCATCTTATCCGCCATACACAAACGCCAAGCTGATCCCGAGTCTGAGTCACATTACGCACAGCACCAAGCATCATACGCCGATTATATTTTTACCTTGAAAAAACCTAAGCCATGAGACATATCAGCTTCACATCACACTGTTTACCCCTTCCATCCGGTGACGTGTATTTCATCATGTGCATTTGGTACCTCCAGACGATTATGTTGTAGTTTGGAGAGGGTTTTCGAGCTGGGCGAGTTTGGTGTATCCTTCATTAACCTCCTCACTAACAGGAGTCTACTGTGTTACATGAAATAGTTTAAGGATATCAGGAATAAAATAAAAATACACATTATTGGATTGAAGCGGTTAATGGTGGGGCAGGCGTCATATTAAGTCAGCGTCCAAAATCTTAGACGGCACGAACATCTTGCGTGGATGTTTTATTAAGGAAAAATATACGACTAAGGGATTTCTCACAATATCGCAAGATTACTGTTGTCAGATGTCACCTTATGGCAACTCTGACTATCTTACAAAAACAAATGGAAAAAAAATCAGGAATGTTGGTAATTAAAAGGGCCCTGCTAGGTGTATTAGAGGCGACAAGATAATGGGTACTGTACATAACACTTTGACGTGAGTGATAGCGAAGACCTTGCTGATAGTGATGACGGAGACGCAGACGTGGCAGATAGCTGTGGTGATTGTGTGATAAGCCTGTGGGAGTATTTGCAACCGTGATGGGGATTACTGCTCTGGTGTAAAGGTCAGGGTTGCTGGTCTTGAAAGGGAAAAGAAAGATAGGTTTTGGGTGAGGAGTTTTAAATAAGTGTTCAGATACTGTGACAAATATTATTGTGCTTTACCCTTCTTTATCTTAACTACACCCTATTGCTTTATATATGCTGCTGGTGAATATAAGTTTTTGCTCATATATTCTCTCTCTCTCTCTCTCTCTCTCTCTCTCTCTCTCTCTCTCTCTCTCACACACACACACACACACACACACACACACACACACACGAATATATATATATATATATATATATATATATATATATATATATATATATATATATATATATGTATATATATATATATATATATTATAGATAGATAGATAGATAGATAGATAAACAGATAGATTTAGATATATAAGATATAAACTCTAGATGTATGAGCCATCAGTGTGCTTATATTCTCGAAAGATATAAGTACGGACTTTTTAAGTACTAATTATATATATATATATATATATATATATATATATATATATATATATATATATATATATATATATATATATATATATATATATATATATATAAAACAATAATTGTTACCTTCGCATGACCGGCAAGAGCATAATACGGGTCGAGGACATCCGGTCCCATCCCATCATTCCTATCCCCCTTTTCTCCACTCAGCCAGTACCCCCACGCCAGCACTGCCTCCCTACCCTGCCTCCACACACAGATATCATCACAAGTTTTAGACGACGCCGATGGATTTTGACTCGGTGGCTTAATTGAAAGTAGGGTTATCGAGGCAGTGTGGTCACTGTTTTTGCTATTGCTGGTTTTGTTTATATTTGACCAATTTCTTTTCCTGGTTGGAATTGATTGATGTCATGTGTATAACTTACCGTGTGGTCGTGCAGTTTGCATACTTATTCAAACGTACACACGCACATGCATGGACGTACTACGTTCCATCATATTAAAAAAAGGCGTTGTAATATATCGTGAATTAACTGTTTATAGCCAGGCGCCTTCATCAGAGGAGTGGCCAGTATTGAATCGTTTATCTGTCTGTCTGTCTGCATGTCTGTGAATGTCTGCTTTCTTGCTTATCACTCATCATACTCTCTCTCTCTCTCTCTCTCTCTCTCTCTCATTCAGCCCTGCATCCCCTGGTTGCCATGGTTACGCTGGACCTCGCATGCTGAGAGAGAGAGAGAGAGAGAGAGAGAGAGAGAGAGAGAGAGAGAGAGGACATAAATACAAACCTGAAATGCCGAAAGTCCATAATCCCTTTACTACGATGACGTCCAGTTTATTTATTTATATTATTTATTTACTGCTACCTTCAGATATCTTTTGTCTGTTCAGGGTAGACTTTCCTAACTGGAGGGGTTAGCTGTTGCCTTCATTAACACCTAGAACATGAGAGGTCTTTCCTAAACTGAATCAAGTCGCCTGGTGGTAGTAGGAGGAAATTATTGCGTCATCGAAGTGAAGGGGTTAAAAGAAAACAATAGATAAGAATAATAGATATGATGAACCTTTGGAATAGTAAAGGTAGTATCCAGCTTCATATTATCCCTGGCCAGGTGTAGGTGCGCGAGGTGTACTGTAGGTGCGTGAGATGTGCTGTCGGAGCGTGAGGTGTAGGGGCGTGAGGTGTAGGGGCGTGAGGTGTAGGAGCGTGAGGTATAGGGGTGTGAGGTGTAGGAGCGTGAGGTGTAGGGGTGTGAGGTGTAGGAGCGCGAGGTGTAGGGGCGCGAGGTGTAGGGGCGTGAGATGTGCTGCAGGGGCGTGAGGTGTAGGGGCGTGAGGTGTAGCGGCCCGAGTCTAGGCTGCTATTTCCAGAGCATAGCAGGGTAGGTAACTGGCCCCCCATCTTTCCCTTAGATTTTCGAACCTGGGCTTATTGTATGACCATCGCCTCAGGTGGCGACCTTAGACCACTAGACTACCGGGCGTCATCAGATCTTACGGTACGATAATGTTTTTCAGTTTATTCCAGCTACCCCCAGACTTCTGCACTCCGTTTAGGAATTGCCTCGCACTGAAGAGATTAACGAAGCCTGTTTTTAAGTGATTAACAAACTCTAAGTCTAACCATTTTACGTGAAAAATCTCTCCCAAGCTGACCAAACTACTCTGGAGAAAGCATAAAGTTAAGAAACAAAAGACAGTCGTAGTGAAAGGGTTAAGTAGTTGTACAAAATCTCATGCTTATATTATTATTGTTTAACTTAAACCTCCTTACTATAATATTATCATTTACATTGTACTCTTGCTGTCTGAACACTCTAATAGTCAGCTTAAGGAGGCATGGATGTTTGGTTAAATGTACAGGAAGGGAGCAGGAAGCTGAGCCTCTTGAAAGTCCTAGGTATCGATGAATGTACAAGAAGCAGACGGCTTTAGGGTAAATTTAAGGGCGATCTCAAGAATGGTGTGCCTATCTCCTCTATATTTGCACCGTCTTTAACCCCTTCAGTATGGTGACGTCGTTCTAAATTTTATTTTTGCTCCCTTCAGACGATTATGTTCTGCAAAGGAGAGAATTTTCGAACTGGAGGGGTTAGTTGCAGCCTTCATTAACCCTCTCAGTATTAGAGGTCTTTATTAAGTTATATAAAATCGTCTGGAAGTAGCAATAACAAAAACAGTAAACGTCAGATGATTTTTTTTTTCTTTTGGACAGCGATTTTGATTGACGGGAGGAAGTGGCAGTGATTGATGAAAAGGAGGAAGTGGTGATGAGTGGTTAAAGAGAGAAAGTGGAGATGAGTGATGAAAGGGAGGAAGTGGTGATGAGTGATGAAAGGGAGGAAGTGGTGATGAGTGATGAAAGGGAGGAAGTGGTGATGAGTGATGAAAGGGAGGAATTGGTGATGAGTGATGAAAGGGAGGAAGTGGTGATGAGTGATGAAAGGGAGAAAGTGGTGATGAGTGATGAAAGGGAGGAAGTGGTGATGAGTGATGAAAGAGAGAAAGTGGAGATGAGTGATGAAAGGGAGGAAGTGGTGATGAGTATTGAAAGGGAGGAAGTGGTGATGAGTGATGAAAAGGAGGAAGTGGTGGTAATTGATGAAAGGGAGGAAGTGGTGATGAGTATTGAAAGGGAGGAAGTGGTGATGAGTGATGAAAAGGAGGAAGTGGTGGTAATTGATGAAAGGGAGGAAGTGGTGATGAGTCATGAGAGGAAGTGGAGATGAGTGATGAGAAGGAGGAAGTGGTGATGAGTTATGAGAGGAAGTGGAGATGAGTGATGAAAAGGAGGAAGTGGAGATGAGTGATGAAAGGGAGGAAATGGTGATGAGTGATGAGAGGAAGTGTAGATAAGTGATGAAAAGGAGGAAGTGTTGATGAGTGATGAAAGGGAGAAAGTAGAGATGAGTGATGAAAGGAAGTGTACATGAGTGATGAAAGGGAGAAAGTGGTAATGAATAAGGAAAGGGAGAAACTGGTGATGAGTAACGGCAGGTAAGAAATGGTGATGAGTGATGGAAGGGAGAAAGTGGAGATGAGTGATTATGGAGAGGAAGTGGTGATGAATGATGAAAGGGGGAAGTGGCAATGAGTTGTTTTTGTTGTTTTTGATCAACCCGGGTCTGTCTGGCCGAACAGACCCATCAACTGTAGGTATGCAACTGCCCCTACAGGTTTATCCCGTGCAGTGAATCACTGTGTATACACACACACACACACACACACACACACACACACACACACACACACACACACATATATATATATATATATATATATATATATATATATATATATATATATATATATATATATATTCGAGTATACATATTTTCTGCAAGGAAGAAGGAACCAAAGGCTGAAAGCCCGCAGATTGTTCCCTCCAAGAAAATATAAAAAACAAGATAACAGAGAACCAAATTCAAGAGCAGGAAGGAAAGGGAGGAGTAGGAAGAGAGGAGGGCAGACACAAAAACAGAATGATAGAAGTGAAGGAAGAAGCAGGCTGCACTACATCAAGTGAATGGATAATGGTCGCCGCCACCTACCACTTATTGGTAATGAGTGTTGGAAGGCAGTGGAAATGAGTTGTGAACGGGAAGGTCGTAGGTATTTCTGTCGTGGCGAAAGGAATTGAACTCTGTGATTAGACGTGTGTTTGTAAACAGATACACCTCAAAAGATGTCATTGTCAAAGCACGTCCCACACCTGTGAATGATGGGGCGGCACATTTCATTGGGCGATCTCCTGATAGTTTCTTCCTCTTGTCCTTCTTGTCCTTGTTCAGACTTCTCATTTTGGGTTTCTTTCACCTTATGTGTTGTAAGTAGGGAATAGCGTTAAGGTAATGATGATGATGAAAAGTGGTCTTCCTTGTGAATCATACGGACACCATATCTGTGATGTTGGAAGATTTAGTTAGTGTTCCCCCTCCTCATGGCTGATTTGATTTTATTGCATTTCAGTCACGCAGCTCCTTCCTCCCCTCCCCCACAACACACACACACACACACACACACACACACACACACACACACACACACAAGTACCAAGAAATGAAAATAACAGTGGAGCCACGGATACACAAAGCCTATGAGGGTGTGGTTGCATTTATATCCTGAGATTAAATTGTTATACTCTCTCTCTCTCTCTCTCTCTCTCTCTCTCTCTCTCTCTCTCTCTCTCTCTCTCTCTCAAAAAAGCATAAAATTTATGTAAAATTAGAGGTGTATCGCCTGTAAAACTGGTACTGAGGCAGTTTTCAGATCAGTTAGTGTCTAGCCATCAGTACGGAGCTATTATCGTGTCAGACCCATTTGAGACATAGGGTGCTTTGCGTGTGTGGTCTTGGGTGGATTAGGGTGTGCCAGCCCCTTGAACGAATTGCAATGATGGTGTGGCAGGTTATCATCATCTTCGTCGATATCTCCACCGCTTCCGCTTAAAGGCGAACGTAACCAGCATGGCTAGGGAAGTATCTCTCTCTCTCTCTCTCTCAATACAGTGAAATATACGGTACTTCAGCAGCTGGGACTTTCTCTTTGCTTCATCTGTATATACATGTTCCCCACTGTATCGTATCATTCACAATAAATTAGGTTAATATTTGCAGATTTTTATTTAATGCTATTACTCTCTCTCTCTCTCTCTCTCTCTCTCTCTCTCTCTCTGTACACACACACACACACACACAATATATATATATATATATATATATATATATATATATGTGTGTGTGTGTGTGTGTGTGTGTCCAAGAATATATTAAGTTTTCCCTGAGAAAATTTGGAAAGAAACGATGTTTATCACTTCACTACAATGACGTGTTTTTTTCATTTATATTTTCAGCCACTCAGCTGTTTTATTCAACATAGGAGAGCGCCTATTAATAGGGAAGTGGCCTGTATTACCCCTCAAGTTCATAGTCTGTCCTGAGCTGGAGACTACTGCTTCTGGTAGTCTCAGTCTGTCAGTCTCTACATTTCCACCTTTCTTTTTAATACTGAATAGGAAATGGGTGAGTGTATGTTACCGATCACTACATTATATTGTTTGCGCCCAAATATCCTCATTTTCTTCGAGGATTCTTATGAGGTTTTCTTTGAAGGGGGAATATAGGGGTAACTTATTTAGTAGCAGTCGATTGTCATCTTTACTCATCACGTATCAGGTGTCTTTTGTGCAGCAGTTGTTTGTACCCTGTCATATCTTATTTCTGTTGCGTCACTCCCCCAGCTGCTTCTGTGCGTCGTTCCGTATGCCAACGCTTCTGCAAAAGATAAGATTGACAAAAAAGAACTCAGTTAGATTTCGTAATCATTGTAGTGTCTTCGAGTTTTTCGTCTAGGTTTGTTCGTTATTGAATTACAGGTACTTCTCTTTGCCCTGAAAGAAAAAAGAAGGGGCACATTACAGGAGGAAAGAAGGAAGGCAATAGAACTCAGAGAAGGGTGAGAGAATGAGCAGAATCAAAGGAGTAGGATGTCGAGAGAGAGAGAGAGAGAGAGAGAGAGAGAGAGAGAGAGAGAGAGAGAGAGAGAGAGAGAGGAGGGGGGAGGGGTTGGGACGGTATAGTTCCTCATAGAAATCTGCAACTTTTTTTTTTTTTTATGCCATGTGTTCAAGCCTGTAATACTGCCACATTCACACTTACGTCTGTGTGGGTCTGCCTGAATGAACCCCTCCTCATGCCAGCCAAGTATGAATTAGTTTGGCGTGTCCGAGAGCGGTGCCGGTAAAATCTGTAGTATGAAAGATGTGCATCAAGGGCCTGCATACATCGTCACAGTGGGTGAGCATATGCTTGCGCTTGAAAAGACGTATTATTGTAGTCATTCTTTTTCCAGACGATTTCCTTGAAGTTATTTTTAGTACTGAAGGAACTGATAGGTCTGTATTTATAGGGTACCCAGATACATCTTAATACTTGTATGCGAGAAGGTTCCCCCTCCCCCAACTGAATAAATCCCTCTGTAGGTTTGTAATATTAATAATAATAATAATAATAATAATGCACCGCTGAGTTTAGTTTCGAACCTCTGACTCCGGCCACACGCGTATCAGGTGGCTCTCACGCTTACGTCACCCACCATGTCGTTAGTACAGACATTACAAGGACGTTTTTTTTCCTCTCCAGCTATTGCCATACGATATTATTCAGTTTAGGAAAGACTTCTCGTACTGAATGGGTTAATAAAAGTCATACTAGATCACATTTAATGCCGTTAGTTAGAAGTATCTTTTTCAAGGCGGATATAATCGTCTGGGAATTGCAAGAATAATATGTAAATGATGCTTTTGGACTTGGAAGGATTCTTGAGCAGCCTTCCTTTCCCTTACTTCATCCATCCATCTGTCCGTCATCCAGTCGTTTATTACCTCATCAGGAGCGGCGCTGGGGGAGGGAGGGGGCGTTGTGTGGCATCTTGGAATTTCAACTTAAACTGTTAGGTAGGGTGAACATGGCTACAGTGAGTATAGCCAAAGTACGTTATAAACTCCGCCAGTCATAACTTTCTTGCAAACGCAGACTACATAGTTACTATGGAGGACACATATACACTATATAAAGCCGCACTCCACCCCATACACCCGATGATGGCACGGTGCCCGGCAGTCACTCCAACGAAACGACAATACAGCATCTCACGTGCGTTGGGTGTGTGGCTTACCCTAGTGACATTGGCTGGCTTTCAACATGCCGCATATCAACTTAGACACAATGCATAATGAGGGTATACAAAAAAAAAGAAAAGTACTGAAAACAGAAACAGCAGCAACAGCAACAACCAGCATCACAATTAACATCACCACCCACAACAGCAAAAATAACACCACTGCCGCCACCAGCATAGTCGCCACCACTAGGTCCAGCAGCATAACAAATAATGTCACCACCACCACCGACTACAACAACAACAACGCCACAACCACCACCACGTACACCACCGCCACTGCATCCCACAACAACAACAACAACAAACCACCTTTGGCTGAGAGAAATCGGTCCTAGGTCAACGTGTTATCTTCGCAATTGCTGACCAGACAGACTGCTAAATTTAGCCCCATGATTGGACCCTTCTTCACCTGAACCTCATCTGCATTGCCGCGGTGAAGAGAAGCTTGTGCAGTTAGGGGCAAAAGTTCGCATAACTCTTCACCACCTCTGCTTTTTCACTTTACTTTGTTGGCTAGTATTCCTAAGCTGATAGAGGCTTGGTATGTTTCTCTGTCCCTAGCTGGTTCGCGTTAACATGATGCGTCAGGGCAGGAAGGGACAGACAGTGTAAAGTATATGCGATGGAATAGTAGGTAAGCATCTGTCTGTGCATCCTAATATCAGTAGAGCTATTACACATATTAAAGATGATGATGACAGTGATGATGATGGAAATGTTGTTGATGATGAGATATGAGTCTGAGAGTGTTGTTGTCGCGGCCACCTACGATGAGCTCCGGGATTACGCACCAGGCATCCGATTGATATACAGATAGACGGCTATTATCTCC
>NC_137017.1:10871081-10953581 GCF_032717465.1 Coenobita brevimanus | reverse complement strand
AGCGATGGAAATAAAGGTAGAAAAGTGAGGAAGGGAAAGAGTTACGCATTGATAATAAAGATAGGAATACAAATAATAAAAATAATATTGCGAAAACGGAGAACAAGAAGAGAAGGAGCACAAAAAATGCAAGGAAAATAACAGAGAAGACAGATGACGATAGAGGAGGAAGAAAATGAAAATAAAAACAGGAAGAAATGAATGAAGGAAGATAGACAGGGAGAAATAATGATTAGAGGGTTACAATAAGAACATTAGGAGAGGAAGAGGGAAGAGGAGGAGAAGGAGGAGAGGAAAATGAAAGAGAGGAAATGAAAAAAATGATGATGATGAAGGAATAATACCAAGATGGAAAAAGGTTTGGGTAAAATTAGGACAGAAACAGAAACGATTAATGATAAAGAATGGAAAGATGGAAGTTGTGAGAAGCAGGGAAATGAGGGTGTAAGTAAGAAAAGATGATAGGGTGTGAGCTGAGGGGGTTAATATGAGGGTACTGGAGAGGGAGAGAGAGAGAGAGAGAGAGAGAGAGAGAGAGAGAGAGAGAGAGAGAGAGAGAGAGAGAGAGAGAGAGAGAGAGAGAGAGAGAGAGAGAGAGAGAGAGAATTGTTGCCTTGACCGTGAGTTACAGTAGTTACCAGACAATTATGGCGTGGCAGGACGAGGATGTGGTAGGATGTGGCACGGTAGGAGTGTGAGAGAGACTAGGCGAGACAGTGTGTGTGGGTGCGAGAGGGATGGGGAGAGGCTGGGTGATGGGCCGACAGAGTGTGGATGAGACTGGGTGGTGAGGCGGAAGGTGGATAAGGCAGGGTGGCGGTGAGGCAGGAACTGGGTATGAAAGGGTGATGGTATGGCAGGGTGTGGGTGAGACAGGGTGGTGATGTGACAAAGTGGTGGTGTGGCAGGGTGGTGGTGTGGCAGGGTGGTGGTGTGGCAGGGTGGTGGTGAGACAGGAACTGAGTATGGAAGGGTGAATTGGCAGGGTGTGGGTAAGACAGGGTGATGGTGTGACAGTGTGGTGTTGAGGCAGGATGGTGGTGCGACTGTGTGGTGGTGTGGCAAGGTGTGGGTGAGGCAGGGTGGTAGTGTGGCAGGTTGTGGGTGAGAGAAGGTGGCGGTGTAACAGGGTGTGAGTGGGACAGGAAGAGTGTGCGAGGCAGGTGTTATATAGGCCGAGCTTGATGTCATGGTGGTGAAGGGGTGGTAGGGTAGCACAGAGAGAGAGAGAGAGAGAGAGAGAGAGAGAGAGAGAGAGAGAGAGAGAGTATAGGACTGTGATGCTGCCAGTAGTGATGTCATGGTGTTGGAGTGATGGGGTAACATGACCTAGCATAGCCACATCCCGTACAACACAGCACCTGCACCAGCACTGATAACCTCTCCTGTGCTTACCTCGGTGTATGTATAGTGCGTTGTGTGTGTGTATATTCTACGTATATATGCTTCGCTAATACATCTATCAAACACTTCCCAAGCAAATTAGGTCAGTGTATAATAAACGAGAATTTTAAGAACAAACTAATCTGTGGTAATAGGTAACTGTTGTGGAGACTTGCCAATTGTGAAAGTTCATGAAGATTTTTTTTTTTTTTAGCCACTCCTCTGCTCGGGAAATGCTAATAATTAATCATATCCGCTGTATGGTGACGTCATTTATATTTCATCCTCGCCACTACCAGATAAT
Source organism: Coenobita brevimanus (assembly GCF_032717465.1). Classification (NCBI taxonomy): domain Eukaryota; kingdom Metazoa; phylum Arthropoda; class Malacostraca; order Decapoda; family Coenobitidae; genus Coenobita; species Coenobita brevimanus. The sequence continues at coordinate 10,951,894 of NC_137017.1, read as the reverse complement.
ATTTCTAATCTTAGGAGAAACTTTTCCTACTTGAGCGATGACGTTTAACATTCAGCAATCCTTTCATCATGTCTTCCCCTAGCTGAGTAAAATCGTCTGGTGGTGCAAAAAATATATTTAAAAAGACGTCGTCGTATGAAAGCGGTGAACCGATTTTTACCTTAATTAGAGTCTCAGTAGCAGTTAAAATATACCGTCATGAATAATGTAGTTCTGATTTTCTTTTATTCACTATTATTCACTCAGGTTTGGCGGTGAAGTGTTTGGCACCCATGGGAGATTAGATAAGAGTATACACAAAACAATCTCTTACGCAGGTTACTCTCAAGACGCTTCGTGAATGCGTCTCCTGTGGTGTTTTCCTTGACTTAGAGGGACCGCGATAAGAGCCTGTATTTTCATGGCTTTATGACGCCTCGTTAATCTCTCTTCATTACCTGTTTACTTACTGATTTGGCAGTTTTGTATTATCGTATTATTATTATTATTATTATTATTATTATTACTATTATTATTATCATCGTTATTGTTATTATTATTATTATTATTATTATTATTATTATTATCATTTATGTAGACGACTTCCATGTTAAAAAGGGATAGAGATAATAAGAGAAATTTAAGGTGATATAAACAAGATAAACATCAAGGGCAGAGCTGCTAACCCTTTCATGGTTGCCTCTTGTGTTAAGTCCAGCTGACACCAGGCGATTTTATTCAGCTGAGGATGTAGTGGGAGGCTTAGAATGTTAATGCCTCTTACGGTCGGGATAACACCATTACTCTTCTCCAGCTAATGCCAGACGATTTTATTCAGCTGAGTGAGTCATAGGAGCCTGAGTGTGTGAAAGTGCCTCGTAAGTCCTTCAGAATACGGGCCAGGGAGAGACATTTTAACAGTCAGATATACCAGTCACACCGAAAGGCTTGGTGATGTGCAGATGACACTATTATTATTATTATTATTATTATTTATTTATTTATTTATTTTCTCATTGTTTCTGGTTACTGCTTCACTCACTCCGTTCTGTGGGAATTAGTGCTGGAATGATGATGATGATGATGACGAGATATATTTATTAGAACCCATGAAGAGCTAACTGCAGGGACTCAAACACCAGTCACTGCAAGGGCTATTTTCTGAGGTGACCAAAATAACCAGGCAGTGAAAAATTCGACTCAGAAGTCATGGCGTTGAAGGCGTACCCCATTTGGCAGTGATGACATAACCTCTTACCATCATGACGAATTGTGTATTATATTCTTTTTTTTCCCATCCATGACACAGATTTTTGAAGACATTAGGGCCCATTTTCTCGTCGGTTAAAGAGCTCCCTAACACATCTTCCTAAGCGATTTATTTTACTTACTACTCCTTACCATCTTCTGTCATTTAAACAATTCATGTACCACCGTAGTCATCATATTTACCCTAACATCTTCTCCTGAGCGATTTATTTTGTTTATAACTCCTAACTGTCCTCTTCTGTGTCATTCAAATAATTCAAATACCATCATACTCACCATAAATAACATACAAACATATATTAACTAGCCGTTTGAAAAATAAATCGCTAAGGAAAAGGTGCTAGGGAGCTTCCTTAACCGACGAGAATACGGACCTAGAAGTTAGATTACAACCCTCCTCAGTACGAGTGATCTTTCTTAAATTGTATAAAAATCGTCTGGAAGTTGCAAAAATAAATCAAACGTACTTCATGGGATTCAGGAATTGAGAGGAGAGCATCATAGTTCATTTGCACTAGCTTGGCCTTGATTTTCGTCCTTTTGCAGCTTATTTCACGTAGCACAGTGACAACAAAAGACACTACTACAGCACTACGTCCTATTTTTTCGTGGCCCCTCTTCGTGACTAGCATCATATTTTGGTGTTAATCTTTTCTCACATCCCTTCAGTCAAGATGGAGGGATGGCGGTGTTTGACGAAGGTAATGTAAGAAGGGTACAGTAAACAGCACTTCGTTTGTGAGGTGAGTGAAGCAGTGAACCCCACACAGCCACTCAGTATTAGTTATGGGGACACCAGATACGTGTGAGTGAAAGTGTCTTTGTCTTGGGTAGTCAGATGTGTGGATAATGTATTGCTTGTGTTGCTTGGACTGACGCACGGAAAGGCGAGATACAGTTGGTCCTGTGTGTGTGTAATTCACCGGGTCGGTCAGGATCACTTGATGGTCGTGATCGTCAGCTTTTACCCTTCCGGAAGGGAGCTGAGAGCTCATATAGTCCGATCTAAGGGCAAGGCTGTGACCTTCACACACGCACACACCCGTCCCCTTGCTCAAGGGGGACAGTAACAACCCACTTCGTCAGTGAAACTTTTCGCAACCTGAGCGAGGCGCGAACTCCCGTCCACCAGTTGGCAAGCGAGAGCGTTACCACTGCACCAGCGAGCGGTGTGTGTGTGTGTGTGTGTGTGTGTGTGATGCATCGCTTGCATTAGCTTGGCTGCCCCCCCCCCCCCACACACACATAATGCTGGTGACGCAAATCATATCCTGTGTGTATGTGAGAGCAGGTTTTTGAAGGACTTACTGAGAGGGCACTTTCGGCGCCTCTGCTGGATGTCATGTAACTTCTTATCATAACTCGGGAACCGTGGCCCGATTGGACTAGAAACTGTTTTATTCTTCAAGTTAGAGCTTGTTAGCGGTACCTTGCTTTAACAGAAATTTATGCCTATCCGCCATTTTTGCTGTGTTACGGTAACAAAGAAACCAACAAACATACGGAGATCGGATCATTAATATACAGATTGCTTATGTTACCCTGACTGCCATACATAAACACAATCATGTGACACACAGTAATCAAGTTCCCCCCCCCCCGTGTGAATGTGTGTGTGTGCATGCTGATGCAACCTTGTGGTGATTACATGTGCGACACAAGTGCGTGTAAGAAAGGACTCAGCTTGATGAGCATTTATTAGAGAGAGAGAGAGAGAGAGAGAGAGAGAGAGAGAGAGAGAGAGAGAGAGAGAGAGAGAGAGAGAACAGTAAGCTCATCACTCCTTGCTTTGAAAATCTGGGTTCGCATTCATCACCGCTTTTGACCATTTTTGAGGATAATTACAGTAAGTCTGTATAGCACTCTTCAGTTATCAGATTTTTTGTTTTGTCTTTTTAGTTTGACCCGTTCAGTATGGTGACTTTTTACATTTTAATCTCGCTGCCACTAAGCATTACGGTCAGCTTGAGAGAGTGCACCAGTTCTGAAGGGACTGAAGGGATTAGTGAACGTTGTATCTAACCATTTCAGTTAATAAGAATCCCCTGAACTAAAAAAAAAAAATGCCTGGAGATGGAAAGAATATTTAAAAAGACGTCATTATTCTTCTTTAACCTGGCCCAAAACTGACATTCCCCATCTTGAATGCTAATTTCTGGCAGTACATTAGCGCTGTAATATGATGCTAGTCACGAAGAAGTGCAGTGGAGAGGATTTAGAGCTGTGACACTGCCTAATTCCGTCACAGAGCAGGACGAAAATCTAGGCCAAGTTAAGGTGAAACGAGTAAACACTGAAAGGATTCATATTTTGACATGGAAGTGTTTGGTAGGTGTATAAGTGAAAGGAAGTTATATAAAATCCCTCTTAAACACACCGTAAGCTCACTGAAGTTTTAAAATATTATCCCTGGTGACCCCTATGAGCTTCGGGGAGCGGGAGCCAAGAGCTATTAAAGCAATGAGGGCGGTTTCTCAATGCCAAGGTTCTGTCATTGTTATAGTGGTGGGTCGTTGCTGCACGGACCTACCTGTACTGCCACAAAACACAGTACAGTAGAAGAAAGCGATGCAGAACAAAACAAGTAAAAGATGTGGAAACTGGAATTAAATGAATAATAATAATAATAATAATAATAATAATAATAATAATAATAATAATAATAATAATAGTAACCATCATCATCATCATCATCATCATCATCATCATCATTATCATCATCATCATCATCCAGACCTCCTTTCCCAGACCAACGTGGGGTGAGGTAGGGTCGAGAGTGTCAGAAAATACTTGATGGAATGAGATAGCAACCAAAGTATTCCCAGCTGAAAATATGAGCCTAACTCCCTTTCACTCACCATTTAAACCCCCGTAATGATAGTGGTAACAAGACAACAACAAAAAATCATCATCAGCAATAACAACAACGGTAATAATAATAATAATAATAATAATAATAATAATAATAGAAATAATAACAATAGAAACTAGAAAGCGCTCAGAGAGCGCATACCTCCGCCAATTCCATTGCCATTAAATAGGATCCGGATCCGCCCCAAACTTTAATTAACTCTTTCTTGGTCCGTGGCCCACCTTTCCACAGAATTTCATTGAAATTCATTTGAGAAATTTTGGAGATATTATGCGGGATACTCCGGATCCGGATCCGCCCCCAAATTTAATCATGTCTTCCATGGTCCATGACTCATTCTTCCACAAAATTTAATCAAAATCGGTTCACAGCTCTTGAGTAATCCAGGATCCGGATCCGCCCCAAATTTAATTAATTCTGTCTTGGTCCATGGTGCAACTTTCCACAAAATTTTATTAAAATTAACTGAGAACTTTTGGAGATGTTGTGAGAGATACTCCGGATCCGGATTCGGATGCGGCCTAAAAAAAAAAAAAAAAAAAAAAAAAAAAAAAAAAAAAAAAAAATTCCTGGCCCATGGACCACCCTTCCACAAAGTTTCATTAAATTCCGTCCATAACTTTTTGAGTAAACTTGCAAACAGATAGACAGACAGACAGACAGACAGATAAACTGACAGACAGACAAACAATCAAACAAACAAACAGGGGATAAAGTAGAACCTCCTTTGCTGGGGTAATAAGCATCATCGCACTTGAGAGTCCAAGTATTAATGTACAATGACGTCTAATACATTTGATTTTTGCCATCTTCAAACGATTCCATTAACTTAGGAAATTCTCTCGTAATGAAGGAATTAAAAACTATATCCAATTTTTCCTGTTGCCAAGCCTTTACCTGAGATGGAGGTAATCACATATTAATAGCCCGATGAAAATACGCAAGATGCTATTGTAGTGAAGGGGTTAATGAACTGGTTTTAAGCCATCCACCTCGATGTCTCCAAGCGGAAGAAAATTGTCTGGCGGTAGAAAGGTTAATGATGGTGTGATTGTGTGAAGCTGTTGGTGAGATAAACAGAACAGAATAATGAGATGGGCTTGGGGAGGAGACGGTTGAGAGAGAGAGAGAGAGAGAGAGAGAGAGAGAGAGAGAGGGGAGAAAAAAGTGGAAGAGGCATGAGTTAGAGGGCAGGAAGAGGTGAATGGATTTAGCAGACAGGGTAGGGTGTGGGTAGGGTGTTGGCAGGGCAGGGCAGAGTGCGGGTAGGGTAGGGTGTGGATAGGGTAGGGTGTGGGTAGAGTAGGGTGTGGGTAGGCCAGGGTGTTGGTAGGGCGTGGAGTGGGTAGGAGAGGACTGGGGAGGGCAAGGCAGGGTAGGGCAAAGTAGGATGTGGGTAGGGGAAGGCAGCACATGGCAGGGTATGGGCAACGGTAGGGTGTGAGCAGCGTACGATGTGGTTGGGGCAAGACAGGGTTTAGGTAGGCAGAGCAGGGTATGGTAGACGGGCAAGAGAGGGTAGGACGCAGCAGGCAGGGCAAGCTTGGCAGGGTGTAAGCAGGGTAGGGTAGTGGGTCAGGTGGGTAATGGGTTGGAGGAGGAAGCTGGCAAGAAGTAGAGAGAGTAGGGCCACGGGTGTGTGTGTGGGGGGTGTTTGTGTGTGTGTGTGTGTGTGTGTGTGTGTGTGTGTGTGTATTTGTGTGTTTGTGTGTATGTGTGCGTGCGTATACGGTGCATGTGTACTGAGTGTTCCCGTCTGTGTGTGTGTGTGTGTGTGTGTGTGTGTGTGTGTGTGAGTGAGGGGTGGTATTCGGGAAGTAGCGACGAAAGTATGTGTTGATGTGAGGCTCTGACGGCAAAAATTTAGAGCGAATAAAAAAAAATTACCCCGGAGACACAAAAAAGCATCCAAGATATTTTTACATACCGTACAGTACATACATACAGTATGCGAGCGCACACAAGTAGGCCACACACACACACACACACACACACACACACACACACACACACACACACACACACACACACACACACACACACACACACACACACACACACACACACGGCCTGACCAAGTACGAGGGGCAACTCACTCCACCACAACAAAACTCTCCCCTCCCTCCCTCCCTCCGTACCTCTAGAGTCTGTCTCTTCCTCTCTCCCTCTCCCCCCTCCCCCAGCATCACAGCGTCCAAGGTCATAGTGCCCACTAGTTCAGTGTTTCTGCTGCCGTCCGTGTGTGTGTACGTACAGCTCACGCCCTCGCCAACACACGCACACGCACGCACATCACCGTCGTCATTGCCTGTGTGTTTTCTGGTGGTGTTCGTGGCCGGGTTTTGCTGAGGGATGAAGGAATCAAGTGTCTGGTTTAAAAAGTCACTAAAAATGTGTGTGATTAATTGCTTGATTCACGTGCTGGATGTGGAGCCTTGCTTTGTTTTTTTCTTCTTCTTTATAATCCAGCACTTGATCATTTCTTTACCAGTGTGTTCTGTGAGATCGAGCAAGGACTGTGGTTGAAATGTCTGTCATAATTTAAGCTGAAAAATGTGAGTAGTGGTTGAAATAGCAGTGACAGATTCTAGCCATCTATTATGAATGAAAGAGTAGTAGGAGTGCGATTATTATACTCTGAAATTGTGGTTGAAAGATCAGTGTTCCATATCACTCATACAACGTGGTGGAAAGATTAGTGTTTTATATAGCAGTCTTGAGTAGTGATTGAAAGATCAGTCAAAATAGATTCATGAAATATGGTTGAAGGATTAGTGGTGCTTTCTGTCTTAAAATTAGGTACTTGAATAACAGTTGAAAAGCAGAACTTATCAGACCCCTAAGTACTGTTGAAATATCAGTGCTTAATATGAAACTCGTGAATCGTGGTAGAAGGATCAGTGTTATATTAAGATATTGGACAAGTGGTTGAAAGATCAGTGGTGCTTTTTACAAGATGTCATACTATACAGTATGGTTGAAAGATCATTTGTTAATATCTAAATCTTGAGGAGTGGTTGGAAGATGGAGTTTCACATAAGATCTTGATTGTAACTGTGAACTGAATGTGACTCAAGCTAACCAATTTGCGGCAGATAATAACCTAACCCACCCTAGCCTGATTTGGGTCTGCCTGGCTAAATTAGGCTAAGGCTGGTCAAGTCAAGGTGTCTCTGAGATTATTACATAGGGACTAAAGGTAACCAGTTTGCTGCAGATAATACCCAAACTTCACCTGAACTAACTTACGTCTACCTGCTTAAGTTAGGCTAAGGTTGGTCAGATTGAGGTGCCTCTCTGATTATACCTAAGTGACTCATTCTTAACTGGAACTGGCGTCGGTCGTATCAAGCTGCTCTTAACAAACACAATCGTGACTGATAAGATAATTACATAATTACGAGAAACATTCCTACCCTTATCTAACCCTACAGGAACGAGATAAGCCTTGACGGAGCTGATCCAGGCGTCACTCAGTCCTTTCAATCTGCTGACGTATACATCACTTTAATTAGTGCCCAGTCAGACGATTAAAGAAAAAAATAGGTAGATGTTAACCTTTAGATCTATTTTTTTTTTTCAACCTAAAAAGCGTCTGAAAGGGTTAGTGAAAGATTTATCGAACTACACCGGTTGAACAACCCTCTGTGCTGAAGGAAATCGCCTAAAGGCAGCAAAAATGAAACACAAACGGCATTCTCTGGCTGTAGCAAACGGTGAAGAGAAGAACGTATGAAGTTACAAAACAGTGATAGCTTGAGAAGGGAATAACACGGGGACTCGATAGGAAACGAATGGTATGTGGAGGAGAACGTGGAGAAGGCATAGTGTGTGGAAACGAACGTAGGAACGTGGAAGGAAAGTGATAGTGTGGAGAGGAGAACGTAGGGTAGTGATTGTGTGTGAAGAGAACGTAGGGAAGCGATAGTGTGCGAAGAGAACTTAGGGAAGTGATATTGTATGAAGAGAAGAATGTAGTGTAGTGATTGTGTGTGAAGAAAAGAACGTAGGGAAGTGATAGTGTGAAGAGAAGAACGTAAGAAAGTAACTGTGTGTGAAGAGGACATAGGGACTTGAGTGTATGTGAAGAGAAGAATGTAGGGAAGTGATAGTGTGTGAAGTGAAGAAAGTAGGGGAGGTAAGTGACATTGTGAAGATAAGAAGGTACGGACATAGAGGGAGGTGGTATGGTGTGGTGACGTGTGCTTGACTCTGGAGATAATGAGAGAGGTTCATGCCGTATCACCTTCCTGTGTTAAGCCTCACGTTCAGTCCTCCAGGGTGTACGGTCCGTGGTGTTACGCAGAGCAAAGTACATTTAACATCAACAACAACAGTAACAGTAGCAACAAAAACTATACATTCATCAGTGACAGTACTTAAAGCAATACCGTAACTAACAACAGAAACAACAACTGTATCGACTAACAAAAACTTCTACATCAACCAACACTACCTGCAGCAAAAATAACATCAGTAACATAATCATCATCTTAGTGCAACAACTTTACCGCTACCATTGATACCATTGCCATTACTCAGGACAACAGTAACAGCAATATCAGTAGCAGAAACGTCATGTGTAGCGAAACACCAAGTTCAGAACAGGGACCCAGTTTATTCGATGTTTCGCCGAAGCTGACTACTTTGGGAATAACACACAAAGGTTGCAGTCAGCGCCTTAAATAGGTTATACAGTGAGGTGACTGTGACAACAACAACAACGTCGAATAAACTGGGCACCTGTTCTGCAGTTGGTGTTTTGCTGTACACATTACCACAGCCAACACTGAATTCACAGTTAATAATAGCATCATCATAAAGCAACACAACAACATCAACAACAGTAAGATAAAGCATAAATCAACACCAGCAACAGTATTAGCAACAGTAACACAAACAACGTCCTTATTCCCACTGCTGAATAATGAATGGGTTGACTAGGAAATCAATAAGAAACACAAAAGCATCATCCTAACCCAATTCTTAGCGTAATAAATGGAACGGATAGGATTCAGAGGCAGGATACAGGAAACACACGCACGCGCGCACACACGCACACGCACGCACGCACGCACGCACGCACGCACGCACGCACGCACGCACGCACGCACACACACACACACACACACACACACACACACACACACACACACACACACACACACACACACACACACACACTACCGAAGACTGATCACTGAATCAGAGCAACGCAAATAAACCATTAAAAAAAAAAAAATCTAAAAACAGTGGCTGCGTCGTTGGAATGGAAGTCAGGTGTTGTGACGAAAGCATAATGTGTTGGGATTGGATCAGGTACACACGAGGGACCTGACCTGCATACCGGAGGAACAGTTAGTGACAAAAGTTGGTTTGAATTTTCACCTCTTCATCTTCTCAGTTCCACGGTTGAGGGCAAGAATTCACGTAACAGGGCGCCTCCTGCACTTCTCACGTTCGTCTGTTTAACTCCCTCTACTTCTCACCCTCACATCTGGGGACAAAAGTTTGATTAATATTTCACCTCTTCTGCTTCTCACTTTCCTCTTTTTCACTTCCTCTACCTCTCACTTTCACAGTTGGGGACAAAAGTTTGATTAATGTTTCACCTCTTTTGTCTCTCACTTTACTCTGCTGGCTAATTATTCCTACGCTGAGAGAGGCTTAATAAAATCTTTCCCTCACACACAATATTTTCGTCACTAGGTTTATTTAATACGGTACCTCAGTTTTCCACTCAGATCACGTGTGTGTGTGTGTGTGTGTGTGTGTGTGTGTGTGTGTGTGACCTTGCTAAACTAATGAGCCGTAATTACCACTTAATGAATTGATGCCAGAAGCTAGTAATATCGTGCTTCACCGTTAATTAAATGGGTTGGACTCCTGCGTCATAAGTTACGAAACTCCAGAAGCTTATAAGGATTGCCCTCCGAAACTCTACGTATTCTCACCTGCATAAGCGACCTGTGAAATGATGATGACGACGACGATGATGATGATGGAATAGATACACGTGATCTGAGTGATGATGATGATGATGATAATGATGGAATGAATACACGTGATCTAAGTGATGATGATGATGATGATGATCATGTGATGACGATGGAGTAAATACACGTGATCTGAGTGATGGTGATGATGATGATGGAATGATTACACGTGATCTGAATGATGATGATGATGATGATGATGATAAAGTAAATACACGTGAACTGAGTGGAAGACTGATGTATTGAATTCTGGTGACGAAGATATTGTGTGTGAGTAGAAACATGTTTGTGGATGTGTGCTTTCGTAAATAAGAGAAGACCGTCCTGTGAGTGTGAAGCGAAAAACAATAATCCTGTGATGTCTGTATTCCGTGGTGAGGTGTAATGGTGAACGTGTACTTTCGTTAAGAAACAAGAGGTGGAGAAAAGACTGAACGTGCTCTGAATTGAGAATGAACGTATGAAATTCTTACGGTGTGAGTATAATGTTTGGTGAAATATGTTAGTGAACTTACGCTTTTGTCGACAAGTGAATGAGAAGAAGAAGAAGAAGAAGAAGTAGTAGTAGTAGCAGTAGTAGCAGTAATGGAAGGAGAGGAGGAAGAAGCAGAGGAGGAGGAAGAAGTAGTAATAGAAGAAGAGTGGGGAGAAAAAGAAGAGGAGGAAGATGTAATAACTCTATAAGTAGTAGTAATTGAAGAGGAGCAGGAGGAAGAAGAGAAAGAAGAAACGTGCACTGAATGGAAAGTTAACAGGGTGGATACATGTCATACGAGTGTTGTATGATGAAATATTTTGGTATCGTGTACGTTCATGGGTAAGGGGACGGCCTGAAAAACAAAACGTTTTCCGGGTGGAAATTGGACGGGTTGAAATATAGTGGTTTGAGTATTGTGTTGTGGAGCCATACATTTTAGTGAACGAGCGTTTTCGTAAACAAGCGAATGGTGGAGAAATAAAACATGCTGTGAGTGGATATTTGTGAGAGGATTTCCTTTGGCGTGGTTATTACGTGTCAGTCAGTTGTGAGCGTGTGTTGTAAGTAAACGTGTGATTTTGTAAACAGACCAATGATGGAGATAATAGAACGTACTGTGAGTGGCAAGTTGAGGGATAGATTCATATTATTTTCGTAATGCGTGGTGAAGTATTTTAGAGAATATGTGCCTGTTTGGTTATGCAATAGGCAGATAAGATGTAACTTGCTCTGAGTGAGTAGTTAAGGGGGTAAGTTTTTGTGATCTGGGTGCTGTATAGTGATTTCTTTTTTTTTTGTTTTTGCGTTCTGAGTGGACAGTTGAAGGGCTGAATATGCGCGACGTAAGTATTGTGCATAGTGAAATATTTTAGTTGAAAAGTGTTCTCTTTCTTACCCCTGTATTCACGACTGCAATAATTATGGTGCTTTAGTGTGGACTGGGAAAGACCTGAGTTGAGATGGGAATGGGCTTTATTTGCAGGACTTGATTACTCTCTCCTTACATGCGAAGATTGAAAACAGCTTTGGAGGACAGATCATGGGTTAAGAAATGCACTAGCATCTCGTAGACTCTTTGTTTTCTTGTGCCAAGGAGGCACTGCCACACTTTATTACCTGTTTGATAAATATACCTATTGAACATCATAATCTATAATGTATCTATCACATCTTCGTGTAATCTGTCTTAATACTTACACTCGTATATATACATATATCTATCTATCTATCTATCTATCTATATCTATCTATCTATCTATCAATTTATACACACACACACACACACACACACACACACACACACACACACACACACACACACACACACACACACACACACACACGCACAGAAAGAGAGAGACTTGCTTCAACTCATACCAGTATACATGAGAAAGTTAGTGCTATACATAGACATTAATTTGCAAAAGAAGTGCAATGGAGCATCTAAGCATCAGCGAACTGAATAAAGTCGTTTGGCGCTACTCAGACTCGTTATAAAAAAATAATAGTAACGAAGAATGCGCCTCCCCCCTCTCCCAAAAGAAAAAAAAAAAAGCCAAGCATTGTTGCGCGTCCAGTCGTGCTTTCTTTCCTGGTGGTGGGGGGTAAGGCATTTTAAACACGATCATTGCGGAAAATACTCGTGCCATGTCGTATAAGGCCGGCTGTGGGTGCTTCCTGGATGAATCTGCACGCCGCAAGGTCAGCCACTACACGCCGCCTCCTGCATCGTCATCCAGGGAGAGGTGCGGGGGAATTAACTTTATCCTTTTCAATTGGATGACGTTTTATACATTTAATTCCTCCATCTCCATTCGGTTTCAGTTAGCGTGGGATTGAATTATCGAACCAGAGGAGTTAAGTGTAGATATCATTAACTTTAACATTGCTAGAGATTCTTCCTAAAATGAATAAAATTGCTCCGAAAAAAGCAAGAGTTAATCTGAATATAAATGTAATGGGATTGAAATGGTTAAGCGGGGAAGGGAGGTTGGAAGAAGGTGAGAAGGGCAAAGCAGTAGTACGAAACAGTTTTTATCAGGGGAAATATTTTAAGTGGTTGGTTCATTTGTGGAAGGTTGGTTCTTTTAGGAAATAATTATGAGGGAGAGAACGGAGGGTGGATGGAGGTAGAGTAAATGCCACGGAGCTTTATTTTATTTTGTTTATTTGTGCATTTATTTGTTATTTTCATAGTGCCGGCGCTGGATGGTTGCTCTATTTTCAGTTTTATTGTTTTAATAATTTTTCGTTCGAGTCGAAACCGGATACTTTTATTTTTCGAAATATATACAGGTATATACCCGGTCGGCACAGAGAGCGATTGTTGTGGTAGGAGTCACGTAGGAGGTTTCATTACTCGTTTATTTTTCCTTCCTTGTTTGCATATTACTTTTAAAATTTTTTACACAGATCGTTGGACATTATATTTTAGTCTTCTTATAAAGGCGTAAAATGCTTCTGTTTGCCGCAGGATCAGTTAACTAAATAATCACCGTTGTATCTGTTGCTTGTACAATATTTTACAGGTTTTGTAGTTTAGTGGGATACGACGATCCGGTAACTAATAAAAAATGATGCTAAAATCTGTCTGTTCGTCAGTCCATTGGAGAGTGATGAAAGGACTGAGGGTGATTAAAGAGTCTGAGTCTGAGAGAGAGAGAGAGAGAGAGAGAGAGAGAGAGAGAGAGAGAGAGAGAGAGAGAGAGAGGGTACGGAAGCAGTTAATTAGAGGAACTGATAATATGCCCGGATGACAGACTGGGGGTTGGCAGTAAAAGTTAGTGAAAATTCTCTCGTTTCAAGAAGTTTGTGGAAATTCCTTGTTAGTAAAGTTTGAATTTATGTTCTTTTAAAGTAGGTGGGTTTTAGGGATGGGGTGATGATGATGATGATGATGATGATGATAATGATTCTTTTATTATTTGTTTTTTGCTACTGCCAGGTAATATTATTTAGATTTTGGAAAGGCCCTTCATATTGAGGGTTTTGTGAGGGCTTTATCTAAATCATCTAGAGAGAGAGAGAGAGAGAGAGAGAGAGACTCTTCTTAGCTCTGTAAAATCGCTCGGCAGTATCAAAAGTATGACAAATCAGTAAGAAAATGTCATAGTATTGTGGGGTCAGTTGTTTATTTATTTATTTATTCATTCATTTATTATTATTATTATTATTTTTTATACTGGGGGCTGGTGGTATAGCAGTCTAAGGGAGCCATGTGTTACGCTAATCCTGAACCAAGAAGAAGCTGTAGTTTTTTCGATTATGTTATGCCACCAGAGATACAGGCCCGTACTCTACCTGTAAATATTCCCCTTTACCTGTGCCTAGCCTAGGAACTCTACACTTCCTTGGGGTAATAATTAACTGTCACCGTTATTACCCTTGATATTCTCGTGTGTAAAGGGTGCAAGGAAAAAAGCTTGACTAGTGTGTGTGCAAAGCGGAGGTGAAGGCCTTGAGTGTACGGTGTTGAGCTGCATGTAAGGAGAAGAGGTAGGCCAAGAATGAGGGTGTTGGTGCTCTTTGTGGGGCAGTTCAGTCGCAGTCAGTATTCAGTATGGGGGTAATAGCGTAATGAGACAATCGTAACTCTCTCTCTCTCTCTCTCTCTCTCTCTCTCTCTCTCTCTCTCTCTCTCTCTTATTCTTGCCACCTCCACACGATGTAATTCAGCATAGGAAGGACCTCTTGTGATGAAGAGGTTAACCAAGGCTTTATCTAACCCCTCCAGTTCGACAAATCCCTCCCCGGCAGAATACAATCGTCTGGAGACAGGCAGGACAAAACAAAAGACGTGCAGTGGCAAAATGAATGACCATAGCATGATCTCACGGGCTGGGGATGGTGTAAGAGAACTTTTGACCATAACTGTACAGAAGGGATGGTGGTATGTCCTGGGAAGTGGGGTCGTTACTGAACAGGGACAAAAGTACATGAGATCAATTCTTTAAGCTGCGGTTGGTGCAGTTGTACTCTTTTCATTTTAACTTGGCCTAAAATTGTCATCAGTTAATATTGAATGGTCAGTTGTGATAACAGATTGACACTAGAATATGATGCTAGTCACGAAGTGTTATAAGAAGGATGCGGAACGGTTGCATTGTCTTACTCTGCCATTAACCTACGTGAAATAAGCAGCAAAAGGTCGATAATCTGGTCCAAGTTAAAGTGAGAAAACAATTGCACAGGCGTATCATTAAGGCACACACAGTAACACTTTCTTCAGATGAGAGAAATTGTTGCAGGCAGAGGCTTTGAAACTATCTCTGTACTCATTTTACCCAAACTTGTCACAAATTTTCCTTCCTTTTGCTGCCAATTCACAAAGATTAATAACAGAAGACGGTACTACAGTTTCACATTCTTTCAATAGCACTTTCGTGACAAAGCATCACATTTTAGTGCTAGTCCATTGTTGCGTCTGAGTCATCAGGTTGGAGAAATGTCAGTTTTAGGCCAGGCTAGAGTAAGAAGAGTACTGTATAGTCAACCTTTGTTTGCGAACACAAATTGACTTTTTTTTTCGGCCGATTGAAAAGAGTTTGTGGAAAACGAAGAGGTAGGTCGAGGAGAAGGGTGAAAAGTGTGTGGGGGAGCGTAGTGTGTCATGGCAGGAGGAGTCGTTACTGAGCAGGGATTGAAATACCTGAAATTAATGGAAGAAAAATAGTCAGACTGAGAACGAGGGCGAGAATCAAGATGGAAAGGAGCGTGAGGGAGAGAGGGGTTGAGTCTTGGGAGGAGGAGTCATTACTGGGTGAGAGCAGAAATACTTGAGATTAATGAAAGAAAAAGGGTGAGGCCGAGAATGAGGGAGAGAGTTAGGGGGGTGTGGAGGTGCGTGAGGGAGGTTGGTGCGTCATGGTAAGAGGTGTTTGTACTGAGAAGGGACGGAAGTTATATTTAGTCGAGACCACTCTTCACAGACAGACAGGCAGAGACACATACAGACAGACAGAGTGAGTCAAACAGACATACAGGCAGACTGAGACAAACAGACAGACAGAGAGAGACAAACAGACAGACAGATAGATGGTCAGAAACAGAGAGAGATACAGATAGATAAGTTGGTAAACAAGTTCCAGGGCACTTGCCTGGTATTGTAATGATCACCTGTCCAACTTTAATCACTCATGTCGCCTTCAGACTTTTACGACATATATTTGTATCATCAGTACGAACTGGCAGGGTACGGCTGTAGGCTATGCAAGTCAGTGAAAGGACATACCGGTACTGCAAACACCCAGTTCGAAGGTCCGCCATGAGTTGGGTTTGATCCCCTGCACACAAGGTGGATGCAGAACACGAGACGATCATGCTACCACCGAGACACATTAGCTCTCTACAAGGATGATATCTTTTAAAATTCCTTCTTGCTATCTCTCAGGCGATTTTATTTACCTTGGGGGAGGCTTTTCGACCTGCAAGGGCTACATAAACAGTAGACTTCCACTAATACCTGAAATACAAGAGGGTTTTTCCGATATTGAATTAAACCATATGATAAAGAGATCGACACTGAGGTAATGATGATAACACTTGGATTTCATGATACTTTTATTTATTTATTTATTCACTTATTTAGAGTCTTCCTATTGTCCTGACTCTGAGAAAGATATCGACTGCGGTGATGCCGGTGACTTTATCTCTTGTTTCCTGTTTCCTGCGGTAATCGGAAATGTGGATGAGGATATACTGATGATATTCTTCGTATTATTTCTTAGAACAAACAGAGGAGGGAGAGAGAGAGAGAGAGAGAGAGAGAGAGAGAGAGAGAGAGAGAGAGAGAGAACTGACACATTTCTCGTTAGTCTCGCAGAAAGAGACAGACAGCCACGGTAGAAGCGACGATAAAATTTCAGATTAGGATATCACTTCTCGCAGTCAGCCATTTCCCTTATTATTAGGAATATTGTCCACGATAATAGCTGGAGGTATTATTTCCTGTTCCTCATTTCCTTCCACAGTGAGAGAGAGTGTACCAAGATTTTCCCTTATTAAATTACCTGCCACTTGCAACAGGTAGCACTACAACCGGTGAGTGGATGGTACGAGTCCCCTAGTATTAAGAAGGAAGTCGCTAAGTTAATGTTGGTAATGTCTATTTATGAGGATTCGGAGTTTTCCATTTGAGTTTTCGATTACCTCCAGTATTAAGATAGAGGTCATTCATGGTAAAATATTCAGTTTACGATTTTTTTTTTCTAGTTTTCCGTGATTACATAAAAAAAAAATGCAGTTCGCCCATGATAATGTGGAAAATAACGTTTTCACAGTGCGTATTGTTTCCCGGAATTTCCCACTGTCCCTAATTTAAGAAGGAAAACATTGAAAATAATAAAGACGATTTCATTTCCTGTTTCCAAAATTTTTCCAGCAGTGAGAGAGAGGGCGTGGATGAGCCTTGTATGTCTATCTATCTGTTTATTGCCAGACGCCTCAATCCCGTTCGGGGTGGCCACAAACAAATCGCCTCCACGTCGCCCTGTCCCCCGCCATTTCACTGCCCCGCTCCCAACTCACACCCCCCTCTCTCATATACCTCTCCACCCCATCCCTCCATCTCATCCTCGGCCTCCCCCTCCCTCTTCCCCCCTCCACCTCACTCACATACACTCTCTTCGTCAGTCTTTCACCCTCCATCCTCTCCACATGGCCAAACCACCTCAGTATGTTCCTTCTAACGCTTTCTATGACATCCACACCACAACGCTCCTTTATATCGTCATTTGTCAGCCTGTCTCTCCATGTGACTCCACAGGCTCCTCTTAAATAACTCATTTCCATCTCACTCTTGGCTTGTGTCCTTCCAGCAACGTCCAAGCTTCACTTCCTTACGTTAGAGTTGGTATCACAGTACTGTCATGTAGTAACTTTTTCACTTGTATGTAACGACTATAATTACATCTGTTAACGTGAAACTATGTAGAGTCTCCCATTGGTTACAAGAATAAGAAGCGGTGAGGAATGATAAAACCGACGGCGATATTTCCTGTTTAGAATTTTTATTTTTCGGAGTCTTCCCAAGTCTTCAACATTAGCTAATTAGGTATGATGGTTTTTTGATTGTGCTTCTGTTATTGCTTTCACCGGACGATTTTATTCAGCTTCAGAGAGTCCCGTGTGGTGGTGGGATAAAAGACAGTTACCATTTGGAGCAGTTCTTTCAATCTTTTCACGGTGGTGTGTGTGTGTGTGTGTGTGTGTGTGTGTGTGTGTGTGTGTGTGTGTGTGTGTGTGTGTGTGTGAATTAACGTCAGACTGTTGTATTTAAGTAAGGAGAAACATACCTAGTGAAGGGTATTCTTTAATCCTTTAAGTATGGCGGCGTTTCTTTGTTTACATAAGCTAGAACACCCTCGTACTGAAGAGATTTGAGTCCCCACCAACCCCTTTGTTACGACGTCGGCTTGCTGTATTAATCTTATTCCCTCCGTGCCGTTATAGGAATTCCCTGACACTATCACACCTCAGTCCCCCGTCTCTTTTGGCAGCAGGCCCGGCTAGAGGTGAATTTTTATCGGCCTTGAAGGCTCTGAAGGGCAGGTTGATTATTTTAAGAGACGGAGGAAGGGCAGGTTGATTATTTTAAGAGATGGAGGCAAGCGAGGATGAGTCTGACGTCATTTTATTTATTTATGCATTTATTTATTTACCTATTTATTTTTGCCATCTCGTGACGAATTTATTAAGCTTACAGTAGTATTGTTGAAACGGAGGAGTTACATAAAGGCTTCAGTAATCCCTTCACTGCCTGGGGAACTAAGCAGATTTTAAGTCACATTGTCTGGAAGTCTCAAGAAGAAACTTTAAAAATTACCTTGCCTTAAATCGCGATGGAGAATGCAAGCCTTATTTTTTTACGATATTTTGTGGAGCGTCTGTGATTTCTAGATGTATTTCCGAGTAGCCTGCATCCCACATTACATAGTGCTGTCAGTAGTGGTAAAGGGAGGCCAGGCAGGCTCAGTTTCCGTCACCTGCTTCGGAAATTATTGTCGAAAATTGAGGGTTTGCATCCTCATTCCGATTCAAGCTTTTCCATGTCAATCCGAGGACGTAATTTCGGTCAAAGAGGCACGAGTATTGGGCGTAAGTGGAGAAATAGTGTATACTTAATGTGGTCCATTAGAAACTCGCCCGGCGGTATCTTATGTGCTGCGGGAACGGCTCAGTCTGTGGGTGTGGGTGGCAGTGGGATTTGGGAAGGGATAGATTTTGCAGGAGAGATAACCCGCAACACACGAAAAATCACTCGGCGGAGTGGAAGAGGAGCATTATGTATGAGTCATCCTGTAATTACCTTAGTACACACCATAGGCCTATACATTCATTGAGGTGTATATTGGAGGTAAATTATAACACACATTAATATGCAGAAATACGGTACATAGATTTAGCTCTGAATATAAACTAGCTACATTTATTCAGGTGTATGGAGGAGGTAAAATGTCGAGTTATTTGGAGCAGTGAACATGGAACGTATAATAAGCGAACTGTCAGGCCTAACCTCCACGCCCTTGAAACTAACCGATCTTATTTCGTCTTTCCCTCTTCATCTTGGTCGCCTTTTCAACATCTTGCAGCCATTTCTCCCTTGAAGCTGTCTCATATTTCACTGTACCACCACCACCACCACCTCCACCACCACCTCCTCCTCCTCCTTCTCCTCCTCCTCTTGTTCTTGTTCTCCCTATTACTCATACAACTATCTCATTTAACCACCTTGTCTTTTTGCCTTGTTCTTGGCCTGTGACTTCTTATTTGTTTACATCATTTTCATAGCTCGTGTTGCTGAAGATTGTGGCTAGGAGAGAGAGAGAGAGAGAGAGAGAGAGAGAGAGAGAGAGAGAGAGAGAGAGAGAGAGAGCATAATTATCAACCTCCCTCTCGCCTCTGATTAACCCAGCTCAACATTACATCACGGTTTCCTTCGTTTCGGTATGACTTGGCTTTCCCAGTGTGTCAAGAGATAGTAGAGATAGTCCAGGTCATTCCTCCCCCTCCCCCCGTCTCTCTTTCTCTCTCTCTCTTTCTCTCTCTCTCTCTCTCTCTCGTACCAAAGCCTCAGTTATATCCCCCACTTCTGCGGTCTGTGACCATTACCATTATCTTATCTGGTGGTGCGTAATCCACCCGGTAGGCAAATAAGAAATAGCAGAGATAGCACAAGAGTAGGAAATATGAGCAGGACCAAATTTCTACCTCGATTCATAATTCTTCTTACTCTCATAGGGCCATTAGTACGATAAAAGTTTGATAAATTCACCTTACGTATCACTTCTGGAACGTTCTTCTTTAGCACCCTTAGTACGATGACGATTATTTAACAATATAGGTGTGGGAGCATCTCTTGGAATGACCCTGTCTGGTCGTCACTCTAAGTTTTTTGGACGTGTTGTGGCTCTTGTAGATTTTCACGAATCTTCATATTACTGCCACGATGGTCCCGCATCAGTCTAGTTTTCAGTAATTAGTATTTTATTCATGCCACTGAGAAATTATTTTGTTTACCCTAGGAGAGGCTCACCATTGTGAATGGCTTAGTTATGGGGAGCAGTTTTGAAAAACTGACAAGGAGCGTGTATAAGATTAGAGTGGTTGAAAGATGTGGACAAGAACGAGGTTGAGGAGTACGATATGGGAGTATATGAGGGAACGTGGATGACAACGAAACTGTTGGAAGAGAAGCCAGTGAATATAACGGAGGTGGAGAGGGGCAGTGTTGAGGTATATTAGGGAGGGTGGATGACTTGAAAATTAGGTGGTTGGGGAAGAGGAGGTAGCCCAAGAATGAAGGTGAAGGACACGGTGGGGAAGTGTAAGAGGGAAGATGTATATGAGAAGGTGGTCTGGAGAACGGAGAGGACGACCAAGAATGAAGTGGAAGAGAAAGGTGGAGAATATAATTATGAGGAGGTTAGGATAAACGTTTGGAGGGTAGAAGAAGAAGTAGGATGGCATGGTAGGGAAGTATATAGTATAAAGAAGGGTGAATGAAAATGGGATGGCTGGAGAAGAAGCATAGGTAGATAAAGATCTAAATGGAAGAATGTGGAATAGATTAGTATATGAGGGAGGACTGATAAGATTGGGATGGTCTGTAAGAAAGGGAGATAACTCAAGATCGAAGTGGAAATAGAAGGTGGGGGAAATATGAGGAGAGGGAGGGGTGTGGATGGAAAGGAGGATTACGAGGTAGGTGGATGTGGAAGGTAAAAGTGGGAGAGTATGTGAAGAAGGGTGGTAAAAATAGACCAAGATAGTGGCATGATGGGGAAGCGAATAAAGGAGACGGGGATGTTATGGGTAGAGTGGTCGTTACTGAGTTGGGACAATATTGCCCAGAGGTCATTATCTCAGCTGTACTCCTCGCAGTCGAAGGGATCAGGCATTGGATAGAAAAATAGGTAGAACAGTTATATATAGAACTGTTGACGGACGGAGAGATGCTCGTACGTACATAAAAATGTTAGCTTGATCAGATTTTTCGCAAAAAAGAGTCGATATGATAATAATAATAATAATAATAATAATAATAACTAGAATTCTGAAATTGTTGAAGCAATAGATATTCAAAGAACTCCACACCCCAGATGAAAATACTTTTGTTATCATTGCAGACCTAAAATTAAGGGACTTTTGGTATGTCTCAGATTTTTTTCGGATTTTGACCTGTGACCTTGAGATCAAGGTTAAGGTCTTTTATACTATGCAGATCATATGCACTCATCTCCCACCACATTTCCACCGAGTTTGATCAAAATCGGCCAAATACTTTCCGATTTAGCACATAGACCTGAGGCGGCCATTTTTATTTTCCTCAGTATCTTAAAAATTATTTGTCGGACCTCAATATCAGTACCTAGGTGCACTAGTATATGTTTTCGACTACATGCTGGAACATTTGCAAAGCAGTCGATTCAGTAGTTTTTGCCGCACAGGAGAGCAAAAATTGAAGAAAATAACATACTGTAGAGGACGCTATGGCGGCGCCAGTGCTAGGGAAAAAATTTTGTGCCAAAAGAAGCCTGCCACCAAGATACCGCACATCACTCCTGAACATTGCAAGTATCTGTCTCGAACGGTCTTGGAATGCCAGCCTTCTATAGCTCCCCCCCAAAAAAAAAAAAAAAAAGACGTCTACAATATCAATAAGAGAGGGAGAGAGAGAGAGAGAGAGAGAGAGAGAGGAGAAGAAGAAGAGAATAAGCAAGCAGAGGGAATTGGGAGAGATTAGGTGGAAGTCATGTCTCTCTGGAATAACGTGGCAACTTTGCGAGTTTGGAAGTTTCCGCGAAGAAAATGTGGAGCGGCGCACTCATACTGGATCCTAGCCCCCCCCTCCCCCTCTGTTCATATTTGGTAGGACTCATTCTGACCTTGAATTCCAGTCACTCAAATACATATTCTCTAAGTGAGGAGATGTGTTGCTATGGTAATGGCAGAGGTTGAATATGATCAGATTCTTAAAAGTGCAACCAGTCGTCATCATCGTTATCACTATCACCACCATTTATATCATTATCACCACCATTATCATTATCACCATCCTGACCAGTCACCAACATCACCATCACCTTTATTGCTATTACCAACATCATCACCAGCATTATTATCATCAGTATTACAAGCATCATTACAATCACCATTTTCGGCAGCAGAACTAAACTCCTTTTTTAAGTGTATGGTTCGAATTCATGTTTTTTTTTCCGTATTTTCTCTGTTGTATTGCATTGCGATGCTATAGTAAGGTTACGTTCTAACAAAGCAATTCATTTACCACCACCACCATCACCACAAGTAATAACAATAATAAAATCAGTAATCACATCATGAACATCACCATCACAAATAACAACAGCAGCAGAAATAATAATGAGAACAACAAGAACTAACTACAACATAAATAAATAAATAAATACACCATTACCACCACCTTCATCGCTACCACCACTAACAAAAACACCGCCACCACCACCACCACCACCACCACCTCCCTTACTTCTACCAGCGAGGCTTAAGATTGGAGGGTGGCTCAGTGTTGGGGCCGGTTTAGGAAGTGGCCTGAGGTGGTGAGCCAAATGTGGGGGTTCGACGATACCCACACACCTTCCATCCATCCTTCCTTCCTGCTCCTTCCTGATCTGCCTCTCCCTGCCCCTGCCCTACTCCTCTCCCGCATCCTACCCTGCCTCTCCCTGCCCCTGCCCCGCCCTGCCTTACTCCACCCTACCGTGCCTACCACCTGCGCAGTGATAGGGGTAAGGGTGGAGGTGTGGGGGGTAGGGATGGATTAGGTTTTGTGTGTGGGGGAGGGCGAGGTTAGAAGGGTATGATGCTGGTGTTGTGGTGCGGTGAGTTTTTAAGATGGTGCTTGGCCTTGTAATTCCGAACACACACACACACACACACACACACACACACACACACACACACACACACACACACACACACAAAACATACGTAGTGCTTGGCCTTGTAATTCCGAAAACACACACACACACACACACACACACACACACACACACACACACACACACACACACACACACACACACACACACACACACACACACACACACACACACACACACACAAAACATACGTAGTGCTTGGCCTTGTAATTCCGAAAACACACACACACACACACACACACACACACACACACACACACACACACGCACGCACACACACACACACACACACACACACACACACACACACACACACACACACACACACACACACACACACACACACAAAACATACGTAGTGCTTGGCCTTGTAATTCCGAAAACACACACACACACACACACACACACACACACACACACACACACACACACACACACACACACGGACTATATGAGCTCTCAGCTCCCTTCCGGGAGGGTAAAAAGCTGACGATCACGACCATCAAGTGATCCTGACCGACCCGGTGAATTACACAAACACACACACACACACACACACACACACACACACACACACACACACACACACACACACACACACACACACACACACACACACACAAAACGTACGTAGTGCTCGTCCTTGTAATTCCTATCACACACACACACACACACACACACACACACACACACACACACACACAAAACATACGTAGTGCTTGTCCTTGTAATTCCTGACAGACAAACCCCCCCCCACACACACACAAAACATACGCAGTGCTTGTCCTTGTAATTCCTAACACACACACACACACATACACACACACACACACAAAACATACGCAGTGCTTGTCCTTGTAATTCCTAACACACACACACACACACACACACACACACACACACACACACACACACACACACACACACACACACACACACACACACACACACACACACACACACACACACAAAACATACGTAGTGCTTGTCCTTGTAATTCCTAACACACACACACACACACACACACACACACACACACACACAAAACATACGTAGTGCTTGTCCTTGTAATTCCTAACACACACACACACACACACACACACACACACACACACACACACACACACACACAGACATACGTAGTGCTTGTCCTTGTAATTCCTAACACACACACATACACACACACACACACACACACAAAACGTACGTAGTGCTCGTCCTTGTAATTCCTATCTCTCTCTCTCACACACACACACACACACACACACACACACACACACACACACACACACACACACACACACAAAACATATGTAGTGCTTGTCCTTGTGATTCCTGACAGACAAAAAAACCCCCCCCCACACACACACAAAACATACGTAGTGCTTGTCCTTGTAATTCCTAACACACACACACACACACACACACACACACACACACACACACACACAAAACATACGTAGTGCTTGTCCTTGTAAATCCTAACACACACACACACACACACACACACACACACACACACACACACACACACACACACACACACACACCAGACATACGTAGTGCTTGTCCTTGTAATTCCTAACACACACACACACACACACACACACACACACACACACACACACACACACACACACACACACACACACCTTGTGGCGTGGTTGGTAAGGCGCTTGACTCTGAATAAAAAATGACCACCATTCAAATTAGCCCCTTACCTGCCAGCCAAGTTCAAGGTATGTACAGGGCGATTCCTATATTGCGCCACACTTACCTGATTAATTCTTGCGTGTTGCGGGGACGGCCCACTCAGCTTTGCCAGTGTTTACCTTGCATCATTTTTGCTTCCCATAGCCTTCTTCGTATTTAATAGTGTCTGATTTTTTTTACGTCCTGATATTGGATGGCTGGTTAATTTTATGATGCATGCTGATTATGGTGTCTGGCAATAGATAGATAGATGCTACACATTGATAACACTGACTCGGCCGCCCCCGCAACGCACCAGAATTTTCCAGGCAATATACGAGTTACCCTGCACAGGCCTTCAAGTTTATACCAAAGCGTGTTTTGGTGCAGGACAAACAAGGATGCGGAACTCGATGGTGTAAAGATTAGTCGGTTACACGGTTTATGCCTACGCCTCACGCCCACCCCGGCCAGGCTTGGGGGGGGTGCCGGTGCTTATTTAGGAGCTGTCAGGGCCAACCAGTTCCTCGCTTAGGTTACGACACGGTAATTTTAACTCCTTGAATTAGGTGATGATGATGATACTACTGCTACTACTACTAATGAAAATGATAATGATGATGATGGTAATGATGATGATGATGATAATGCTGATGATTAGAAGGACAATAATGCTGATAATGATAATAATGAAAATAATAATGATGGTAATGATGATGATGGAAATGACGGTGATAATGATGATTTTTCTTCCTCCAGACGATTTTATCAACTCCCTTAATCCGGTGATGCATTTCCTATCTTTTTCTTGCTATTTCTTGACGATTTTATTCCGCTTGGGAGAGAATTTACGCCTGGAGGGGTTAGGTGCAGCCCTAGTTAACCCCTTCACTACGAGGCCACCATCCTAACCTGAGTGAAATTATCTGAAAAAAAAAAAAAATCAAAAGTATTTTAGAGAAGCCATATTGTTAGTGGTGGGGTTAAAAAGTCCCCATTAACCCTTCACATCCTGATTTTTGAAGGCTAAATAATAAGGTATAAGGAAAAATACGTCGTCGGATTGCAAGGGTTAAGGATCTACCACTTATTATCTGACACACACACACACACACACACACACATACTCTCTCTCTCTCTCTCTCTCTCTCTCTCTCTCTCTCTCAAGTGTGTTTGTGCTAGACTCCTCAAGCAGCGATAAAAACCCCCTCGTCCTTGTTCTTGGCGGTCCTCGTGAGAGAGACCCTTAAGGAAGCGGTAGAGATCACAGGACGAGAGATGGAGGCATTTGGGGAGTTTCAGGTAGCTTAAAAGGAGTGAGAGAGAGAGAGAGAGAGAGAGAGAGAGAGAGAGAGAGAGAGGGGAAAGGGACCGGTGGGGGAAGAGAAAAATGAAGTAAAGTAGGGAGGGGTGTGGGGGTGGACGAAGAAATAGGAAGCCTTAAGGGGAGACGAAAGGAAAGGGAAGTGGGAAGGGGTAAGGAGATGGAGTGAAGAGAGAAAGGAATGAATGAGGGGAGACAGAGGGAAAGTGAAGTGAGAAGGCTTGAGTTAGGGAAAGGGAAGGGTAGTGAAAATGAAAGCGGAATGGGAAGGGGTAGGAGGAGAAAGTAATCGGTGAGAGAAACTGTAAATAAAGGAGAAAGGGGAAGGAATAAGGGAAAAATTAGCTAGACGGGTGGGAGGAATTGAGAGGGAGAATCGGAGACGTTGAGGTGAAAATATAATGAAAGTGGAGAGGAGGGAGAAGAGAAAAAAATAAACAAAGTGTGTAGGTGTGGGTAAGGCAGAAATGTGCAAGAGAAGGAGCTGGATCCAGGGAATTGAATTAAAGCAGTGGCCAAAACACTTAGGAGAAAACAGAGGATGCAAGGGAAGAACTGTGAAGGGAAAAACAGTCTTGAGTGGGAAAAGAGAGAGTGGTGATGCTGATGCTGATGATGACGGCGATGAAAAAATGAACACCCAGGCTTCTATGACTCACTTGTGGCCGGATCAGATCGTAATTCTTGAGTTATTTGGTCATGATAGGGTTAATGGTGACTTAACTCCTTGAGACTCCCAGGACTTACTCTCAGCTGAATAAAATCGTCTGGCGTTAGTTGGATTAGAATATTAGAGTTATCCCTACATTAAGAGGATTAATCTAAAAAAAAATGAAAATCCAGTGGTATGTTAAAAAAGCAGCAGAAAATAGAGATGAGGAGAAATTGAGATAACTATATATTATTTGGCGGGAGTATAAAGTTTCGTGCAAGACGCTTAAAAAAAATGTGGTTGGGACGTGGAATACATTGTCCATTTTAACTCGGTCTATAATTACTAACTTTCCATCTTGAGTGTTGGGCTGTAACAGGAGATCAAAGCTAGAGTACGGTACTAGTCAGGAAGCGGTGGTAATGAAGGGAAGTATAGCAGAGAGAGAGAGAGAGAGAGAGAGAGAGAGAGAGAGAGAATTAAAATCGCCAAGTTACGGTGGACGAACAATAGTAAACAAAATTAATGTGTTGAAGGGAAACAGTATCTAAAGAAGGAAAAGTTATTTAGAAAGGCGACTGGAAGAGGGTTTGGAGTAGAAGAAAAAACAAGCTGGAAAATAAGACATGGCGAAAGAGCAGAAGAAAGGCAGTGTGAAGAAAGGAAAAGGAGTTAGAGAGCAAAAGATTATATTTATGATGTGCGAGGGTAAGGGTTGGCGGAAGGTGACAAGAAAAAATAGGTGAAGCATGGAATATTTAGAGAGAGTTAAGTGAAAGGGGAATGGACTAATCTGATGAAAGAGAGATCGGTTAGTTAACACTGCGGGGACAGTGGCTCAATTTTAAGCTGAATATAATCGTCTGGTGTCAGCTGTTAAGGACACTAGAGTTGTCCCGAGCGTGAGACGTGTATCATAAAGGCAGATATAAATAATTCTTTTGTATATGAACGCCAACTGATGGGTAGAATCGTGGCTGAAAAATTAGTGTGTGAAATGGAATGAAAAAAAAAAAAAGTATGAGAAACGACAGATCAGCAATTTCAGTCTCTCGCAGTCGTGTCTTCTCGTATTTTAATCCAGCTAGCCCCAGACGATTTTATTTTAGCTTGGAGTGAGTCACAGGAGCCTGAGTGTGTTAATACTGGAACCATTAATCCCCCTCATGGTCGGGACAGCTCTCTCATTCTCTTCTAGTTTAATGCCGGACGATTTAAGTCAGCTTAAAGATAGTGAAA
The DNA here is from genome assembly GCF_032717465.1 of Coenobita brevimanus. Classification (NCBI taxonomy): domain Eukaryota; kingdom Metazoa; phylum Arthropoda; class Malacostraca; order Decapoda; family Coenobitidae; genus Coenobita; species Coenobita brevimanus. The sequence continues at coordinate 10,923,974 of NC_137017.1, read as the reverse complement.
GGAGCCCGGAAATTAAAGAACTAAGATGTAAAAAAGATGAATAAAAAAGGAAAGACCAGAATGTTAACAAGATGGCCGAAAATGGTTAAGGGAATAGGCCTATAAGGAAACAATGTGGTGCAATAGTGAGGGTCGCGGAAGGTGTCAGGAGAAAATCGGATGAAATGTGGAATAAAGCGACAGAATTAGAGTGGGAGGAGAGAATAAATCCATGTCAAGAGGAAAAGTTCAATGGAAAAGAAACAAAACATTTTAGTGTATGCGACAAGTTTCGTTGGGGAGTGAGATATGGTTAAAGACGTAGGATAAAAATAAAACAAAAGAAGGAAGCCAGTTTTAATAAAGAATATCCGGAAACGATTTTAGAGACTAAAATAAAATATTCATGGTATGGGGTGAGGGTTCGCGGAAGGTATCAGGAAAAAAATTGATGGCACGCTGAATAATGGGAAAAAATTAGAGTATGAAAGGGGGTGATGTGAAGGACGATGCATTACCTTTATAACAGAGCTGCAAATGAAGGTTAATTTAGAATAGAAAAAAATATTCGTGTAATTTCCAGTCGTACAGTAAATGAATTAGTGTGAAATAGAGGCAAAAAAAAAATATATATGTCTGGGAACGAAAAATCAGCTTTATATCATAGGCGACTGGAATCGAGTATACATCAAAAGAAAATCTGGATGAAAAGGGAATATGGTGTACAAAACTACATTTGAAAGGGAAATAAATAACAAAAAAACACTGTTAGAAATATATTTTTTATAGGCAATTGCAGCTGACGTTCGAGAATGAAAAAAATGAAATACTGGAGGAGGGTGAGGGATTGTCGGAAAAAAGTGAGACTTGGAATATGATAGAAAATATAGAGATTAATGAGAACATAAGGTAATTTAATGCGAACAAAAAATACTATAAATAAAAATGGTAATTGAAGATAATTTTTCAAAGTAAGAAGAGTGTTGTACAGTGTTATGGGGGGAGGGGATTTTTTTTTTTTTTCGGTGGTCTAAAATTCTTTAATGAGAAACCAAATGTGGTAACAAATTCAGAGTTTAATGGAGAAAAATAATAATATAAAGGGAGAAATTGACGAAGTAGAAAAAGTAATGTGATTTGAAAGGGAAATGTAATAGCAAAATGAAACCGGAAAAGAGATGTGTAATTACCTTAAAAATCGAGGTGGAAGTTAGAAAGGCAACCTAAAAAAATTGAAAAGTTTAGGTAAAAGTGTAGAGATATTACGAGAGGGTGAGAATTAAGGCAGGGCGTGTGGAAAAAAAAAGAAATGCTTGAATGGTGAGGATGAAGGGATGGATGGATGGATGGCCCACTTCTCTGTGCACTCTGGTGATTGATTATGTGTGTGTGTGTGTGTGTGTGTGTGTGTGTGTGTGTGTGTGTGTGTGGTTTCTTTATTTAGAATCCTGTTAACCGTATGTATGAAAGGATGATGGTGATGATGATGATGATAATGATGATGATCATGATGATGATGTCTGGAGAATGTGGAGTGCGACTGGAAGGTGGGATGAACGTAGAGAATACTGCATTCTGGAAATGGAATACCGTATAACGCAGTCTAACGTTCGCTGGCTCTCCACATTTTGCATTTCCCCCCCTCCCTGTGTTTGAATGCTGGCCACCACATTTATATAAGAATTAAAGTGATGGTAAATTCTGAACACACCACCACCACCACCACCAAATTTTCCTCCTAAGAGATGGGGTGAAGTGAGGTATCCAGCATGAAAGACTTAGAAGAACAGATCAGCCAGACAGTAAGCCAGTGAAAAGGGCCACACCGTCATTACCTTGTCATTCAGGTCTTCAAAATCCTTCTTCCGTTGTATAAATGATTGAGGAGAGAAAAATAAAAGTTAGATTTATCCGAGAGATGGCCGGCAAGCTTTTTTGAATAGGGATTTGCAGCGGGGGTTTGCGTAGGGAAAAGCGACAGAAAAATTTTACGAGTGAAATGGAACAGTCATAGAATGCAAGTGAAATATGGAGACGAAAGTAATTTGAATGACGAGAGAAAAACCTTCGTATCATATTAAAAAAATGGTTAATATATACCCGATCTGTCTGTCTGTCCATCCATCCATCTAAGTATCTGTCTGTCTCATTCTGTCTGTCTGTTTGTCTATCTATCTATCTGTCTGTTTACCTACCTATCTACCTATCTATCAGTATATATGTATCTATCTCTGTCTATATATCTATCTGTCTATGTACTGGAGAGAGAGAGAGAGAGAGAGAGAGAGAGAGAGAGAGAGAGAGAGAGAGAGAGAGAGAAGGGACCACAAATTATCTATAGAGCAGGAGCAGCTGACATCATATTTTAATCTTCTACAAGAGGGCTTTCCTAAGCTGAATGAAATCGTCTAGAGGCAGCAAGAATTTAAGATATAAAACACCTCATCATTTCGAAGTGGTTCGACTTATTGTGGAAGGAATGGTGGGGGCGTGGGGAGGGTGTGAGGAAAACAAAGGGAGTGGGGGTGGGAGGAGAGGGGGTAAGAGCAGGCAGGCGGTGAGTGTGGCGGTGGTGATAAGGCTTATCTTTGGGCAGCCGTCCCCTCTCCCTCATCTCCCCATCACTCACTCCCCGTTCGTCGCTCACTCATCCGTCTCACTCACCTCGAGAGAGAGAGAGAGAGAGAGAGAGAGAGAGAGAGAGAGAGAGAGAGAGAGAGAGAGAGAGAGAGAGAGAGAGAATAACTAAATAACAAGAATAAAATACAGAAAAAATGTTACAAGTTTGAAGGGTTTAAGTCGTATGTAACGCTGTAATTTCGTCACCTTCGTATTAAGGTTCGTTGTCTTTCATATATATTTTTTATCGAAGTTTCATTGTCCTGCCTCTCTGGAAGGTAGTACGAAGATGATGCAAAGGACGTCATTGGGTTGAAGGGGTTAAGACGCAGGTTTCATTGTAATCTTGTCACACACAGGTTTCATTGTAATCCCATCATACTCAGTTTTCATTGTAATCCCGTCACTCGCAGGTTTCAATGTAATCCCGTCGGAGTCTCACTGCACTTGATGTTATGAGAAGTATTCTGTTTGGTTTAGGAGGCTTTGTAACACCTCTTTCTCAGTTATTATTTTGCATATTGCAGCATCGTATCCTCTTGTGTGTTATGGTGCTGAGGTCAGCTGTTTTGAATCTACACTTATGTGAATGATATAAAAGAGGACATCAGGGTACAAGGAGTGGACGCAGGACTTAGGAAATGTGGAATATTGGTTGATGGATGTCCTGGGTAATGTCAATCTCTCCATAACTATTCTTTTTCCGCTGCTTTTATCAGTCTGTGCTTGCCCCCACACCCGACACTAGTCTTGCATCCACCACGCCACATCCCCCCCAACACCCAATACCACTACAACACACCCCCACAGCACCACACCACACTCCTACAGCACCACTTCTCACAACATCACATCCCACCCCACCACACCACTCATCCAGCACACTTTCTGTGCTTCACCCCGCATTCCTACCACATCTCACTCATCACAATTTATACCACACTTAAAATGCTCACCACACCTCACTTATCACACCACTACACGCCATCAACTCTACATGCTTAACACATCTCTTACCCAGTGCACCTTACCTTTTGTCACAACTTACATTCACCTCTCGCACCTCCACACCTCATCATAGCTTTTATACTTCACTGCATACCTCAGCCTCACCTCACCCATCACATCTCACACTCATCAAGTAACACACCCCACAAACGCCACACCTTTCACCAACAACACACCTCACTAATAGCAGCTCACACACATCACCGGACATATATCACAGTCGCCACACCTCACTCAACCATCCACCACAGTACCCAGCCACACAAACACACTCACCATACCACACCACACAGCCACACCAAACCACTCAGCAACACCACATAACATACCCACAGCGTACAACCGCACCACACCACACTACATCACTTAGTCACATCACACAACCGCACCACCCCACACTGCCACACATAACCACGCCACACTCATTTACCACCACACACACACACACACACACACACACACACACACACACACACACACACACACACACACACACACACACACACACACACACACACACACACACACACACACACACACACACACACACACACACACACACACACACACACACACACACACACACACACACACACACACACACACACACACACACACACACACACACACACACACCGCTCCACATTTATTTACCCCAGCACACATCCACTTCACACAACGACACACCTGGCACTCCCACACAGTCCTGGCACACCTTCATGCCTGATACCGACACACCTGAACAAAACCTAATTAACTAGATAGCAGGTACTGTGAAGAGGAAGCTGTGGGGAAAGAAGGAAGGAGAGTGGGCGGGTGAGGGATGGAGATATAAATGGAAAATTGAGAGAGAGAGAGAGAGAGAGAGAGAGAGAGAGAGAGAGAGAGAGAGAGAGAGAGAGAGAGAGAGGACATGAAGGAAGATATCTTGGAATGGCAGAAGAGAGTGGAGTTTAGTGTTCTCATAGGGGAGAGTGGAAGGGTGGAAGGCTAATAAAGTTGTGGATGAGCAAGGACGGCTTGGAGTGGAGGAAGAGAGAGTGGAGATGGCGACGCTGTTCAGGAGACAGTAAGGGCGGAAGGCTGAAGAGGAAATGTTTGTGTGGGAATGTGGTTTGGATTGGAAGAAAAGAGAGTGGAGGTGGATGATGCTATAGAGGAGAGAGGAAGGGTGGAAGATTAATGTGGGAGTGTGGATGTGGGCAAGCGGTATGGTCTAGATGGAGAATGGAGTGGATGGTGCTATAGTGGAAGGGTAATGAGGAAGTGTGTATGAGGGCAGGCGGTTTGGACTGGTCGCAGGGAGTGGAGGTGAGTGATGACAGAGGGTAGTGGATCGGTGAAGTGGAAGAGTACAAGAGGGAAGGCGGATCGGACTAGCCAGTAGAAGGAAGTGGAGATGAGTGGTTACGGTGGATCGTTAAAATGGAAGAGAGTACAAGAGGGAAGGCGGATCGGAGTGGCGGGAAGGAGTGGGTATAAGTGGTGCTATAATGAACCTCTTCAGTACGATGACGTGCTTTAACGGCCTTATCCTCGCAGTCTCCTCACCTTTTTTGTTCAACACAGGAAATATTCTCAAGTAAAAGTGGTCTCTAAAGGTAGTATCTTTGGCCACTAGATCGAAAAGTCTCTGATTGCTCGAAAACTCACTCTTAGTTCGAAAAATCTCTCCTGAGCTGAATAAAATCGTCTGGTGGTAGCAAGAATAGATTACCAGTGAGGTCCTCGGGTTGGTTTTTATTTATTTATTTATTTATTTTTGGCGAACTCAGACCCACCAGAAATGTCGTAAGTTGTGTTGTGACTTTCCTCGCAGCTATGGCTTTTTTTCCCTTTATTTTCTTATGGTAAAATTCTCTTGTACCGTATGTGAGCAGCTCAGTGACTCCGGATCCAAGTGTACCCTGTTTTGTAATTCACCGGGTCGGTCAGGATCACTTGATGGCCGTGATCGTCAGCTTTTACCTTCCCGGAAGGGAGCTGAGAGCTCATATAGTCCGATCTAAGGGCAAGGCTGTGACCTACACACACGCACACACCCGTCCCCTTGCTCAAGGGGGACAGTAACCACCCACTTCGTCAGTGAAACTTTTCGCAACCTGAGCGAGGCGCGAACTCCCGTCCACCAGTTGGCAAGCGAGAGCGTTACCACTGCACCAGCGAGCGGTGTGTGTGTGTGTGTGTGTGTGTGTGTGTGTGTGTGTGTGTGTGTGTGTGTTTTGGGAACTTAGAGGAAAATGGATGTCAGTTGGAATGAAGAGAGAGAGAGAGAGAGAGAGAGAGAGAGAGAGAGAGAGAGAGAGAGAGAGAGAGAGAGAGAGAGAGAGAGAGAGAGAGAGAGAGAGAGAGGTTGATTTTGCTCGGAGTTGTTGATGCGAACTACTTTATGGTCACATATCAAGGTGTTATTATTCTCTCTCTCTCTCTCTCTCTCTCTCTCTCTCTCAGCTGATTGTTTTTGGCATGCCAGCTGACTTGGGACGCAGTTACCATGGTTACCAGAATCCTTGGTATCTCTGGAGTGCCCCCCCCCCTTTTTTTATTTTTAGCAATACCACAATGACTTATTTCTACCCGTCCCCGAGCCCCTTCTGGGCGGGGACGGGTATTGCTTTCACTCGGTTTGTCTATTTCTCTTTCTGTCTGTCTGCCTGTTAACAACTTTACGCGAAAACTAGTGGTGCATTTTGTCTAAAATTACAGGGATGATGGCCTATGACCTTCTGATCGCTTGATTAAATTTTGGGCCAAATTGGGCCAAGACCCAGGCTGTAGGCCCAAAAAATGTATATATATATATATATATATATATATATATATATATATATATATATATATATATATATATATATACTGGTAATTTTTTTTTTTTTTTGCCACTCCTTTCAAATTCGTCATATCGACATGAAACCAACACCTGAAGGTGCATCTTTCTGATCTGCGTCCTATAACATGCCTCATTACATCATAGAGGTCATCACTCAGTTAGCGGTAGGGGGGTCAGTGTCAGGTGTGTCTGGCCTAAAATTTCAGATGGACATAAAATCATAAGTTTTCAGTCGATTTACACCAAATTTCATATGTGACATCTTTGACAAGATATCCTGTTGTATTAATACGTCGGCACTAAAATGACTGCCGGGGACAGGTGTGCTGTACCTTGGCACCGCGTCTTGTATATTTTATTTTCGAATTAGAGGGGTTGGATAGAGCCCTCACCTCTTCATTACTATACTCAGTTCACTTTTAGTAGGCGTAAAATTAGCATCTCTCCCTCTTGAATGCTGAGCTTTTCTAGACGTGTTTTACTTTAACTTGGCCTAAAACTGCCATCTCTCCTTCCTGAATGCTGAGTTGTACTAACGGAGTAATATTAGAATATGATGCTAGTCACAAAGAAGTGCAATGGAAAGGGTGCAAAGCTGTAATATTGTCTCTGTCTGACTTCGAGCTATGAGAAATAAGCTGCAGAATTACAGAAATCTGTGCCAACTTAGTGTAAAAAAAAAATGCTATACTCACGATGAAGTGCTATATAGTGTTCGTTTGCCACTGAGCTACGGGAAATAAGATAAAAAAAAAAAAAACGAATATGCCCGCCAAGTTAATGTGAATGAACTATAGGGGTTAGGGTTCTCTCCTAAATAAATTCATATAACAAGAGGAAGAATGAAATTGAAAAAGATCTATCTGTCTATCTATTGCCAGACGCCTCAATCCCGTTTGGGGTGGCCACAAACAAATCGCCTCCAAGTCGCCCTGTCCCCCGCCATTTCACTGCCCTGCTCCCAACTCACACCCCCCTCTCTCATATACCTCTCCACCCCATCCCTCCATCTCATCCTCGGCCTCCCCCTCTCTCTTCCCCCCTCCACCTCACTCACATACACTCTCTTCGTCAGTCTTTCACCCTCCATCCTCTCCACATGGCCAAACCACCTCAGTGTGTTCCTCCTAACGCTTCCTATCACATCCACATCCACACCACAACGCTCCTTTATATCCTCATTCGTCAGCCTGTCTCTCCATGTGACTCCACAGGCTCCTCTTAACTCATTTCCACTGCTCTCACTCTTGACTTGTGTCCTTCCAACAACGTCCAAGCTTCACTTCCATACGTTAGAGTTGGTATCACAGTACTGTCATGTAGTAACTTTTTCACTTCCATGCTCACTTCCCTGTTTCTTATCACTGCTTTCAAAGAACCAGCAACCTTTCTTCCCTGCTGTACCCTTTCAAGCACTTCACCCTTCAAACGTCCATCCTTACTCATCACACTACCCAAGTACTTAAACGTACTCACATTTCCGTATTAAAAAGCTTAACAGTAAATCAGTATGCAAATTCCAAACTCATTTGTCAAGCTTGTCTGTTTTTTTAGTTTTTTTGTTGGGCATTAAGTTATGTTTACTTGCTTATTTATTATTTATTTTATTCGTTCATTGATTTTGTTAGTTATTCTTGGCCACGTTCACTGAGAGAGAGAGAGAGAGAGAGAGAGAGAGAGAGAGAGAGAGAGAGAGAGAGAGAGAGAGAGAGAGAGAGAGAGAGAGAGGAACAGGATTATCGTGTGCTTTTATTTTTCACTTTTTTTTTTATGCGAGTATCATCCCTCCTCTGTCTGTCTGTCTGTCTGTCTCTCTCTCTCTCTCTCTCTCTCGTCATCGTGCAGAAAGGTGGTAAGCTGAGTAAAATCGTCTGACAGTGACCAAAAAAAAAAAAAACATAAAAAAGACGTCAGTGAATGGACTAAGGAGATTCATTCAGAGTCCTTCACGTCGAGGGGTTTGTCCTCAGCTGAATAAGGAAAATGTATGATGTATAAATGCAGCAAGAATCAGATATGAGGGGCAGCCTCTTAATGAAGGAATTTTAACTGTGGACGAGCTTACCTAAGGACTTAATTGAGATAATTGGTTGTTTACGGTCTCTACAGGAGGAGGAGGAGCAGGAGGAAGAGGACGAGGAGGAGGAGGAGGAGGAGGAGAAGGAGGAGGAGGAAGAAGAGATGGGTGTTCGATATAGACCATAGTACTTTTTTCTCTCCTTCCTTCTCATCATCCATCTTTATTCTCTTCTTCCTCGTCCCCATCCTTCCGTACTTCCTTCCATTCTATTTTATTTCTTTCCTTTCTTGTCCTTTCTTTGGGTTTATTTTTCTTTCCTTTGCTTTCTTATATTCCAACTCCCCTTTCCCTATCCGTGACGTTCTTCCATCTCTTCCCTGCATTTTATTTCCCTTTTCTTCCTTTTTCTTCCCATCCTTTCCCTCCTAATGTTTTCCCTTCCCTTCCCTTCCCTTCTCTCCCCGCCCTTATCTTTCCTTTCCTTTCCTTTCCTTTCCTTTCCATTTCTTCCCCTCCCTTAACAGGTCATAATTGGTTGTTGGCAGAGGAGGGGGAGGAAGAGGAGTAGCGAAGATGGTGGGTGTTTAATGTTAACCGTACCGTACTTCTCTTGCCTTTTCTTCTCATCCATTCCTTTTTCCTTCCCATTCCTTTCCTTTCCTTTCCTTTCTTTCCCTCCCTTCCCTTCCCTTCCTGTTCCTTTCCCTTCCTGTTCCTTTCCTTTCCTTTCCTTTCCTTTCCTTTCCTTTCCTTTCCATTCCATTCCTTTCTTTACCGTTTATTACCTTTCCTTTTCTTTCCTCTCAGTTCCGTTGCTTTGCTTTCCTTTCCTTTCTGTTCATTCCCTTTTCTTCCCTTCCCTTCCCTCTCCAGTCCTTCCCTTCCCTTCCCTTCCTTTTCTATTCCATTTCTTCCCTTCCCTTCCCATCCCTTCCTTTTCTATTCCATTTCTTCCCTTCCCTTCTCTTCAATTCCCTTCCCTTCCCTTCCCTTCCCTTCCCTTCCCCGTTAACCCTCAGACCTCAGAAGTTTACTGGTGTCAAGTAATAGCGTGGTGTTACTCAGAAAAAAAAATAAGAAAAAGAACCCAAGAAGTTGTTCCCAAGTGTTACGTGTTAGGCTAGTTGACATAATTGGGTGTTTACGAGGAGGAGGCGGAGTAGCTGCTGGGGGTGTCTTGGTGCTACTTGACGTTTCTTTATCTTATGTTACCTGATTGACCGTATTTTCGTTATTTTGTTACATTCCTTCTCTCTCTCTCTCTCCCTCTCTCTCTCTCTCTCTCTCTCTCTCTCCCCTAGCCCACTGATCCTCTCCCTCTTTTCTTTCTCTCTTCCTTCATCCCCCATCTTCCCTGCTTCCCCCTTTCTACTCCTTTCATTTCCTTCTTCCCCATTTTCTCCCCTCTTATCACCTGTTCTTCTCCCTCATCTCTCCTGTCTCCTCCATCCAGTGTTCCTCTCCACTCTCTCATAGTACCCTTCTCTCAGTCCTCCAGAATATTCTCCTTTCTTCCATCTCTTTCCCCTCATCGCTCAGGTTTCCCCCTCTTCTCCTTCATATCCCTCCTTTCCCCTCCTTCCCCTTTTCCTCCATCTCCTCTCCCTCTCTCCCTTCTTTCCTCTCTCACTTTCTGTCACTCCCCACTCTCTCCTCCTTACTCTTCCCCCCACCATTCCCCTTCTTCCTACAGTACCTCGCCCCCCTCTCTGCCCATCTCTCTCCATATTTTTTCCTCTCCCCCACCTCATTCTTTTCACGCCTCTCCCTGTCCTCTTCTCCTTCCCTTTATCCTTTTCTCTTCTCATCCACCAACCGTCCCCCTTCCATCCTCTCTCTAGTCTCTCCGTCTCTTCCCCTTACAGCCCCCCCCTCCCCACCGCGCTCCCCCCTCTCGTTTCACCCCCATCGCCCCCAATTGACTTCCGCCTATGGTAGTGTCAACACCTCTTACGGTAGGAAAACACCTCATGCAATTAGTTTATATTTTTACAGACCTTGCTTAAATGTTGACATAGCTGCCCACATACGTACGAATATATACGGTATATTCCTACGCACTGACGTGATTACCAGCTTACCTACCGCCATACATACATACAGAGATACCTACATACCTACATACATACGTACCTGCATAAATAATCACATATATTCATATTCACATACATATCTCCATACATAGTATCGGACATACATACTAACATACACTTTTGCATTACACACACACACACACACACACACACACACACACACACACACACACACACACACACACACATCTCCATACATAGTATCGGACATACATACTAACATACACTTTTGCACTACACACACACACACACACACACACACACACACACACACACACACACACACACACACACACACACACACACACACACACACACACACCTCCATACATAGTATCGAACAAACATACTAACATACACTTTTGCATATTACACACACACACACACACACACACACACACACACACACACACACACATAGTTGTACATGTCTACGGTCATAGGCAACATGCATAGTATTTATCTTCATACATGGGACACAGTACATACCTGCCCACCTACATGTTGACTTACATACATACATACATTCATACATACATACATACATATATACACACACATATACATACATACATACATACATACATACATACATACATATCCTTTATAAACCTATATCTAAACATAGTCACAATCATAAAATGCACACTTACAAACCAACGCAGTTGTGGTTACCTGTGCATAAAATACACATATACGTAGGCTTCACATATATTCAGTCAAGAGCATCCATACTCGAACACTTATACACATACTTTACATATGTTTGTGCACAGAGAGAAGAGCTTGCAGACCGGGTTTCCCTTTGTTTATAAATGTTCGGGCTTGTTGTACCCAAGATATAGGTCATTTACTTTAACCTGGTGGAGATTTTCGTCCTTTTGCAACCTATTCCCTTTAGCCCAGTGGCAGAATAAGGCAATACAGTGGCTCTCCATCCTTTCCATAGCACTTAATCGTGACTGTCACCATCTTCTAGCGTTAATCTCTTCTCAAAGCCCAGATTCAAGATGGAGAGATGACAGTTTTACGGGTAGTTAGAACGAACAGAGTATTGTACTCGTATACCTTGAAGGAAGTAAGAAATATGGTATACTGTAAATTCTATTTCTAAATCGACGTTTTATGCCTTCCTTTTTGTTATTTGAAGAACGGTATATTACAGAAAAAAAAACGGTTAAAGTTCCTTTCATACATTTAAAGTTGATTTAACAGTCACTAGCTTAACACATTCAGTCAGATGGCATTTTTTTTTTCTTGCTCTTACCACCTCCAGATGATTTTGTTCAACTTAGGAAAACGCCGTAGTAGTGAGAGAGCTATTGGAAGATATCTAACCCCTCTGTTTCCAAGTCTCTCCTAAACTGAATAAAATCGTCAGGAAATAGCAAGAATGGAAGAAGAAATGCTTCATTGGAATGCAGGGGTTAAAAGTACCAGGAAAAAAAAAAGTTACTGAATTTTTGGAACGTGTCTCTGTGTTCCTGTATCGTGAAAGAATGAGAGAATGTATATAAATGTATGGATGAAGGAGAGAAAGAGAAGTTTGTTGTGAATGAAGGGAAGAAATAAGTAGCCTATGTTATGGATGAAGTGAAGGAAAATATGTGGTGAATGAAGTGAATGAAGATAATGTCGTTGTTACAATAGAAGAATTAGTCGTGAAGGAAGTAAGGAAATTAGTGTTGCATGAATGAAATGAAAAGGAAGGTACAGGTATGTTGCGAGCTGATGTTGTGTGTGTGTGTGTATGTGTGTGTGTGTGTGTGTGTGTGTGTGTGTGTGAGAGAGAGAGAGAGAGAGAGAGAGACTGTGTGTGGGATGAATGTGTGTCTTTGTGTATACAGTGCGTTTTGATGGCGCTGTGTGTGTGTGTGTGTGTGTGTGTGTGTGTGTGTGTGTGTGTGTGTGAAGGAACTAGTTATGTATGTATGACAGTATGTGAGCGGATGTGCGTGTGTGTTGGCGCTAATTGTGTATGTATGACTCTCACTGTGCATGCGTGCCTGTTTGTTTGTGTGTGTGGAGGAACCAATTGTGTATGTATGACCGGCTTTGTGTGTGTGTGTGTGTGTGTGTGTGTGTGTGTGTGTGTGTGTGTGTGTGTGTGTAAGGAATTCATTATCAGGAATCAGAAACAGCAACTTGATCAGTAATACAGATTGCGTGTACGAAAGCTCATGCAACACGCAGAACCAGTCGCCTTCAGGACACACACACACACACACACACACACACACACACACACACACACACACACACACACACACACACACACACACACACACACACACACACACACACACACACACACACACACACACACACACACACACACACACACACACACACACACACACACACACACACACACACACACACACACACACACACACACACACACACACACACACACACACACACACACACACACACACACACACACACACACACACACACACACACACACACACACACACACACACACACACACACACACACACACACACACACACACACACACACACACACACACACACACACACACACACACACACACACACACACACACACACACACACACACACACACACACACACACACACACACACACACACACACACACACACACACACACACACACACACACACACACACACACACACACACACACACACACACACACACACACACACACACACACACACACACACACACACACACACACACACACACACACACACACACACACACACACACACACACACACACACACACACACACACACACACACACACACACACACACACACACACACACACACACACACACACACACACACACACACACACACACACACACACACACACACACACACACACACACACACAAGGATATACTACGGAAGATTGCGCATTTTCTGACGTACAGTCGCGAGCTAATGGGACAGAGACACGAACACACACACCTTGGAGTCGCTTCTACTCGTCGAGTTATGGGGGGGGGGACAGAGAGAGGAAGGGAAGGAAGAGGTTGTGGAGGGGCCGGTGGAGGGAGGAAGGGCAGGAGGGGGAGGGGAGGAGAGGCGCAAACGAGCAAGGCTGGCTGAGTTGGAAGGTGGTAGGTGGTTATCAGGTATTACGTTGTTTTACGGAGGTAGGTTTAATATTGGGTGAAGTGTATGAATCATGACATCTATGATATCATTGATATGGGTTTTTCATTTAAATTTACCCTCAATTTAAGGATACAGCACAACGGTGCTTCATTAGATTCGAGCATAAAGCCACGAACGTGAACCTGAGGGTTCATACTGGCTAAACTAAAGTGAAGAGGGCTATAGTAGCACTATGGGTATCATGATACCTATAGTGCTGCTATAGCCCTCTTCACTTTGGTTTAACCATTATGAACCCTTAGGTTCACGGTTGTATCATGATACCCATAGTGCTACTATAGCCCTCTTCACTTTAGTTCAGCCAGTATGAACCCTCAGGTTTACGTTCGTGGCTTTATGCTCGAATCTAATGAAGCACCGTTGTGCTGTATCCTTAAATTGAGGGTAAATTTAAATGAAAAACCCATATCAATGATATCATAGATGTCATGATTCATACACTTCACCCAATATTAATCCTATCTCCGTAAAACAACGTAATACCTGATAACCACCTACCACCTTCCAACTCAGCCAGCCATGCTCGTTTGCGCCTCTCCTCCCCTCCCCCTCCTGCCCTTCCTCCCTCCACCGGCCCCTCCACAACCTCCCCCCTCCCTTTCTTTCTCTCACCTCCCCCCCCCCCAATATCTCGACGAGTAGAAGTGACTCCAAGGTGTGTGTGCTCGTGTATCTGTCCCACTGGCTCGCGACTGTACATCACAACCACCACCACCACCACCACCACCACCACCGTCATCACCATCATCATTTTCCGAGTCATATCAACATAATCACATAATTTTGCAAACAGAATTCCCACATAACATTGCAGATAACACTTTGCAACTCACTCTTTGATGCACCAGAGTCATAATCACATAATTCTGCAATCAGAGTCATTACGGAGAGTATTTTACATCCCGATATTTTCTCCGCGTAATATCGCTCACAGAATATTTACGACACATTCTTTAAAGCATATAGGGATCGTTCAACAGAGTGAAGAGAAAAAATGAGTTTGAATTAATTAATCCTGTGTATATTGCCAGCGTCTAATTTTCGATGCTTTGGGGGGATGAGTGAATGAAGTTGTGGTTCAATATCTGTTTGCACGTTGATGGTAATTCTCGTAGTGTTGTGTTTTTTCCTGTTGCTAGATCCGCTTATTTCATTTGTAGCACTAGGTGGTAGAGGTAGACTGATTATTGATGATGATGATGATATTGGTGAGTTAGTGTGTATATGATGATAATGGTTTGGGTGAGTTAGTGTGAATGATGATATTGATGATGGAGGGGGTGGTGATTATGCTATGGGTGAGTTAGTGTGTAAAAATGTCTAATATGTTTTGCCGCTCCTGGGAGTTGGAATATCCCCACACTGAATGTCTTGAAAGTCAAAACCCACTCGCATGAGAGGCGAAAAATGATACTTGTATTGCTCTCTCTCTCTCTCTCTCTCTCTCTCTCTCTCTCTCTCTCTCTCTCTCTCTCTCTCTCTCTCAGATGCAAATAGATAATTCGTGGAAACTACTCGTCCATTCAGTGCGAGTGGTGTTTGCCAAGTGAATATTACCGTCTAGCGGCAGCAGGAATACAGTGCGAAATCGTCATCGTGATAAAAAGATCATTAAAAAACGTTCTAACTCTTCCTTGCAAATGGTCGCTCCTAAGTTGACTACAATCACTGGCGGTAGCAGCAATAAATTGCCTAAGTTGTCATCGTAGTGAAAGAAATTATAGTAATTTGTCTTGACTTGGCGGTGCTTCAGAGGTCTGGTTTAATATTGGGTTTCCCTCTGTCAGTTTTGATGAGTTGGATGATTTACGAATTGCCTTTTTTATTTTGTTCTTTCATTTTCTTTTCTTTTAAGGTAACAAATTGCTCGACCCAGCTGCGTTCGACATCAAATATTGCCCGAGACGTGATTAAATTCTGAGTCAGTATCTGTCAGTTTTGATGGTTCGGGTAATTTATGGCCTACCACGATGCGAGTTTCTCCCCACACAGATGTACAATCAAGGACGAAAGTTTGCTGACACACCACCGCCGGCTGTGTCGATGGAAGATACAAAAATTTCTTTGTGTGTGCATTATGAAATGCAGTGTAAGTTAGATGGAAATTTTCTCTCCGGTGTTCAGGGAGACATGAGGTATTGTGGAAGGCAAGAGACAGTGTTAGCAGGGAACTGTCGGGAAACTTTTGTCCCTTCCTATGTATGAAATTTAGTGTATGGTTAACGAGGATCTAAATTTCGTGGTGTTGCATCTTGTCTGTGGTGATGTCCTGGATAATTTATAGGTCAGCACAGTTGTTAATCACAAAAGCAAGAACAGTAAAGGTGCTGGAACACCAGTTTCCTTCCACTCAGACGCATTTGGAAATCAGTGCAAAACTACACAACGACACCACTTCAATCCTCAGTTACGAAACGTTTATAGCATCTTAATTCCTGCCACTCAAACATGCTTACTTCAAGATCAAAACTAAGTTTGTTTCCGCTGAGACGGTCATTAAAATGAATGTGTTTTTACATGCTTATCTGTTTTTGTGCATTTTCCCCTACTTGAAAGGGCTTGCAAAGCGATACACTGTGACTTAGAGATTTTTTTTTTTTTTTTTGCGTCCGGTCATGCGTCTGTAGTATCGGTGTATCATTACTTATATAGGCTATTGTTATTTATTGTTCTCCTGCCTGCTATGTTTGATGGGTGGCAGCAAGGCGGGAGGGAGAGAGCGTGAGGGTGCGTGCTTAGAGTGTGACCCGCAGAACAGCCGCCAGCGAGAGTGACCTGACCTGACCTGACCTGCTCCAACACACACAATTGTGGGCCGAGGTCAAGCAGGGTCAGAGAGTGCACCTTGGGGCGGTCACCCTCCGGAAGGTAATCTGAGGAGGATAGTGAACAGACAGAAACGAAAGTGAAGGAAGAGGAAACGAAAGTGAAAAAAGCAGAGACGAAAGTGAAGAAACCAGACAGAGGAAAATGCCATAGAAATTGGACCGTATCTCTTTAAAAGATGTAAACAAAAAGCTTCCTTATTCTCTTGGGTGAAGGACGAAATCTGAAAAAAAAAAAAAAAAAAAGATGGTGAGAAAAATCGTTGAAAGTAATCTGATAAAGAAAGTTGGACAGTATCAGTGAAAAATTGTCGGACGGAAGAAAAGTTGATAAGTAACCAGATATAAATGACGCATATTTACAACTTTACCTAGGACAAAAAAAGAAAGAAAAGAGACAGATTTAGATAGAGTGACGTTTTGATTGTCTTGGTTTTTATGTAAGTGTCCTGGTATAGACTTGTCGTGGTAGATTTGTCCTGGGTGGGTGACGATGAGTTGCCTGGTTGATGAAGGGGGCGAGAGGGGGGGAGGTGGGGTGGGGGTGCAGCGACAACCACCAGCAACACAACCACCTCAACAAAGAAGAAGAAGATCGGGTGAGTACATACGGTACATTGATAAGGGGGACAAGGTGTCGTCTCTCTCTCTCTCTCTCTCTCCACAATTAGTTTTCCCTTTCTTCCGTCCTCTCTCTCTCTCTCTCTCTCTCTCTCTCTGATCAGGTGAGTACAATAATCAGGTAACAAGATTTCTTTTTTCAGACCAAGGTATGTGAAGGTGGCGAATGCTTACCTCCTTATTCTTGGCGAAAGATGATTGCTAACATTAATCAAGCCCTTATCACCCCACCTACAATATCCCTTTGCATAGATCATACCACTCCCCCTATACCCAACTACCCATCACCATCCCAGCCCGTCCCGCTCACTCCTATCCACCCACCCCGCCTATTTTCGTTGTTTTGGTCCCCCTATTCAGAGCCCTACGGGATTTATTTTGTTGCTAATATATCTTGTTTTCTTTGCCAGGTAAGTGTTGTGTCTCGGTGTGCCTTGAGGGGGAATGAGGTAAGTAGAGTGCAGTTATGAACCTGTTGGGAAAGGGGGGAACAGGTCTCTCTCTCTCTCTCTCTCTCTCTCTCTCTCTCAGGGGTACAGCTCAGGTAAGTGCATTAATCTGGGGGGATGGGATCAGGTTTATGGCTTGCTCTCTCTCTCTCTCTCTCTCTCTCTCTCTCTCTCTCTCTCTCTCTCTCACATATACCACAAAATTTTAAAACTTTTCCCCCATCCTCTGTTCACACTGAAAAAACGTAGCTCTGACATGCACTTTTTCTTATGTAACTTTTTTTTCGTGTTCCCCTTCATGGAATTTTTTGGGCCGTGGATTTGGACGTTGGATTTTTCCTTTATTTTTCATTTTTTCCTCACACGTTGTCCTGACTTATTGATTTTCTGTTCCTATTATGCATCTCTGGTGAAAGGGAGAAAATGGATGGTGTCGTGGTATGAGAGAGAAAGAGAGAGAGAGAACAGGAAGTGAGGAGGAGTAGGAGAAGGCGGAGACGAAAGGACGTAGGGAAGAGGAAGAGAACGAGGAAACGGAAGAACGAACTAGGGAGAAGAGGAAGAAATATGAGAAAGTGAGGTGGGAAGGAAGAAGAGAAGAGGAATGAGGAGGAGGAGGAAGAAGAGGAGGAGGAGGAGGAGGAGGAGGAGGAGGAGGAGGAGGAGGATCAGGACAAAACGAGAGAGCGGAGGGGAGGTACAGAATACAAAATGAAAAGTTGGGAAGGAAGGGAAAGGAAAGAGGGAGGAAGAGCAAAGATGTGATGTGGGGAAAGGACCATTTTATCGACAGTCAAGTTAAAAAATAAGTACCCTTTGTTATGCAGGGTATATGCTGTACTTGTCCATATATTTTTTGCACACGTCATCCATCCACCTTTTTTCTTTGTCGGTTCTTTTGCATCCTCACCCTCCATCTCATTTCTTCGTCTGTCCATTAACATGTTCCATACGTCGGTTATTCGTATATTCTCATACCTTAACTGTTAACCTTCTTTTTGACCTTTCTCTTCTCATCTTACCACCCAACTTACTAATATGTACATTTTTCGTTGGAGTAAATGTAATTGCAATAAAGATTTCACATACGTGTGTGAGAAAGGAATAGAAAAAGAGAAAGGAAAGAAAAGGTGGTTATGCAGAGAAGAGGAAGGTAAAAAGCAGGATGAGAAACAGAAAAAGGCAAAGATGTAATTACATGTGTGCGAAAAGGTTAGAAAAGAGCAAGGATGAAAGATGAATTTAAGAAGATATAAAGAAGGTAGAGAGAGAGGGGGAATGTGAAATACAGGGAAAGGGAGATAAGCGGGCAAGGAAAAAAAAAACGTGGAAGACATGGGCACAGAAGGTGTTATTCCAACGTGACCCATGTCGGAAGCAAAGTGGACAGAAAAGGGGAGAGATAGTCGAGAAAGGTAGGCAAAGAGGATGAAGAAAAACAGGAAGAGGAATGTCAGGGAGTGGAAGACAAGAGGCCAAGAATGTTTTACTTCAAGGTAGAATATTTTGGAAACCGAGAAGGCCTCCCCTGCACCTGCATCCATCCATCCACCATCACCATCCTTTCTCGGTTTCATTCAAAGAGCGTTTCATGTCTCAAGGCAGTTTGTTCCTTATCTCTTCCCTGAGCTCTGCCGCGTTCTACCTTTAATTTAGTGGGTCTTTATTTCAGTATCGTAAGGTGCAGTAATGATATCGAGGGCTTGATTGTTGTGGGAATTATTGTTTGGTTCGTTTCAGTGGGTCTCATGTTGTTGATGTAGATCCCGCGTTCCTGCTGCTGATAGTGATGACGATTTTTTTTTTATTTATGTTTATATTTATCTGTCTATTTATTTCTTTACTAATTTAGGGAGATAAGGTGATAAAGGACTATCTTTGAAGGGAAATGAAAGTGGTTTTGTGTAGCAGCCGAGTTGAGATGCAATTTTTTCCTAACCCTGATTTTTGTGCTTATGAATTGAGGAGAAACTCTTAGTCCATTCATTTGATATCTGGGTCCATTTGCCGTCTAATCAACAGGATATGCAAGGTGATAATGACTGGTGTAATTCCAGGTGAAGGTTTATCTTTGATCTTAATGAGGGGGGGAAAAGGCGGGAAAATTTGATTGATTTAGTGTGGCAGCCGAATCGAGATGTCGTCGAATCCATCAGCTTAGGAATAAACAGTACTGTGTATACTGAGGGATATCGAGTGGCTTTTGTTTTTTCCGGCTCTTCTCTGCAGGATGTTGTTATGTTTGCAACCGCTAGACGATTTTCCACAGACCCCTTGGCATAACCTGCTGAGAGGTTAAAGGGTGGGTGGGGATGGGGAGTGGAAAAGTATGTGTGCTTCCGAGTGAGGGAAAATTTAGTTCTTGAATCCTTGTCATGTGCCAGTATATCACAGCATTTTCCTTTCAGTTGGTTCTGTAGACTGAGGGAAAACGACAATTAAGCTTTCTTGACAGTGGAATATTATAAGGCAATTTTTCTGTACAGTACTGTGAACCCAGGGAAAAAAAAAAATGTGAACTCGGTACCAAAAAAACAAAAGCTTGAAAAGGCGAGATAGAACGAGGCCTTACTGTATATGGAAAGCCTTAATGGGAACTCCCTTTATCATCACTTCCCTCTGTATATGATGACGGGGGGGAGGGTTGGTTGTGACTGCCGAACTGTGAGGGTGTCAAGTCATCTCTCTGTACAGTCTCAGCCTAGATTTCGTTCCCGCCACTACCAGACGACTTTATTAAACTTTGGAGAGCCCCTGAGGAGGTCTGGTGGTAGTACGATTTAAATGGAGAAATAGGTCATTGTATTGAAAGAGTTAAGCCCAGTACTAGCTTGTGTGTAAATGGTGTATCATCATCATCATCATCACTGCAGCCTAATTTCCGTTGCTTACACTGCGTGGGGATATCTAGAGCAAAGCTGTTTGATCTCTTTGGTGACATGAGCCAGAGAAGGGAAGCAAGGAGTGCAATATCCTGCCCTCCCCCTCCCCCACTGTGATCTCCTGTTGAGTTGAAGAGGCGAATATGCTTTCAAAACAAGTGGTGGGCGGTGGGATCGCTATCATTTTTACAAAGAGAGGAAAAGAGAGAGAGAAAAGTTTCCAGAACCCCCTCCGTCTTTTGGTCACCTCACTTTCAGCTGCTTTACTAAGGGCGGTCATTTCCAAGGTAAATAAAATCATCTGGCGTAGCAAGGATAAACACAAAATTTATCATTGTTACGAAGGGATTTTCTGCTCCCATTATACTCAAGGGTTTTCCTGCTACCTTCACTTTGGCAGATGCTTTCGAAGATGACAAAAATCGTCACTTGGAAGTATGAATGAAATACACCAGAGGCCATCGCAGTGAGGGACATAATGTATGTATATATAAAGCGCTGTATATTTTAGATGGTAATGAATGTTTTCTTCTTCGTGAGGTAAATGCTTGTGACGGGAGAGGCGAGGAAAAAATCTTCTGTTATTGTCATGGGTTGTCGTGTTGAAGTGATGTCAATTGCACCAGCTTGCGTGTAAATAATATATGCGGGGGACTGAAGACTCATTAGTAAACATTTATACCACGCAAGCAGCCGGGTGCACACGGGGAGAGGGAAGAGGGGATATGGGAGAGGGATGGGAGGGAGAAGGAAGAGAGGTGGGAGGAGGGAAAAGGGAGAGGGGAGAGAGAGTAAGGAGGGGAACAGGAGAGGAAGGATGAGTGGGGGGGAGATGGAGAAGGAGGCATGATGAAGAAAGGGGACGGGAGAGAGGGTAGGGAGGGTGACGGGAGAGGGAGGTAGGGAAGGGGAGGGCTGAGGGACAAGGGAGAAGAGGGGTTCTTTAGGTAGCCATTATGGACGGGGAAGGGGAAGCTTAGGGAAACGAGAGGATTTAGGCGACAAGGAAATCACCATAATATTGCCTCCCTTGATCGGCAAAGTTCTTAGCTACACTTATAATTGTTCTTTCCTAAGTATATGAGATAAAGACACACACACACACACACACACACACACACACACACACACACACACACACACACACACACACACACACACACACACACACACACACACACACACACACACACACACAATCATGCCGATTCTGAAAGTAACATCCCTAACATATTACAATACATTCGGTGGGTAATTTGTGCCCAAGTGGTGGTGTTGGAAGACTGCTAGACCTCGGGAAAGGGCTACTTAATCCTTTCACAACGAGAGGGTCTTCGTGAGGTGAATAAAGTAATTTGGTGGTAGCGAGAAAAAAAAAATAAAAAATCCAGTGAAAGGGCTCGTAGATTTTTTCAATAATGCTTTCAGTAATGGAGGTTTTTATTATCTCCTTGAATCTGATAATGTATTTTGTGGTTTATTTTTGTCCAGACGATTTTATTCAGGTGAGGGGGAGGCTTTTTTGAACTGGAGGGGGTTAGATGTAGCCCTCATTTAGCGCCGTCATTGCAAGATTTTTTCCCATAAACTGTATAAAATCGTCTGAAAGTGGCAAAAAGAAAGACAAAAAAAAGAAATGAAAAATAGAAAATGTCTTGGGAATCAGGAGGTTATATTGAGAAAGAGTCAGAAGGCACAGAGTATAATTAAAATGGCGCCATTGTTAGTTCAGGGAAAAAATTATTCATATGCAGAGCTGGATATAGGAATGAAAAATGAGTTGAAATAAAAGCAGGTAAGGGGAGATGTGGGGAGGGGGACAGTGAGGGGCTGTAGGTAAAAGAGAGGGGGAAAACTGAGGGGAAAGAGAGAGAGAGAGAGAGAGAACTCTTTGGCTGCACTGGATTTCTGTGACGCAAACAAAGTCGTCCGTTGTAAGATGGATTATAATACGAAGATTCCCCCCCCCCCCTATTTTCAGTTCTCTGCAAAAAGTTAAGCGTGTAACTCTCTACACGCGTGGCGCCTCACCGTTCCCTTCTGCAGTGTAAATTTGTGAAATTGTCTGACTTTAGCCGAAATAAGGTGCAGAGTAGGTAGTTTTCAGCCACAGGAATAAGAGAGAGAGAGAGAGAGACCCAGCTCACTCATTTACAGTGGACAAGTAGTCTGCACACAGAGGTAAATAGGAGGGAGAGGGGAGAAGAGGAGTAGACTGGAAGAGAAGGAGAAAGAGAGAGAAAAGGTAGGAAAAGGTAGAGGAATAGGAGGAAACGGAAAGGTAGGGATGTAGGGAGAGAAGCAGAGGAATAGGAGAGGTAGAGAGAGACAAGGAAGAGGAGAGGTGGGAAAGAAAAGGGAGACGAGAAGAAGAGAAACAGTGGAAAAAAGACGGGGCAAGACTGGGACAAAAGAATAGAAGAAGAGGAAGTATTCAGAGAGAGAGAGAGAGAGAGAGAGGGAGGGAGAGAGAGAGAGAGAGATATAACGAAATTAACAATCAGCAAGGTGTAGCCCTCAGAGAGTGCAACACTTATGCCCTGTAGGGGGCCGAACCTTTGACTTTGTCTTGTGATCCTGACTTTAGGACAGATGTTCCCAGAGATCGACTTATTTCCTTTCCTGGTATTCAGGTGCTAAACTAAGTTTGCCGCAACTCGTAGCCATCAAAACTGCTTGGGCTGACTTTGTTCTGCAACCGTGACCGTGTGTTATTGGATAGAATGTTTAACCTTGACCCTGCCTTGCAATCAGTCTTTTGCTGATCGTTCTCAGATTGAATCACCACATCCGTTGTTGAATCCCAACCCATCCACCATATTTGATTCAATTCGAATGAAAATTAAGTTATATTGTTCATATACCAACGAACAGACACACACACACAGACACTCGTATGCGCATGGTGCACGCTTATTTACGCACACATACATGCACACACATTACACATGCATACATACATACATACATACATGCACTCAGTTAATCACATGCTGTAGTCACGTATACACACATTGGCAAACACTAACACATACTGTACACCCAACCTGTTGAACATTCATCTGTAAACAGGGCCACGTGGACAAATATTATGCACATGGCGGTAAACACGAGGTAGAGGACGGAGGCAGAGGAGGAAGAGGAAAAAGAGGAGTGTGGGAAGAGAGGAGGTGGAGGAGGCTAGGATTAAGAGGAGGTGTAAGGAGAGAGAGGAGGAAGAGGAGAGAAAGGTAAGAGAGAGGAGGAAGAGGAGAAGGAGGAGAGGTAGGAAGATAAGGGGACACCCAGTGTACTCTCTCTCTCTCTCTCAACTCAATATCCCAGAATTCATTCGTGGTGGGTGGACTAGTTAACATTCTCAGCCGCAATGATAGCTTGACGACCATTTCACTGTGACGGTGTGTGTGTGTGTGTGTGTGTGTGTGTGTGTGTGTGTGTGTGTGTGTGTGTGTGTGTGTGTGTGTGTTTACCTCTTCACTATTTTGACGTAACTTTAATTTATTTCTTTTATCTCCAAACGATTTTATTTAGGTTGACATTTTTTTGTAATGGGTCAGATATAGCCTTCAGTCACCCCTTCACAACAGGAGGTCCTGCGGAAAGCTGAATAAAATCGTCTGGAGGTAGCAAGAGTCAGCCAAGCTAATGTGTCATCGTAGTGAAGGGTTAGTATTTTCATTTATGATGATGATGATGATGATGATGATTATTACTACTACTACTACTACTGCTACTACTACTACTACTGCTACTACTACTACTACTACTACTACTACCTCTACTACTACTACCACTACTACTACTACCACCACCACCACCACCACCACCACCACCACTACTGCTGCTACTACTACTACTGCTACTCTCGTTATTAATATTATCATCATCATCGTTCTTATTAGAATTATTAGCTATTATTATTATTATTATTATTATTATTATTATTATTATTATTATTATTATTTTTATTATTATTATTATTATTATTATTATTATTATTTATTACATCACTCACGTGTTACGCGCAGCGATTCGCATGTTCAAAAAGTGACACTAGATTTTCCGATGTGTAAACTGTTACCAGGGTAATACGTCTGTCACTGCCCTTAAACGATGCATTGACAGAAGTATAGTGTCTTCTCTTTTTCTTTAATGCTCCAGTTGCTTTACTTATCATTATTCTTCTTATACCTCTCCCCCCCTTTTTTATTATTTTTACTTGGCCTGCCTTTTTACGTCTTTTTATTCCTTCGTCAATCCTTTTTTTTTTTCTAGCATTACCTCTTTCCCCTTTTCCTTGGTCTTCCTCTTGTTTATTTTTCCCTTCGTCTGCCCCTCATTCTTGTTTTCTTGCTGTATCTCGTTCCTCCCCTTTCATGGTCTTCCTATCCTTTATTTTTCTTGGTCCACTTCTTTTACTTTTTTCCTTGGTCTGCTTCCATTTTTTCCCCCTTGAACTACCTCTCTTCCTTCTCTCCACCGTATATCTTCTCTACCTCCTCCTTTATGGCCTTCTCCTACTCGTTATTGTTCCACTTGTTCCACGTCCATTCTTTCTGACCTCTCTTCGTCTGCGTTTGTCTCTCTCCTCCTTATTGCTCCACCTCTGTACACCGTTTTATCGCTTGGTGGCCGGTTTAAAAAGGAGTGGACTGCTGACCATAATATCACGAGATCCTTCCGAGCTGAGGCAGGGAACACTTTGAAGATTTAAATTTCATCAAAACAGTCCTTTCTAAGCTTCCCCAAGGACCATTCTTATCTCAGAAAATTCCAGCTGATAATACCACACCTGTCCTGAATGCGATAGCCCAAAGATTCATGGATTTCAGTACAGATGGCCAAACATCGTCTCCCAGCTGGTGGTGTGTGAACGCGTGGCGCCATCTGTTTGTGCACATGAGCTCTTCTGGGCCTTAGGGAACTTTTTTTTTTTTTTTTTTTTGGGGGGGGGCAGTTCGAAGAGTAGAGTACGCTAAAAATAAAAGTTTGTATGTCATCGTTTCCTTCTCTATATTTTTCTCTTCCTCGTCAGTAAAGAAAATATCCCCCTCCTCCTCTTTATTCGTCTGTTCATGCCTCTTTTCCTCCTCGCATGTTTCTCATTAAGCCTCTCCTTCCTCTGTCTTCTAATTCTACCTCTCCTGCCTCTCCTTTCTAATTCTACCTCTCCTTCCTCACCTTTCTAATTCTGCCTCTCCTGCCTCTCCTTTCTAATTCTACCTCTCCTTCCTCACCTTTCTAATTCTGCCTCTCCTCTTTAATTCTACCTCTCCTGCCTCTCCTTTCTAATTCTACCTCTCCTGCCTCTCCTCTCTAATTCTACCTCTTCTGCCTCTCCTTTTTTATTCTACCTCTCCTCCCTAATTCTACCTCTCCTGCCTCTCCTTTCAAATTCTGCCTCTCCTGTCTCTGCTTTCTAATTCCACCTCCCCTGCTCCTCCTTTCTAATTCTACCTCTCCTGCCTCTCCTTTCTAATTCTGCCTCTCCCTTCACCCCGTCGCAAGCACCATTAACCTATTGTGGCGTAATGGAGGACAAGTGTGTGATTGGAGGAGGAGGCATGAGGGTCAGCTCGGCGCCGCTAGATTGGTTCGGCTCGGAGGGATGGAAGGGAGGAGAAGAGAGTACGAGTAGTAGAGGGGAGAGGGGGAGGAAAAGGTGAGTGGAGGAAAGGGTAAGGGTGATAAGGATAGGGTACGAAGGGATTAGAGGAGGGGAGGGTAAGGGGAGGGATGAAGGGAATAGGGGAGAGAGAGAGAGAGAGAGAGAGAGAGAGAGAGAGAGAGAGAGAGAGAGAGAGGGGAGGGGAGGGAAAAGTGAGTGGAGGATGTATGGTGAGAAGAGAAATGGGTAAGGGTGAGGGGAAGTAAGGGAAGGGAGGGAGGGAGGGAGAGAGAGAGAGAGAGAGAGAGAGAGAGAGAGAGAGAGAGAGAGAGAGCGAGAGGTAATATCCTGTAATGGGTGTTAAGCCTATGATTAAAAATATATGTAATTAGAGATGAGAGAAGGGGTGGGGAGAGGAGTAAGGAGAAAGTGGGAGAAGGGAGTGGAAAAGAGGGGGTGGAAAGGGGAGGGAGGAAAAAGGGGTGTGAAGAGGGAGGAAAGGATGAGAACTGAGGCAGAGGCAATATGAAAAGAGGGAGGGGGAGAGAGATAGAGGGGATAGAGGGGAGGAGGGAGGGGGAGAGGGGAGGAAGGAGGGGGAGATGGACTTGGTGGGGTGAAGAGAGGGAAGGGTGAGGGGAAGATGGGTTAGACTGGAGCGAAGGAGAGAGAGATGGTAAAGGCAGGGAAAGGTACATGGAAAAAGAACAGTGAGGGTGGAGAGAGAGAGAGAGAGAGAGAGAGAGAGAGAGAGGGTATGAGAAGAGGAAGGGAAACTGAACATAAAGGAAAGGAAAGGTGCAGGAAGAAAATTCAGAGAGAAGTGAAGGATGGAAGTGAAAGGAGAAGTACTGGAGATGAAGGGGGGAGATAAAAGGGAAGAGAAATTGGACAGAGGGAAGGTAAAGGGAGAGAGGGGAGAAGGGAAGCAAGGGTTAGGGGGGTGGGGAGGGAGAAGGAAGGGAGGAAAGGGTGAGGATGGATGCACAGGGGAGAAGGGGGAGGAGGGATGATGGAAGATGAAGAGGAAAAGGTGAAAGGGGGAAGGTAAAGAGAGGAAAATGGACAAGAAGAGAATGGTAAGACGAAGGGGAAGGAGGGAAGGAAGGAAGGAAGGAAGGGAGATAAGGGCAAGATGAAGTGGAAGGGTAAAAGCAGGAAGGAAGGAAGGACGGAGGAGAAGGGAAAGGTAAAGTGGAAGGGTAAACGGGGGAAGGAAGGAAGGAAGGAAGAATGGAAAGATGAAGTGGAAGGGTAAATGGAGGAAGGAAGAGAAGAGTAAGGAAAAATGAAGGGGAAGAATAAAGGGAAAGGAGAGTGTGAGTGGATGGCAGGGAACTAAGGAAAGGTTAAGGAGGAGGATGACAAGAGGGAAGAAGGTGGAAGGAACTCGGGAAAAATATAAGGACGGGTGAGGAAAATAAGGTGAGGATGAAAAAAGGTAAGGAGAAAGGGATAATGACGGTGGAGAGAGAGAGAGAGAGAGAGAGAGAGAGAGGGGGGGGGATAAAGAAACACGAAGGAAAGTGAATAAAGAGGGAGAAATCTGAATGATGCAGTATAGCCTAACTCCATCCTCTCTGCCTGCCTGCCTGCCTCTCACACACACACACCTGGCGGCAGAAAACAATTAGGGATGTTTACAGGTGAGGCTCCCACGGCTCTCCCTATGCCCAACAACACTTGAGCCATCATCCTACGCCTCAAGGACACGCTCGACTACCAAATATTTTTTCACGTTATGGGCGGGGTCTACGAGGTCAATGATTTATATTTTTTGTTGAAGAAAATATTAGATGTTGACGGAAGACTTTTACCCACGTATGAAATTTTTGTTTATTGAAAAAGTATAAAAGTTGACACCATGAGCTAATTTAAAGTGGGTTGAATCCTTTATATCAATTTACTGATCCATAATTGGGTGTATGTAATTCCTTCCTTTGAACAATTGACAACACTTTGACATCTGGACACGTGAGAAATAGGTACATAAACAGGGATGATCGTTAGTGAATTAACCCCTATTACTTCGTGTTGGCTTTTCTTAATTATGTCTGACTGTCACTGTATTGGTGCTGATGTGTCTAGTGGAAAATGTAATTTCTTCCTTTGTGTGTGTGTGTGTGTGTTTGTGTGTTTGTGTGTGTGTGTGTGTGTGTGTGTGTGTGTGTGTGTGTGTGTGTGTGTGTGTGTGTTAAGATTCCCCAAGATACATGGTTTAATTTGCATCAGAAATCACGTAGTAACACACACACACACACACACACACACACACACACACAGCTTTATGTCCTTGTCTTTATTTCGGTGTGTGTGTGTGTGTGTGTGTGTGTGTGTGTGTGTGTGTGTGTGTGTGTGTGTGTGTGTGTGTGTGTGTGTGCGCGGTGAAGAGTAGAGGTACTATTTTTACAGCTAGGGGTGGCATTCGGTACGCTTGGCACGCCTGACGCTTGGGTAGGTTTGTTTGTATGCCTCGTCCCATCCCTACAACCCCACTGCTGTCACCTCAGAATTGGCCCTTTAACACCTTCAGTTTGAGGACGTATGCTTCTCTCTCTCTCTCTCTCGGTCAGCTTGGCAGGGACTTTTCGATCTGGGAAGGTTAGGTCTAGTATTAATCTCCTCAGTACTACTAATGAGTAAAATCGTTGAATAAAATCGACTATAAGCAGAAAGAATAAAGCAGAAATAGTAGATCAAAGGGTCAACACCAGTCCTATGGCGTCTTTACTATTACTGTTTCCAGACGATTTCTTTCAGCCGAAGATTGATACCTCGAACTAAAGGCCGAGAAATAAGCTCCATGACTCTTTTTTATCTCATATAATTTTGCTACGGCCAGGTGATTATATTTAAAGTAAGGGGTTCTGTTGTAAGGTATGGGGGACTATTTTTAACAAGGGTTGAGGTAGTGCGGGTGTCTTTCCCCTGTACCACGTCACCTGTGCCTCCTCACCTGTACCACGTCGCCAGTACCACGTCACCTGTACCTCCTCACCTGTACCACGTCACCTGTACCTCCTCCCCTGTACCACGTCACCTGTACCTCCTCCCCTGTACCACGTCACCTGTACCTCCTCCCCTGTACCACGTCACCTGTACCTCCTCACCTGTACCACGTCACCTGTACCTCCTCACCTGTACCACGTCACCTGTACCTCTTCACCTGTACCACGTCACCTGTACCTCCTCACCTGTACCACGTCACCTGTACCTCCTCACCTGTACCACGTCACCTGTACCTCCTCACCTGTACCACGTCACCTGTACCTCCTCACCTGTACCACGTCACCTGTTCCTCCCTCCCTGTACCACGTCACCTGTACCTCCTCATCTGTACCACGTCACCTGTACCTCCTCACCTGTACCACGTCACCTTTGCGTCCTCACCTGTGTCTATACGCCTGGCGCTGACAGGGGAAAAATTGTTGGTATATCCTGGCCATAGGATTAATAATTGATGATGTGTTCACTAAACATTTTTTGATATTGAAATAGGTTGCTTCAGTGTCATGAAGGACGGTGTGAACTGCTTCAGGCCAGTGATTTCTTTTCTTCTCCTGCAGATGTTAGGCACTTATTATTATTATTATTATTATTATTATTATTATTATTGTCGTCATGATCATGATCATTATTATTATTATTATTATTATTATTATTATTATTTAGAGTATTATAGCCCCTTATTTGTGAAAGAATTAATGAAATTCGCGTCTAAGCCATCTGGTTGGAAAAGTCTTTCCCGAGCTATGTAAAGCCGTCTGGAGGTGTCAGGTATAAATAATTCATTATGTGACGCGGAACATTGAAAGCACGGACAATTAAAATCAGGAGAGAGGGTTAATGACAGCACTGATAAGTAAATTAGTGAGAGCGTGCTACGAAATAATGGCCTTAGGAGGGTTGACAGTATCTCTCCCTAAACAGCTGGATGGACGCTAACATACTGACACAGGAAATATTATGCAACTTGTTTTTATACGTCTTACATTATTTGTTTCCAGTTAATTTGCATTCTATAATGGCAAACTCCCCCGGACAAATCAGTCTCCCCTCTCGTCCATTTTCTGTCCTGCGCACTTGGCCTCCCTAGGACAGGCCAGCGACAGAGCACACCAGTGACCCGCGACCCTTCGCTGAGTGAGGTCATACACAGTGAGG
The DNA here is from genome assembly GCF_032717465.1 of Coenobita brevimanus. Lineage (NCBI taxonomy): Eukaryota > Metazoa > Arthropoda > Malacostraca > Decapoda > Coenobitidae > Coenobita > Coenobita brevimanus. Next base: position 10,893,698 of record NC_137017.1, on the reverse strand, counting down.
CTCCTGGCACTCTCCTCACACACTCCACACACCGTACCCAAGCCCACACCAGTCACCACCAACCTAACTCGGCCTACCCTTGCAACCCGTCTGGCGACTATACTTCCACTGCCCTTATTTTTGGCACACTCTAGATCCAGTTTGGGTTTTTCCAGTTGGATTTTATTATAGATTTTTTACACATACCACATCGGACCACACGACCAACCTCACTGAACCGACTTTCTGAACATACCACGCGAATATATTTTCACCTTGCGATTTTTTCCGTGGCATAAGCCCTGTTTGGGATTTGTGAGATTAGTTTTAACACAAGAGTCCACCTCAGCCCACCCCAGTAACCATCGGCCTCAGTTAGTCGTACTTGCTGAACCCCTCATGCGAGAAAAATATGTTGCTATTTTTTTTGGCATAATATAAATCTTTTCTGGCATAATTAAACTGCTTTACATTCCCGGAACATTGTAATTCCGTTTCATCCCACACCAGTAAAGGATAACCTCACCTGGATCAACCCCACCTGCTCCTGCCACCTGTTAAACCTTGCGATAGTTCTGCCATCATATGCACACACTTGAGTTTCATTATGGGGTTTAAGTGAAGTTCCCAACATACCTCACGTTCCATCTCAACCACAGTCGCGTACTTTAGCAGCTTTTCAGGCGTAAGAATATACCTGGCGAATTCTTGGCTTGATAAACGTCCACTTTGCCACACTGAGGGTTTTGTTAAGTGGCTCAAGTGCCGCCCCAGATACATTTGCACATTCCATCTCAGTCCACATCACTTGCGGTCAATCTCAACCTCAGTCAGCCTACTCAGCGTTATTTCTGGCATGATATAGATTTATCCTTATCTATCTGAAATAAGTTTTGTTACCAGATTTCCGGCACATATATCTCCATTTATCACCAGCTTTTCTCGTGCTACTCTCACAGTCTGTCAAGCTGTTTTATTTACCCTGAGCTTTTTTTTTCTGGCATAATAGACATCCTGTTGAGTGTATGTGAGAGTTTTACACATATTCCCCACATAATATAGATCCCATCCCATCCCACAGCCTACCCAACCTCAGCCAATCTACTGTGACATACAATCAGGCCATAATATTAAATTCTGGCATATTTTTTGACATTGCTCGGCGTGTGTGAAATATTCTAGATTGCTTTACTATAGGGTCCCCACATACTTCACATTCCACCCTAGTCACGTACACCTCTACCTCAGCCTAATTTTGTATTTTATAAGACTGAATTTTCTACCTTTACGATAGGTCTGAACTTTACCTTTATATACTGCATACTAAGTGGTGCAAGAGAAATAAATTTAGTTATTAGGTTTAATTGACGTGTCCAGCATAGGCCTACTCCACCTTAGCCCACGTCATCCACAGTCAGCCTCAGTGCAACATAATCATGACATATCAAGCGAATATACGTACATTATTGTACCCTATTATGACGTGTAGGTGAGGTTCCCAACACCGACTCCTCACCAAAGCTCACCCAACCCTACCCACCAGCCAGCCACACTCCCATATTAAAAGCTCACTCCACCTGCTTCACTAGCCAGTTACACTCACACTAAAGGCTCACCCACTCACCTCCACCAGCCACCCAAACTCCCGCACTAAAGCCCACCCTCCTACCCACCCCCACCAGACACCCACACTCCCACACTAAAGCTCACCCACCTACCCACCCCCACCAGACACCCACACTCCCACACTAAAAGACCACCCACCCACCTCCACCAGCCGCCCACACTCCGACACTAAAGGCTCACCCATCCATCCCACCAACCACTCATTGTCGCACACTGACCCCAGCCTACTCACGCAGCATATCAGGCCAGTATATTTAACTTGTTATGCTCGATTATGAGGTTTAGGTGAGGTTCCCAGTACACCCCACACCAGAACCCCACCCCTTACCAGCCCCCGCCAACCTCACTATCCCTCGCAACTTCAGGATATTTACCCTTATTATTCTTCTCTTATAATACTCCTTCCGTCTAGCAAATTTTAGTCTTTTTCTGAGAGATTAATAAGGTTTTTGGCACAGCTTATACCAGTCACATTAACTTCATTACAATATATCATATTCCCAAACCACAAAATAATCCCCCATTTAGCTTGTTTCCAGTTTATGCGTCCTCCTTTGATTTTTTTAATGTTTGTATAAAAAATAAGGTGAGAGTGTGATGTTCTAGTGAGGCTTTTAGCAAACCTCAACCTCTTTCCTCAACCTCACACCCACTCTCGCCATCTTCCCAGCCAAAATTATCCACTAAGATTTTTTTTTTTTTACTGGTATAATTGTCCCCCGTGTGGCATTTTTAAGACAGAGTTTACGTATAATGAAGCATAGGTAACTTGACTCGCCAATTACCGTGAGTTAGTTTGGGGGTAGATAATTAAGGCTGGCTCTGAGGGTCGATTTAGTACCATAAGTGAAACAATCAGTGGGGTTCCGGAAGCAGCTGGGGAATCTGTTATACTTACTACAGGTGGTACAGGTGGACTGAGGAGGATCTAATATTGCTCCTTAAAGATAGACTACAAAAAAAAAAAAAAGTCTTCAGTTTGGTTTTCTCACCTAGTCACACACAAGCACCAAACACAAGTCACATTATTACTTACACAGGTATACATGTACGCACTCTACTTTTTCACATACAGACGCACATATACTCACGGACAGGAACGTTCATTCATACATACACATACAGGTACACACCTCCATACACATAAGTAAACATACACGTTCCTCATCATCCGTACACACTCAGAAAACAGATCTCGGCCGGCCCTTCTGGATACCACTGCGGCGGATACAAGTAAGGCGAAATTTTCTTTGAGAGAGAGAGAGAGAGAGAGAGCATGTATGAATGAGACTGTAGGTGTATGTTTATCTGACGAATTGTGTGTGTGTGTGTGTGTGTGTGTGTGTGTCTTATTTATTTTCCACGTGACACGTGAGAGAGAGAGAGAGAGAGAGAGAGAGAGAGAGAGAGAGAGAGAGAGAGAGAGAGAGAGAGAGAGAGAGAGCATGTATGAATGAGAGTGTAGGTGTATTTTTATCTGACGAATTGTGTGTGTGTGTGTGTGTGTGTGTGTGTGTGATTTATTTTGCACGTGACATATGCATTGTTTATCTCTCTTGTTTACTTTAATAGTACAAACACATGCAACATAGGCATTGTATTTTCGTATCTTGCAACATTTTCACCCCTTACACTGCTCGGTCTCCCCCAAGCAAAATAAAATCGGGTGGTTGTAGCCAGAACAGACACACAAAAAAAGCAAGCTACTGAAGAATATGGCTTCAAACGTTACACTACGAAAGGCCTATAAAAAAAAATCTTATATAGGTAACAAGAATAAATGATAAAAAGACGTCATCGTTCGAAAAGTAGGTATTTTTTACGTGCTGTCAAAACTCATAATATCTGTTTATTTAATGGGCCCTACTCTTATGGGCCTAGATTCGTAACCTAACACCTCTTAGTGTGCGATTTATTTTGCATACGTAGATTTCGTTACACCTCTTACTCTGCGGTTTGTTTTGCAAGTTACACCTAAAATCTCCTCGTACGTAAATGATGCCAAACATGTCGACTTTAAGCCAACATAAATATCACAGAGTAAAATATGAGGGTGTGGAATGCATAATAAATTACTAGGTGAGGGATGCTACGATGTTTCCTGTACGGTGGAAATACGGTAATGAAGGAAAATATACCTGGAGCCTTATTACGGTGGCAGGTACAGTCGCTCATAAAAGAAAGTACCCCCCTTTTACGAGAGACATTGTAACTCGCGGCATTCAGCCCCGGTAACGCCGCACCCGACGTCAGGGATTACACAGGATTGCACAGGAAAGCAAACAGCAACAGACCTTATGGTCCTTTCGAGGCTGCTTGTTAGAGAAAACTATGACTACAAGATCTAACTCTACATGTTGAAGGATAAGGATAGTAAAGCAAGAAGGCTCCCCCCACCACCAAACCCTCCAGGAAAAAGTGAGAAAAACCACCATGCTGCATGGAAAAACTGACATGGAAATTTTATAGGAAACACTGGAAAGGAAAAGTCACATTCTATAATACTTTATCTATGAGCTACCTGATAGAGTAACCTGAAAGAGAAAGTAAACAAATAAAATAATAGTTACGGCATGACATTATAAACCGGTTACATTGAGTTAATGGGAAGCCTGTGGACATAACGTGGAAGCTACACACTGCACAGTGTGGATGTTTAGGGGTGGTGCAGCAGCCTTGCCTGGCGCTTTTAAGGTAGGCAGCAGTCAGTCAGGCCCTAGCTCCGTTTGCTCCACTGAGACAAGGAACTCTCCCATGTGGGACAAGTACACAAGTTTCATCCTGAAGCAGTGACCCCTGGTACATTAAAAAAATCCCGATGGTGGTCACTTGACTAACAGGGACCCTCAGTGATCCACAGCCCATCACAGGTCGAAAGTAAGAGTAGTGACTGTTAACTCAGGGTTATCTGTGCAGATCCTAATCTGTGCTTATATTGCTTTCTTTGCGCTGGGGAGATTGAAAAGTATATAGGACGGGTGTCTTAGATAAAAGGGGACTACATAGTGCACAGTGTGGATGTGCAATGCACAGAGTGGATGTTTAGGGGTGGTGCGGCAACCTTCCCTGGCGCTTTTTAGGTAGGCAGCAGTCAATCAGGCAATAGCTCTGTTCACTCCACTGAGACAAGGAACTCTCCCATGTGGGACAGTACACAAGTTTCATCCTGAAGCAGTGACCCCTGGTACATTAAAAAAATCCCGATGGTGGTCACTTGACTAACAGGGACCCTCAGTGATCCACATCCCATCACAGGTCGAAAGTAAAAGTAGTGACCGTTAACTCAGGTTATCTCTGCAGATCCTAATCTGTGCTTACTGTATATTACCTCATTTGCTTTGGGTAAATCGAAAAACGTATAATGATGTGACGTGACGCTATGTTAAGTTTACGGGGTGTCCTGTAGACATGAGGGGACTGCACAGTGTGGATGTTTAGGGGTGGTGCGGTAGCCTTGCCTGGCGCTTTTAAGGTAGGCAGCAGTCAATCAGGCCCTAGCTCCGTTCACTCCACTGAGACAGGGAACTCTCCCATATGGGACAAGTACACAAGTTTCATCCTGAAGCAGTGACCCCTGGTACATTAAAAAAAATCCCGATGGTGGTCACTTGACTAACATGGACCCTCAGTGATCCACAGCCCATCACAGGTCGAAAGTAAGAGTAGTGACCGTTAACTCAGGGTTATCTGTGCTTGGGGTTTCATTTACTCGGGACTTATCTTGGAAAGATCATATTACATCTCTTGTAAAATCTGCTTCCAAGAGATTGGGTGTGCTAAGCCGACTCCGCTCTTTCTTCACCCCTGCACAATTGTTGACTCTATACAGGGGTTTTATCCGCCCCTGTGTGGAGTACAACTCTCATGTGTGGGGAGGCTCCCCACATACAGCTCTTCTCAATAGGGTGGAGTCAAAGGCTTTTCGTCTCATTAACTCTCCTCCTCTTACTGACTCCCTTCAACCTCTGTCTCTTCGCCGCACTGTTGCATCTTTATCTCTTTTCTATCGCTACCTTAATGGTCACTGCTCCTCTGAACTGTCTGCTTGCATTCCTCCACCTCTACGACGGGCGCGTAGCACCCGTCTGGCAGCAAACTCTCATCCCTTTTCTGTCCAACTCTCTAATGCAAGAGTTAGCCGTTACTCCCAGTCTTTCATTCATGCAACAGGTCAGCTCTGGAACTGTCTCCCTCTGTCTGTATTTCCTCCTGCCTATGATCTCCAGTCTTTCAAACGCAGTGTGTCCAGGCATCTCAAAATGATCGGATCTTGAATTTGGCTCTCTATTGTATTTTGTTTTTCTCTTGGAGGGAACTGTTACTGCGGGCTCATGGCCTTTGGTTCCTTCTTCCTCGCATAAAAAAAAAAAAAAAAGGTCCTAATCTGTGCTTATATTGCTTTGTTTGCACCGAATAAATTGAAAATGTATAATATCGTGACGGAACCCTATGTACGGGTACATTGTTTACGGGGTGTCTTGTAGACTAAAAGGGCATGAACTTACATGTACCGCAGCTATAAAAGCAAGTTATTCGGACAGAAAAAGAGTCAGCTGAGGATTTTCGTGCAAATACTTGTCTAATTTGTTTTTGAATGTCTCAATTGAGATACTGTTCACGGTATCTGAGGGTAATCTGTTCCAGATATTTACAACTCTGTTAAAGAAGAAGTATTTTGCTTCGTGGGATTGGAGTCGCTTTCCCATGATTTTGCAGCCATTACTTCTGGTTTGACTCGACCGGTCTATATCAAAATATTTATTCATGTCTAAGTTGTCATATCCCTTCATGATTTTGAAAACTTCAATAAGGTCCCCTCTTAACCTGCGCTTCGTTAGGCTAAATAATTTAAGTTCTTCAAGGCGTTCCTCATATGGTTTGTTTCTAAGTCGTGGTATCATTTTTGTGATTCTTCGCTGAATTTTCTCTAATTTTTCAATGTCCTTTCTGTAGTACGGAGACCAGAATTGCACACAATACTCAAGATGGGGGCGCACTAGCGAGTTGTACAAGGCAAGTATGACTTTTTCCGATTTAAACTCGAAAGTTCTTCCAATAAAACCCACTAGCTTGTTTGCAATTTTAACCGCATCGGTACACTGCTTGCTTGGTTTTAGGTCATTTGATATTATCACACCAAGATCCTTTTCACTGTCTGTACTTGATAACTGAATATTGTTCATTTTGTAATTTGCATGGACATTGTTACTTCCAATATGAAGTACTTTACATTTTTCTGTGTTGAATTTCATTTGCCATTTTTCTGCCCAGCTTGCTAAAGTATTGAGGTCATTTTGTAACTGCTGCCACTGTAATTTTGAAGTGACTTTACTGGTTATTTTAGTATCATCTGCAAATTTGGATACTTTACAATTTAGACCCTCATCAATGTCATTTATATAGATAATAAAAAGTATCGGTCCAAGTACTGAGCCTTGGGGAACGCTGCTGATCACATTACGCCATTTGGATTCCTTTCCGTTTATCACAACTCGCTCTTTTCGGTCTGACAGCCAGTCTTGTAACCATTTTTGCGTCTTTCCTTTTATTCCATGTGCTTCTATTTTTCTCATGAGACGCTTGTGAGGGACAGTGTCAAATGCTTTCTGAAAGTCGAGGTAAATTATATCTACTGCTCTTGAGTCATCGTATGATTTGTAAACATCATGGAAGAAGTCCAATAAGTTAGTTAAGCATGAACGACGATGTCTGAATCCATGTTGCGAGTCTTTAATTATATTATTTTCTTCTAGATAATTAACTATTTTATCTCTTATGATTTTTTCCATTAACTTGCACACTACTGATGTTAAGCTGATTGGTCTGTAATTTCCTGGGTGTGACTCATTTCCTTTTTTGAAAATTGGTGTTACATTTGCTAGTTTCCATTCGCGTGGAACTTTCCCAGTACTTAATGATTTATTGAATAAGACAGAGAGTGGCAGCAGTAACTCATGTTTTGCTTCTTTGAGAATTCTCGGTGATATTTTATCGGGGCCAGGGGTTTTGTTTATGTCCGTACTATTTATGGCTGAAAGGATATCGTTATTATGGATAGCATAGTTACTAAGGACTGTGCTATTTGCTTGGTTTGTGGGTAACAGTAGGTTTCTGGTGGTGTTTTCTACTGTAAAACAGACGCAAAGTAATCGTTAAGAATGTTTGCCATTTCGACCTCATTTTCAGTGTGTTTGCCATTGTTTGTTTCTAGAGGACCTATTGATGTAGTCATAACCTTTTTATTTCTAATGTAACTGTAAAATTCTTTAGGATTTGATTTGCACGTATTAGCAATGTGGATCTCCAGTGCTCTTTTGCTTTGTTTAATAAGTCTTTTCGATGTGCGGCGTAGATTATCGTACTGTAATTTATCATCATTATTTTGTGTAGCTTTATATTTATGGTATGCCTGTTTTTTGGCTATTAAGTTACTTTTTATTTCACTGGACCACCACTTTGGTTTACTATTTCCAGCTGGACGTCTGTTACGTAGTGGCACACATGACTTTACCACTTCATTAAATTTTTCGGTGAATATTTCCCATGCTTGGTTTATGTCATCGGTTTCAGACATTTGATTCCAATCTGCAGTTGCAAGTAGCGCTCTGAGCCTGTTGAAATTAGCTCTACGATAATCTGGGACCTTTTCTTTGCTATCCGTTTCTTTTACTTTTTCAGTAGTAATATTAAACTGTATAGTTCGATGATCACTGGAACTAAACTCAGGTCCTATTTCAACGTTGTTGACTTGGTTACCATTTGTAGTCAAGATGATGTCTAGGATATTGTTTCCTCTCGTTGGGTATTCTACGTGTTGGAAAAGGGCGCTTTCCTGAAGATTTGTATAAAGCTCTTGTCCTGAGTGTGCCGTCAGTGGTTCACCCCACTTTGTTACCGGTAGATTAAAGTCTCCAAAAATTATGCTATCCTCTTGACAACAAATTTCCACAATTTGATCATAAAGTTTTTCATCTGTCTCAGTTGACTGTGCTGGAGGACGATAGATGAGACATATATTTATTTTGTGTGAATTAATACTTAGCTGAACATAACTGGCATCTGTGTTGGTAATACTGGGTTTGGATAGCACAAGGGGATGGAGACTAGTTTTCACATATAGTAAAACACCGCCACCAGCTCGATGTGGTCGCTCACAGCTGAAAATATTGTACCTTGTTAGTGAGTATTCCGCTAGAAAGTCATGGTCAGATGTGTTAATCCAGGACTCTGTGATGCCAATGATGTCATAATTTTCTAGGTAAATTAGAGATTCTAAATCCTCAAACTTGTTACGTAGGCTACGTGCGTTAGCATAGCAGACTCTAATTCCGTTCCGAACAGTTGGTGATCTGACTTTGTGGGTATTTACGTTAAGGTTACTGTTCCTGGACGTGCCGCGTTTTTTGATCTGAAGAGGGCGACTTTATCGTGTAGAAGTCTACCTAGCCGTGCCGCTCCTACTGAGTTCAAATGGAGACCATCTTTCTGGAATAGAGTATGTTGCTCATAAAACTGGTCCCACAGATTGACAAAGTCGACTCCCTCTTGCGTGCAGAGATTTGAGCCGGTTATTTGTGCTGAAGGCCTTATCATAGAAACTATTTTCTGCCTTGATCCTTGGGAGTATACCAGATATTATCACATTAGTGGACTTAGTTTTGAATCGTTTGATCATTTCATGATACTTTGCTAGCAATTCCTCTGATCTATTGCGCTTCAGATCATTTGTACCAACATGGATAACGTATAGAGTTTGATCATTTGCGTCTTTTGTGACCTCATCGCAGGCTTCTGTGATATCACGTAGTCCACCTCCTGGAAAACAGTACCTCTTTCTGCTGATGGGGGCACGTCCACAAAATTCCTCCAGCTGACTGCGTACAATAGAGTCCCCAATAAGCCTTGTTTCTTCTGTCTCATTAACCGCTTCGGCAAGGATCTGGTAACGATTATACGTAGTTATGGGAAGATGCTTCCTCGTATCTTTTCCGGGTTTTGCGCCATTTCTTACCATAGTAAAGGGGACTTCGCTTGGTGAGGAACGTACTGAATCGCTGGGTGAGGAAGATACTGATACACTATTATTTGTGACTGCCTGATGGGCGGGGGCTTGTACGAGCTCAGTTTGTACGCTTCTTCCTTCTCGAGTGCTGTTGCTGACTCCTACATTTGCCACTACAAACTCTTTCAGTGTCTCAAACTCTGCCTTGAGTTCCCTGTAATTTCTCTGCGATTCAGCTAAACCATTTTCTAGATCTTTTCTCAAGATGCATAGTTTGCACACAGGCGTCGAAAAGTAATTTGAAAAATACTGAGCCGCAAAGCGACCAGTACACTCCTGGCAGGCCTTTAGGTTAGATGGCATTTTGCAGCAATATTTCCACAATTGAGGACGAAGAATGGCGTCGGGGGAAGAGGGGGAGGGGGTGCGGGGGAGTTCATCTGCACGGAACACTGCATCACGCCATACTTCGAATAAATCACAACTCTACTTGAAATAATTATGTAATATACTTTCACAGTCACAGACCAACAACATAACTCGCCAGCGACCACACGTGCCCACTCCCACAGCACTAATGAATGAATGTCCTACACCTTCACAAGGTTTTCTCTCTCTCTGTCTCTGATCCTTCGAAGCGATGAACTATATTCCTGCCAACACACTCAAGAACATAATTTCTCTCACGAATTTCACTCACGAACATAATTTCACTCACGAACATAATTTCTCTCACGAATTTCACTCACGAACATAATTTCACTCACGAACATAATTTCACTCACGAACATAATTTCACTCACGAACATAATTTCACTCACGAACATAATTTCACTCACGAACATAATTTCTCTGTCACTGTCTCTGATCCTTTGAGTCGATGAACCACATTCCTGCCAACACACTCACGAACACACATGCATGAGATTCGTTCCCACTCCAGATACGCAAGAAAATTGTCATGTTTTATTAAAAAGATAATCCCTAACCCGTAACACAGATATGATAAAACCTCCAGACATTGTTTCCCACCGGTAAGAGGGAGGGGGGGGGGACAGGAAGGCATGAACTAGGTGGTGTTATGCACATCTTAAATTAGCTTCGAGTGTTTTAAGCCAAATATTGAATGGATTTGTACTGTTATTCAACATTTGGGGGAGGCGGTGGCTCAATCGGTAGAGAGGTGGCTTGCGGTCCTACCGGACCCAGGTTCAAATCCCCGCTGGTGCAGGGAACAGTTTAAGGATTTGAATTTCATTACGGCAGAGTTTACCGATCTACCAGAAGACCCGCCGACATGTCGTAAAAATACCCCCGCTAATACCAATACACCAGTCCTGTATGAGACAGCCCTAGCATGTATTCAATATGGACGGTGGGTGTTAGCGCCGAAGTGGTGACATGTAGAGGTGTACGATATGTAGGAGGACTACTGGGCCTTGGGAGCAGGCTGAGAAGCCTATGCCCAGAGTCGAGCACATAAAAAATATATATATATATATATATATATATATATATATATATATATATATATATATATATAGATATTCCTTTATAACGTGTTATTAACTAGTTGTAATCACGTTTACCCACAGAACTCAGTCCATAGTGAATTATTTACTAAACGAAACAGTCATTGCAACCGTGCTGAACCCTGATTCGAAGGTGTGTGTTAGGGTGGGTGAGGGTAGGGGTGAAGCGTTGTTCCGAAGCCACTCCTCACCCCCATCTCTGACGTCAGGTGCACTGTTACCACACCTGAATACTACGAGTTACGAGGCCTCTCGCACAGGGGGAGTACTTTCTTTTATTAGTGGCTGTACTTAAGACCGTGAGGACCACTTCACTACCATCTGCTTACTCGCCTGATGACCCTTCATTCATACCAGTAAGACATACTGTGTACTCCTGATAATTATCCTGGCGTAACCGCAGTCCTTGATTCCATCCAGCTCAATCCTTCTGCGGGTATTTCTCAACCCTAACCTCAATTTCTATCTTCTCTGCATCACATCCTCCCCTCCTCCATACTCTCCGTCCGTGCGTCCTTCCGTCCTTCCATCCTACAACCCTTTCCAGCACATCATCCTCAACTTTATTTTGATTAATGTACTGGCTTTACACCTCACGCCACCCTCTTGTTGATAATCCTCGCTTTAGTCTGTCTCATTTGTTATCCTTCACTCCATCTCGCTCTTGTCTCTTGCATATACTTCAGGGCCTTTCACATCACACACAGTCTGCCTCACCCTTTTCTGACCTAATTTAAGGGATGCTGTGGTGATGATGACGACGATGATGATGATGACGACGATGATAGGGTATTACTGATGTTTGCTGAATACTTAATGATCCGCAGACTGCCAGGGGTGGGTGAATGAGTAACTGAGAGAGAGAGAGAGAGAGAGAGAGAGAGAGAGAGAGAGAGAGAGAGAGAGAGAGAGAGAGAGACAGACAGACAGACAGACAGACAGAGACAGAGACAGAGAGAGACAGAGTGAGAGAGAGAGTCAGCGTAAAATGAATACACAGAATTAAAAAGCAATGAACGCAGCAAAGCACTCAGCTAATAACGCCACCACCACACGCTGGCTGGTTGACGTGGGTGCCAGTGAAGGTGACTTTGATATAGTAATGTCAGGTGCATCTCTTTAATTGTGCTTCTAACCTAACCTAACCTAACCTAACCTAACCTAACCTATCCTAACCTAACCTAACCCAACCCAACCCAGCCCAACCCAGCCTAACTACACCTAACTTCGTCTAACCATTCATGACCTGACCTTACCCGACCTAGCCTGCTCTGAGTCAAACGGAAGCAAGTGAAACGATACCAAACCTACCCTAACCACACCTGAGCCAGCCTAACCCCGCCATCACCACGGGACACTAGTGCTAATGAAGTTGACATTGATATATTACGGTCAGGCGCTTCTCATTAATTATCCTCAAAATTATACTATACTGTGATTTTATGGAGTCAATTAGCAAGTCATCGTTAACCCCTTCACTCTGATGACTTGTGTTCTATTTCATATTATTATTATTATTATTATTATTATTATTATTTTTTAATTATTATTATTGCTGTTATTGTCATTATTATTATTTGCTTCTTCGGACACTTTTATTTAGTGTAGGGGGACTCTTGCATCTGTACTCAGTTCACTTTAAATGGGCACAGAACTGGCACCTCTCCGTGTGGAATAATGAGCTGTATCGTGGGATTAACGCTAGAGTATGGTGCTAGTCACGAAGAAGTGCAGTGGAAAGGATGTAAGCCTTAGTCATAGTCATAATCTACTACTGAGCTGCGGGAAATAAGCTACCAGAGGACGAAAATTTTTACCAATTTAAGGTGAATGAACTATAGAAAAATTATATATAGTCTTCATCAACCCCTTCCATGCGAGAGGCCATTACAACTGAAATATAATCGTCTGGAGGGGTCAACTATCCTATTATCATGACGGTTTTTTTATTCCTGCTACCGCCAGACGATTTTACTCAGCATAGGGGAGATCGTTTGGGCCTGTATTCTCGTCCGTTAAAGAAGCTCCCTAACATCTTTTCCTAAGCGATTTATTTGGTTTATTACACCTTACTCTCATCATCAGTTATATAAATCCTTGCAATCTCGCCATACACTGCTTAACGTACAAAAGGATACTAACTAGCCATATCCAAAAATAAATCGCTAAGGATGAGGTGCTAGGGAGCTTGCTTAACCGACGACAATACGGGGTTAGAAGCAGCCTTAACTCCTTCCCCCCGAGGACATCATTCATGCTTTATTCATTTTACCTACAGACGATTTTATTCAGCTTCTGAGAGACATTTTGAAGTAAAGGAGTTATATATAATCTTTAGTAACACCTCCATTAAGAGAGAGAGAGAGAGAGAGAGAGAGAGAGAGAGAGAGAGAGAGAGAGAGAGAGAGTTCTGGAAATAGCGATAATAAAACCAATAAAACACGTCATTTGATTCTGAGAGGCTAAATCTGGATGGTGTATGAGGGAGGGTGATGGGTAGTGGCAGGGGGAGGAAGAGGGGTAGCTACTGAGACGGGTAGAAATGAAGAGAGAACATTTTTTATTTTTTTCCTTCATTTTTTTTACGCTCCCTCACTTTTTATAGCATAGAGCAGTTTATAGATAGACAGGTAGGTAGGAAGCTAGATAGATGTATACTTTAGATTATTAGATAGATAGATTGATAGACACAGGCAGCAGAGATTGGTAGATAAGTATATAGACAGCCAGATAGAGATAAGTAGATAGACAGGCAGGCAAACAGAAACACATAGAAAGGTACACAGACAGGCAGAGTGATAGAAATATAGCTAAAAATATCGGTGGAGTGCGTTGTAAGTGTTAATATAGAGTGGTAGAGTGGCTGAGGTGAGAGGCGTAACCCTATCGGTATAGTGTGTACTCGTATATAGCCACACCCTTTGACACCATCCTACACTCACCCTGCCACACCCTGTCACTCACCCTGCCACATCCTGTTCTTGCACCTTACCACACCTGTTACTCCTTACCATACTCTCACTCACCCTACCACACCCCGTCACACCCAGTCACTCGCCCGTCCACACCCTGTCACTCTCCGTGCCACGCACTGTCACTCACCCTGCCATATCCTGTCACTAACACTACCACACCCTGTTACTCTCCGTGACACATACAGCACTCTCCCTGACACACCCTCTGACTTCACCCTACACATTCACACTGTCGCACCTTGTCACTCTCCCTGCCACCACCCTGTCATGAACCTGCCATCACCCTGCTGTCCCAGCTATCACCCTTCTAACTTTCCCATTACCCTGTTCACCCTTTCATAACACTGCTGTCACCCTGCTCCTCCTGCCATCACCCTGCTATCACCCTGGCATCATGTACCCTGCCAACTACTGTATGTTCCTTCCTCATTATTTGTCTTTTTTTTTTTTTTCCATCCTCAACCTCGTCACCCTCTCTTCATCTCAGTATTTCTCTCTGTTTTCTTATTTCGGTTTCTAATTATTTTTCTTTTATTTTCCTAACCTGCATTTTTTTTCGCCTCCAGACCTTGATCTTTTCCCGTTTGATTCGTCCTGTTTACAACTTGATCTTGTTTTCATCTATATATATTTTTTTTCTAGACTTTTCAGGTACTTTTTTCTCCTTATCTTTTTTTTCTTCGGATTGCTTCTTTTTTTAGCCTTGTTAGTTTATTGGTAACTCTCTCTCTCTCTCTCTCTCTCTCTCTCTCTCTCTCTCTCTCTCAGGGGGATTTATGTCGTTTTCGTATTACTTTCTTGTGCACATCTCGGTCATAATATTGCCTTGTGTGTTTGTGTCGTCACCAGTAATGTCATCTCCCATGTCACTTTGGCCCGTATCCTCGTCGGGTAAGGAAGCTCCCTAACACCTCTTCCTTAGCGATTTATTTTCCTTACTACCCATTAATATCCTCTTTTTTGCTTCCTATATTGCTTTAATGTCGCCATAGATTGCATGAATAACACACAAAACTATAGTAACGGTGCAGAATAAGAAATAAACCGGTAAGGGGGAGGTGTTAGTAAGCTTCCTATCTGCACTAGAATATAACTTGACCTAAAACTGCCATCTTTCCATCTTGAATATCGAACTGTAATAAAGGATTAACACTGGGATATGGTGCTAGTCACGAGGAAGTACTAAGGGTAGGATGTAGAGCCTACTATTGTCTTTTTCTGTCACTGAATTACATAAATAAGCTGCAAAAAGAACGGAAATCTAGGCCAAGTTAAAGTGAAAAGAGTATGGTTCATTTACTTCATATTACCGCTAGTGCATCTAGGCCACCTGTATGTTATTTAAGCTGAATATAGTGGTATTTGAATGAGTTGAACGATACAGATGAAGATCTATCTATCTATCTATCTATATACCTAGGCTGCTTCCCCCAAGGAAAGGGAGGTAGCCGAGACAGGACGACTCACTCTCCATTTACTCATCCATTCAAACACATTCATTCGCATCTTAGCCCCAAAGGGGAGAACGGACAGATCCTCACCGCACCACACCGCACAAGGGTCAACTGGGCAATGCAATCAGTGACATCCGCAGCAGGGCCCGACAGCAGAACTGGTTTACCCCTGCCACATCATAACAGACCCATCCCCTTACCCGCACCTGACCTGACTAGCTGATCAGACCAAATGCGGGAGAATATCCCCTCAGGGCTGCGTCATCACTTATTCATTCACAATTTCTCTCCATTTATTTCTGTCACGCACAGCCACTCTTCCTTGCTCAACAGACATCCCTCTCGCATCCAGCGCTCTCTTCACACTGTCCATCCATCCTATTCGTGGTCTTCCTCTCAGCCTTACACCTCTCACATCAGATCTAGTTATCTTTTTCACCAATCGCTCATTATCCATTCTCTCCATATGCCCAAACCATCCCAACACCCTCTGCTCAACTCTACCAGCCATCTCCCGAACAACTCCAGTTCTCCTTCGCACTTCATCATTTCGCACCCGATCCATACGCGTCACTCCACACATACTCCTCAGACATCTCATCTCCTTTACATTCAAACTTTTCCTCTCTGCTACACCCATATTCCATGTTTCAGACCCATATAATGCAGTCGGTACCACAACACCCTCATACAGCCTTCTCTTTACATCCATTCTAAGTGAACGACATTTAAACACTTTCTTCATTCCTCCCAGCACCTTTCCTACTTCATTTATTCTAAACTTCACTTCTGCATCTATTCTTCCATCCACAGCAACATGAGACCCTAGATATTTAAAACAATCTACTTCCTCAAGCAACTCACCATTCAAAACTATATTCATCCCCCTACCATCTATCAACCTCGTACACTTCATCACTTTACTCTTATTCTCATTTACTTTCAATTTCCTCCTTTCACACACCCTTCCAAACTCCTCTACCAACTCTCTCAATCTCTCCTCTGAATCAGTCACCAGTGCAGTATCATCTGCAAACAGCAGCTGCTTCAGATTCCACTCTCCTCCATCAACATTTACCAGACTCAGACCACCTAAAACTCTTGCATTCACCTCCCTTACAACACCGTCCATGTAAATATTAAACAACCAAGGCGACATCACACATCCCTGTCGCAGCCCCACTCTCACGGGAAACCAATCACTCACAGCATTTCCCACTCTTACACACGCTCTACTATTTACATAAAAACTTTTCACCCCTTTTAGTAACCTACCATCAAGTCCATACAATCTTAAAACAGTCCACAAAGCCTCCCTATCAATTCTATCATACGCTTTCTCTAAATCCATTAATGCCCATAACACATCCTTGCCTTTCGCTAAATACTTTTCACACACTTGTCTCACAGCAAACACCTGATCAACGCATCCCCTCCCTCTCCTAAAGTCACACTGCTCATCACTAATTACTCCCTCTGTACCCTCTCTAACTCTCATAATTAACACTCTACCATACACCTTACCTACAACACTCAACAGACTTATACCCCTAAAGCTAGTACATTCATACTTATCACCCTTGCCTTTATACAACGGGACCACACAAGCACTTGCCCAGTCAATTGGCACCATACCTTTCTCAAAGCACACATTCAACAATCTTACTAACCAGTCAACAATAGTCACTCCACCACCCTTCAGGCATTCCACAGCACACCCATCCATACCTGCAGCTTTCCCTGCTTTCATCTCCTTTACTGCCTTCTCCACTTCCTCCTTCGTGATCAAAGAATCATTCAACTCTCCCAACACATTTATTCCTTGCACCCTTCCATCCGCCACAATCTCAGCCACCCTTTCCTCCTCTACATTTAACAATCTTTCAAAATACTCTGCCCATCTCTTCCTTACTGCATCCATCTCAATTAACATCCTTCCATCCTCTGCTTTTACTCGTTCTTCCTTCCCAGACTCTCCCTTTCGCACCCTTTTCACCTCCTTCCAAAACATTTTCTTATTCTGCTGAAAATTCTCTGTCAGCCGCCTACCCCACCTCTCATCTGCTGCCACTTTAGCATCACGCACAGCCCTTCTCGCTCTATTCCTCTTCTCCTTATACCTTTCATATGACATCTCATCCTTCCTCTGCAGCCACACTTCATATGCACGTCTCTTCTCAGCGACAGCCATACTTACTTCCTCGCACCACCATTCACTTCCTTTTCTTACACCACCACCCACACGTCTCACACCACACACCTCTTCTGCATGCCCCACCACAGCACTCTTAAACAACTGCCATTCCTCCTCCACGCTGCCATTTTCCCGATCTTTCACTGCGTTCCACTCATCTTTCAATTTCTCCTGATACTCTATCTTTTTCTCTCTTTTATCCAACTCACTCACTTTCAAAACCTCCCTGCCACACCTAACCCTCCTAGCTCTCATCCATCTCTTACCTACTCTTAACTTTCCCTCCACCAGGTAGTGGTCAGACATACCTCCACCTCCCCTCTCAGAACTCTCACATCCAACAATCTTCCTATTACATTCCTAGACACAACCACATAGTCCATCAAGGCTCTATCAACAACCCTTCCACCCTCCTGTCTCACCCATGTATACTTATAAATATCTTTTCTTCTCAAACAGCGTATTCCCAATCACCATCTCTCGCTCAACACACATCGCTATCATTCGTTCCCCATTTTCATTTCTTCCAGGCACACCATGCATACCAACTACGCCTTCAACTGCTACATTTCCCACTCTAGCATTCAGATCTCCCATCATTACCACATTCACATTCGCTTCAAAACTCTGCAGACACTCATCAACATCATTCCAGAAAGACTCCCTCTCTTGTTCATCCCTTTCACTACCAGGCCCATATGCACTCACAAACACCCACAACTCACGTTCAAATTTCGCTTTCACCCACATCAGTCTCGATGACACCTCCTTCCATTCAGTCACACATTGCTGAACTTCCGGACTCACTAACAAGGCCACACCTTCTCTTGCCCTTCCTCTATCAACACCTGACAATCTTCCATTCACACTTCCAAACATAGATTCCCCCTTCCCTTTCATCTTCGTTTCACTCAAAGCTAACACATCCAACTTTCTTCTCACAAACATTCTCCCAATCTCCTCCCTTTTAGCCTCAATCGTACTACATCCACGCACATTCATAGACCCAATCTTCAGGGTACGGGGATAACTCCATCCCCCATCCCTTTCTCTGGCCTGTCTCTTTTTAGGAACTACAAAACAGAGGAGGGGGTCCCTAGTCCCCTCACCCCGCCCCTTTTAGTCGCCTTTTACGACACGCAGGGAATACGGTGGCAGTATTCTTCCTAACACAACCTGGCCGCAGAGTAGTAGTACCACCCCATAGTGCGGCCAGGTTGTGTCCCCCCCGCCACAGGGGGGTAGATGAAGATGGTAAGGAGTAATAAGCAAAATAAATCGCCTAGGAACAGGTGTTAGGGAGCTTCCTTTGCAGACGAGAATACGGGCCCAAATCACCACTAGTTATAAAAAACAGTCCTCTTCGTCATGTCACTGGCCTTCTTAAGTCTGTTCATGTCAACCCCTGTCACCTCATCCGTCCTCACCTGTCGTTTGAATCACCTGGAGAGTCACACCTTTTTTTTATTCCTCATGCCGCGGGAGGTGTCCAAGTGGCAAGTGAAATAGACAAGACAAGTAGATAAGTAAGGAGACAAGTAGATGAGCAATGAGACAAGTAGATAAGCAAGGAGACAAGTAGATAAGTAAGGAGACAAGTAGATAAGCAAGGAGACAAGTAGATAAGCAAGGAGACAAGTAGATAAGCAAGGAGACAAGTAGATAAGCAAGGAGACAAGTAGATAAGCAAGGAGACAAGTAGATAAGCAAGGAGACAAGTAGATATGTAAGGAGACAAGTAGATAAACAAGGAGACAAGTAGAAAAGTAAGGAGATAAGTCCGTGGGGTGGTGAGTCAGTTGCTATCAGTCCCGTCAGGCCGTCAGTCAGGTGCTGTCACTGGAATCACCGCCTGTCACTCCTTCGCCCCCTAACTTCCATCCAACTTTTTCACGCGGGATGGAATAAGAATGGCGCCTCTCCCCTCCTCCATCCCCACCCCCTTCCTTTCCTTCATTCCTCCTCCTCCCCTACTTTCCTTTTCTCCATTCATTCCTCTTCCTGCCTCCCTCCCTTTCTCACACTTCCCCCTCCCTTTTTCCTTCTCTTTCTTTCCCTCCTCTTAACTCCCTTTCTACTCGTATGTTTCGTCCGTTGATTCTTCTCTCCCCTGATTCTCCCATCTCCCCATTCCTTTCTCTCCCTTTCTCCCGCCTCGATTCTGACTCTTTCCTCCCTCTCTTCTTCCATTCTTTTCCCTCTCCTTCCCCCTTCCCACGCATCATTTCACCTATAGACACCCATATTTCCCCCTCCCTTCTCTTTCTCCCATTTCCTCCTTCTCTCCTTATCTCTCCCGATCTCCTTTCCCCTTCCCTTTCCTCACCATTCTTCCCTCCCCCCCACTCCATTTTTCCCTCTTCTTCATTCTTCACTCTGTCATCCTCACTCCTATCATTCCTCCATCATCCTCATTCCTCCTCTCCTATCTTCTCTTTCTCTTCTTTCATCATTATTCCTTCCTTCTCATTTTCTTCCTCTCTCTCTCTCTCACGATTCATTTCCTTTCCTTCATATTTCTTTTCTGTTCCCATATCTCTTCTAACCCCTCACATTTATCCTGCGTCTCTCTCTCTCTCTCTCTCTCTCTCTCTCGTCTTTGTAAACCTTTGTGTGGTACTCCAGAGATCTGTGATAAGCTTTATTTTCGACCTGTGTGGGTGGCCTCATTTTTATCATCATTTTTGCGGCCAGCAAAAGACCTTCTTGAATTCTAAGGATGGGCTTTTCTTTCCTCCATTTTTTCTCGTTTCTCTCTCTCTCTCTCTCTCTCTCTCTCTCTCTCTCTCTCTCTCTCCATAACTGTGTATGATATATATATATATATATATTTGCCTGTAAATCTGTCTAATTATCCCAGCCTTCTGTTGTTTCGTTCCCTCGCCTTTCAGATTTCCTCATTTTCCCTAATACGCCATCTTCCCGATGCTCCTAGGTTTAATCCCCGCCTGGGGGAGCATTTAAGTGGGTGTTATGGTACGTTCTTTTATGCCTTCCCGTATGTTCACACAGACCCCGAGGCTCCGTCGATGAAGTTTGTAGACTCGCTCTTACAAGAAATACTTCGAAAGGCTTTCTCACTAGCAACGCTAATATTTACGCTCTCGTTCGATCACAGACTCTGCCAACATAACGTTTTCTCTTCGTGAAACACTGCCACAATAATATTCGCCTTTGTGCAGGGTACAGTACAACTCTCACCTGTGGAGAGGCTCCTTACATGCAGCTCTTCTCAACAAGGTGGAGTCAAAGGCGTTTTGTCTAATTAACTCTCCTCCTCCTACTAGCTCCCTTCAACCTATGTCTTTTCGTCACACTGTTGCATCTTTATCTCATTTCTATCGCTACTTCATTGGTCGCTGCTCCTCTGAACTGACTGCTTGCATCCCTCCACCACTACGGCGAGTGTGTAGCGCCTGTCTAGCAGCATACTGTCATGCCTTTTCTGTCCAACTCTCTGATGCAAGAGTTGACCGTTACTCCCAGTCCTTCATGTATGCAACAGGTCAACTCTGGAACTGTCTCCCTCTGTTTGTATTTCCTACCCCCTTTGATATCCAGTCCTTCAAACGCAGTGTGTCAAGGCATCTCGAATTGAACGGATCTTGAATATGGCTGTATGTTATCGTGTTTTTGTTTTTTCATGGAGGGAACAATTTACGGGCTCCTGGCCTTGGTTCCCTCTTCCTTGCTTTGAAAAAAAAAAAAAATTTACAAACTGCCATTCACTCAGTTTCTCAGGCACAATTACTGCCACTCTGAGGCTGTCACAAATACTTCAATAGTCTTTCTCGCTCACAAACACTCCCACCCACTCTGATTCACAAACACTCCCACCCACTCTCACTGACAAACGCCCCCACCCACTCACTCACAAAGACTCTCTCTCACTGTCATTCACACACACACACTCACTCTCACTGTCAAACGCTCCCACTCACTGTCACTCAGAAACACTCCCAATCTCACTCACAAACACTCCCATTCACTCTCACTCACACACTCCCACTCACTCTCATTCACTCACACACACTCCCACTCACTCTCACTCACATACACACACACTCACTCTCGTTCACAAGCACTCCACCCACTGCCACTGACATACACTCACTCACTCACAAACACTCCCACTCGCTTGCTTACTCTTTCATAAATACTGCCACTCCGACGCTCACTCACCAACACTTCCCTTCCAACAGACTCACAGACACTCCAACAGATTCACTCACTTTCTCACTCGCTTACAAACACTGCCACTCACTCACTCACTCGCTTACAAACTGCCACTCACTCTCTCACTCGTTTACAAACACTGCCGCTCACTCACTCGCTTACAAACTGCCACTCACTCACTCGCTTACAAACACTGCACTCACTCACTCACTTGCTTACGAACACTGCCACTCACTATCTCTCTCTCTCATTCTCCCTCACCCACTCACAAACTCTACCATCCACTCTCACTCACAAACACTGCCTTCCCGGGAGAGCTCGTGTCCATGTACTATTTACTCTACATTAAAAAAAAAAAAAAAAAAAAAGCCTGAAGCTTGGGTAAGGGCGGGTCACTTCCCTGGTTGAGGAAAATAGTGTTCTCTCTTCTCATCCTTCCCGCTGCTATTTTTTCCTTTAAATTCTACATTGTGGCGATGTCCTTTAATAATTTCTATAATACAACGTGACTCTTTTGTTAAACATTTTACACACACACACACACACACACACACACACACACACACACACACACACACACACACACACACACACACACACACACACACACACACACACACACACACACACACACACACACACACACACACACACACACAGAGAGTCCATCAATCCTCTC
>NC_137017.1:10843581-10866081 GCF_032717465.1 Coenobita brevimanus | reverse complement strand
AAAAATTACTGAACGAATGTATCAGATGCAGAAAGAATTTCAACTCGACTTCACATAGGCGTAAAGAGCTTGGTTTGAGGGTCACGTCGGGCCGGGCCGCTGATTTCCAAACTAACTGAGAGTACTAGTAAACATCGCGTGCTCGCTTCTCTCCCCCGCTCACAATAAAAGAAGGAAGTGGAAAGTATGCTAGAGGAGGAGGATATGGAGGAGGAGGAGGAGGAGGAAATATAATTATACCGAGGATAGGAAAATTTGATACTAGATGGAGGCGGGGTAGCGGCGGCGGCGGAGGAAGAGGAAGAGGAGGAGGGCAACAACAACAACAACAACAAAATGCAATAAGAACGCGGAAAATTAAGATTAAGCCGAAAAGCTTTATACTTACGGAGGGAGGAGGGGAAATAAAACGAAAGTAATATTAAACCCTGGCCGCGATGAGGGCCCACGATTTCAGCAATATGGTCTGTCGTAATATGGCCTAAATTACAAAGTTTCTTATTACCCACCAAAACATTAACCGCGATACATTTTCATTTTGGGTGGTTTGTGATGTTTCTTGAGCACAGCAACATCGCCTGACGTTATCCTAAAGATTATGCAAAGAAGGATCTCGCAGGCAGAGAGTTAAAACGGGGAGGAGGGGAAATAGTGATAGAAATAATAGTCGCGATAATGGAACTAGAATGGCAAGGGTATAGCAATTACGCACCAACATTATCCTCTTCTCTTCTCCAATGCCTTTCTGATGGCGGTCTGTAATGAGCTTTCTTTCCTCCTCTCCCCCCTCTCCTCCATCGTCTTCCTCCCTCTTTCCCCACCCCTCCACCTTCAACCTTTCCCCTCCCCCTCTCCTCCACCTTCTTCCTCTCCTCTCCCCTCGTATCCCTTCCCCTTCCTCAGCTCCCTCCCCTGCTCTCTCCCTCCACTTTCCCTCCCCCTTTCAGCATTCTTACTTTCCACTGATTCTTCCCCACCTTCTCCCCCCCTTCCACGGATTCTTCCCCACCTTCTCCCCCCCACTTCCTCTTTTCCCTACCTCCTCCCCCTCCTCCCCTCCCCAGGTTCTCTGACCCCATTTGCCTTCAACTCCCTTACCTCCCTCTCCTTCTCTCATGGTCCCTGTAAGCATTCTTTCTCTCCCTTTCTCCCTCTTTATCCTTTCCCCATCTCTCCTTCTTTATCCTTTCCCCATCTCTCCTTCTTTATCCTTTCCCCATTCCTCCCTATCTCTTTCAGCTCCCTTTGTTCCTTCCTGTTTCGACCTTCTTTCCCCCCTCCTTCTTCCTCCCTTATTTCATTCTCCCTCTCCTTCCCAGCCTCGCTTCCCCCTCTCTTTCTCATTATTTAGACGTACTTCCCCTTCTCCTTCCATCCATATCTTATCCTCTCCACCTTCCCATCTGTCTGTCTGTCTGTCTGTCTGTCTGTCTCTCTCTCTCTCTCTCTCTCTCTCTCTCTCTCTCTCTCTCTCTCTCTCTCTCTCTCTCTCTCTCTCTCTCTCTCTCTCGTTTGTTTTAACAAGGTGACTAATAGGAAAAGAAGAGGTTTGGTCAGTTAGATGGAGTGGGTAAAAAGGAAAGCAGTGATACGTGATGTAAGTGTTGGAGTAATATGCTATTTGGTGGCCTTATTTCTTTACCCCGGCGCACTAGGTGAGAGAGAGAGAGAGAGAGAGAGAGAGTGGAATAATTGTACCCCAGTGTTGAAATGTTTCTTTTTATTAAGTAAGTTGAATCCTTGCAATTACAAAATTCACAGAACTCTAGAATCAAGACTTATTACGTTACATACACAACTTCTTACAATTTGTGATCACATCAGAATTTCGTACCCAACCCCAATCAGTCTCTTTCTCAGAATAGAACTCTTATTACAACAGGCTTGTGAGTAATGGGTTCGCCCACACAGACATATCATCCCTGCCAGAAGCCCTTTCAGTGATGGAAAACTAATAGATCCCCACAAGGATGTTACCCTTTTTTATTAATGGAAAACTTAGAAAAAAGACGCTGCCATTATATTGATCTTTCAGTGAGGGAAGACGTACAATTTCAGTAATTTCTAAAACAATCATATCACCCTCTGTGACGGAAAGTGCTGTATCACTTCCATCGCTTCCCACACAAGAATATTATCTTCATATTATAGTGGGTTTCGTATCATCTGACGGAGCTGAACCACTTCCACCAGTTGAATAATAAGTCGTGGGTGCATGAAATTTGGTGATCCATAGTTGTGAGGAAGGAAGGAATCTCCTTGGTTATTTGTCAGATCAACCCTCCATGAACGGAGCTGAATGAGGTTAAGGATCTTTATCAAGTCTGAATAAATGCGCTGTAATGGAAAACGTAGAGTAAAGTATTTCTTCTGTACTTTCCAACAGCATATTGCCCTCGCTAAAGCTGTCTAACTCTTGAAGAAGTACACTGCGACTAATGTAATATCTCACACACGCACTACATAATTATAAAGTTGTGTGCGGCATCGTCTTTGCTGTGGAGGACTGACGGACCTTAGGGAACGTACGGTCTAGTCTGTGCCCAGAGTCTGATACGTACAAATAACAGTCAAATCGCCTCCTGTACTGATGGAGAACATGCAGGATAGCTTTCATAATTTTCTATACAGGCATTGTTCCCTGTTGTCCAAACTCCCTTGCGTGGACTAAAGTCTTTTGTTCCTTTGATTTCCTCATATCTCAGTAACAGAAAAATAAGAGTAAAAGTAGGTGATGTATATTGCAATTTCCACTCAATTAACGCCGGCGTGCCAGAGGGATCAGTTCTGGCGCCAACCCTGTTCCTGGTTCATATTAATGATCTCTGTCACCCACAATCCCATCCATTCATATACAGATGACTCAACTCTTCATAGTTCATTCACACTCAGACACCCATTTACATCTCCATAAATCAAGACTTATCTACGATCAGTGAATAGGGACAAAACAACCTTGTCTCATTTAATTTTAGTAAAACTAAATATATACAATTTACTAATAGACAGGTATTGCCAGATTCGTATATTACCTTCAGTGCTACAAATATTCCCATCTCAAAAAGTATTGAAATTCTCGGTGTCTCACTTAACAATGCTCTCAGCTGGACCTCTCATGTCAGATTACTTGCTAAAACTGCCTCAAAGAAACTTGGATTATTGTACAGAGTCCGTAACTTCTTCACTGACAAGCAGTTAGCTATAATTTATAAGAGTCATGTGCGCTCTCAGCTTGAATATTGCTCACCCTTGTGGAATGGATGTGGAGAGGTTGCATTAAAACAACTAGACAAAGTTCAGAACAAAGCTGTTAGAATTATTAGTAACCCTGCTATTACTAATAAACTACCTCCCGTACAAGTAAGAAGGAATGTTGCCTCCCTTGCATTATTTTACAGATATTTTTATAGCAAATGCTCAGACGAAGTTGCGTCCATTGTGCCACCTTTCCATGCCTTCCTTCATGCTACACGGGCATCTGGTAGCGCTCATGACCGGACTGTCACACAGCCATACTGCAGAACTTCTGCCTATCAGAATTCTTTCATTCCCCGAACTGCATCTCTCTGGAACTCGCTTCCCCAGAGTTGTTTCCCTCAAAACTTCAACCTACAGCTGTTCAAGTCTAACTGTTACAGATATTTTATGAACAGAGGTCACCAGTAATCTGGTGTATGGATTAGTTTTTTTTTTATTCATTTGTTTTTCCTTCCTCTGTTCCGTTATTTAAAAAAAAAAAAGATATATGACCATCTCCAATGACGGAGAACGTGTGTCATTGCCTTTATATTTCACACCAAAAGCCCTGTCACTGATGGAAGACATACAGTAAAGCTTTCACAGTTTCCCATGTAAGCATCTTGCCCTTTCACTGTTCGATAATGTAGATTGTGGTTTCTATAAGTCACCACATACAGTGCCCTCTCCCAAAACGCATTCACTAATACTCCTAGTTAAAGGACAGTAAAACATTCATAACTCCCCTACACAAGCACATTGCCCTCTTTGAAAATCCCTCTTACTGGTTGAGAACGTAGCTTTCAGTAGAGCTTGATTAACTCAAAAAAATCCTTCCCATTCCTGTTGAAGTGCTGATACATGCAACAGACCCGATGATGAATGATTATGCCCACGAAGTTATTGACGAAAGTGTAACAGACAGTGATGAGTAATTATATCATTGGAATAATAGAAGAAACAAGCTGCTACTCCTCCACCTTCCCCAGAGAATCAAATGCTAATCAGGAGTAAATACCAACCCGATCCGACTAGCCCAGTCCTCCTCGCCATCGCCTAGTATACCATTAATTCCGGGTTTCATTGCGGGTGGAGTGGCGAGTCAACATTTCACTCGCTGCATCCATCCCGACCCTCATTCTCGGCCGCCTCTCATCTCCCTCCCTCTGATGCTTCCAGTTAATCAGCCTGACGAATGATGCCGTGACTTTTTTATACTGTTATTATTATCTGAGTTGAAAAGGGGCAGATATATGAGAGCGCTGCGTGCTTATTTACATAGTCGTTGTTGTTGTTGATGATGTTGTTGTTGTTTGGCTTGAAATTTTGGAGACATAACATGCCAGGAAGCCTACAGCACCTCTTTTCCTATGATAAATAACCCTCACTCATCACCACCCACTCCACCCCGGCCACACCCACCCACCCCTCTCCACCAACCCCACTCATTTTATGTCTCTCTGCATAGATTTAATAAGATAAATCCTTTCTCACCGCCAACACTATCCCTCATACAACACCGTCCTCACAGGGTGTACTCCTCGCGCCCTGCCTCACCACCACCCCAGCTCGCCGGCCACTCTTTTCAGCCACCCTGTCGTATTTTGGCTCTTTTTTTTTTTTTTTTTTTTTTTTTTTTTTTTTTTTAAGGGGAATCATTCGTCCAATCGAACTGCAGATTAGTACATCAAGCCCTATATTTGTCGTTGTCGTCGTCATCGCCGTCTTCGTTGTTGTTGTTGTTGGTGGTGTTATGGACCTTGTATTATCTAAACCTGAACCCGGTGGACTGCAGACTTAAACTGCCCTTTTCTCGAGGTCCACTGTTCTCCTTTCGTGGTGCAGGGAGGGAGGTGAAGTTAGCGCCACCGCGTGAAGGCACTCCTGTCCAGCACCAAACACTGATCACCCCTACAGTATGTTCGCCTCATTTGTACTGCTTGTTTCCTTCCTTGACCATACTCCATGACACCAAGATTGGCTGAGTGAGACTTTTCGTAGTGAAGGGGTTAGGTACACTTTTCAGTAATCCCTTAAGTGCGATGATATGTTTCTTATGGTACAGTAATCCTCCAACCTCCAGACGATTTTTTCAGGTTATAAGAGACACCAAGCTGTGATTATTATATTCCTGTTACCATCAGATGATTTTGTGTAATTCAGGAGATACCGTGACATCGTTATTATTTTATTTCTATTACCTCCAGACGATTTTATTCAACATAGGAGAACCCAAGACGTCGTTAATATTCTATTCTTGATGGCACCAGACGATTTTATTCAGTGTACGAGAGTCCCATGCCGTTGTGTGTGTGTGTGTGTGTGTGTGTGTGTGTGTGTGTTGTGTGTGTGTGTGTGTAATTCACCGGGTCGGTCAGGATCACTTGATGGTCGTGATCGTCAGCTTTTACCCTCCCGGAAGGGAGCTGAGAGCTCATATAGTCCGATCTAAGGGCAAGGCTGTGACCTTCACACACGCACACACCCGTCCCCTTGCTCAAGGGAGACAGTAACCACCCACTTCGTCAGTGAAACTTTTCGCAACCTGAGCGAGGCGCGAACTCCCGTCTACCAGATGGCAAGCGAGAACGTTACCACTGCACCAGCGAGCGGTGTGTGTGTGTATGTGTGTGTGTGTTTTTTTTTTTTTGTCCTGTTACTACCAGACAATTTTGTTTAGGATGGACTCGGAACTTCCATATAGTTATTATATTTGAGTGCCATACGATTTTACTTGACCCAGGGGAAGTCCTTTGGAAAGAAATAGTTAATCAAGACTCCTGTGCAGTTTTTGTCCCAGGCTCTGAATTATTTACTGCCGTCCTTCTCTTTTGGGTGGAGGGGGTACGGAAGAGGGGCGTGGAGGGGGCAGAGGGTGTTACAGGGAGAGTGGGAGGGCAACGCTGGGGAGGACTTGGAGGAGGGAGGGGCGGGGGTAATGGGAAGAAAGAAAACAGGGGCAAGGGGGATGGGGGGCACGGGGAGGTGTGAGGTGGGAGGGGCAAAGAGGCTTGAGGGGTGGGGGAGGTGACGCGGGATGAGGCGCACGATGGGAGGGGGGGGGGCGAATGGAAGGGGTGGGAGAACGGGGGAAGGGAGGCGGACGGGGAGGGGGAACAAAGGAGGGGATGGAGGTGGAATGGGGTTGGGAGGGAGTGGCACGGAAAGGATTTATTTATTTCTCAGGGCAGACTCTCTCAAAATGTTTGTTTGCTTCATTAGGCATAACTTCACTATTTTCAAGGCGGGGAAAGAGTGAAGGAAAGAGAGTCAGGCCAAGGGAAGACTAAAAAGTTAAAAAGTTCATGCCGAATTCTTAAAGGCTGAGGAAATGCTAAGAGTCCTTGGGTGTCTCGGAATGGCAAATATATTCACACGTTCCTCGTAACATTTTCGTGCATTTCTTGCAACGTTTTCATGCATTTATCGTAACATTTTCGTGCATTTCTCGTGAATTTCTCATAATATTTTGTTTCTTTCTTATTTCTCGTAACTCTCGTACATTTCTCGTAACATTCTTGTACATTTCTCGTAACACTCTCATACATTTCTCGTAACATTCTCTTACATTTCTCGTAACATTTTTGTATATTTCTTGCAATTATTTCATATATTTCGTACTTACGTCCCTTTAAAAAGATTCTTGTACATTTCTCGTATCATTCGTGTAACAGTTTGGTGCAGTTTTCACAACATTTTCGGGCATTTATTGTAGTTATTCATGCATATTTCTCGTAACATGTTTATTGCATTCATAGACAATTCTTGTAACATTCTATTTAATATAACACTCGTAACTGTGACCCATTCATTACAAGAGGGTCTGGCTTAAGCAGAATATGTCTAGTGGGAGCAAGAAAGTAAATAAGGAAAAAAAAATGTTATCTTGAATTGAAGAGGCTTATGGAGGCTGTTTTGATCTCTTCAGGCAGCGAGGACCTTGAAGGGAAAAAAATGTGGTGATAGTGAGAGGGATTGAAATATCGTCCTCGCAGTGAAAGGGTTAGGAGGACCGTATGGAGGTGGTTAGGATAAATAGGAACGCACGAGGATATGAAAGCTCGAGAGAAAAAGATACTTATTTTTTATATTGTAATCATGTATGTATGTATGTATGTATGTTTATTTGTTTGTTTGTAAGTATGTATGAGTCAGGCTCACAGCATATAACTGATAGTTTCCAAGGGCCTGGCAGCCCTCCCACATGCCACACTTCGTCACATGCCACCACTTCGACACCAATACCCATGCTATATCTGATGCAGTTGTATTAGCGGGGCGGGGGGGGTTATGTTATGTCAGTGGGTCTTGTGAAATATTAGCAAAGTCGGCATCAGCGAATTTCAAATCATCAAACTGTTCCCTGCCCCATCGCGGCATCGAAAAATTAAACCTTTTTTCGGCCTTCAGCAAACTTCTCTGGCCACTCGCATGTGAAAACAGGAAAGTCAAAACCAAGGTGGAAGGCTGAGTAGAGGGGTGAATGAGGGAGGGTGGCTTGGGAGCGCGAAATGAGAGCAGTGATGGGCTGTAATAGGGATGTTTGGAGGCAGTTTATTGGCGACCACTACTTGACCTGGGTACTTAGAGAGAGAGAGAGAGAGAGAGAGAGAGAGAGAGAGAGATGACAGTGAAAGAAAACGCAAAATAGTAAAGAACGTGGAGAAGATAGATATGTGTGAAAAAATCAGGCCTCCCCTCAAAAAAAAAAAAAAAAGAAAAACGATAAATCCACGAAGAAGCAGGACTTAACACGAATCCATAGCCAAGAACTGCGTGACTCCTCATACCTCCATCGCATAAGCATCAAGCAGACCAAGTTATATTAAAAGAATCGCATATCCTTGCATCCCTTCACTCCTATGACTCGTTTTCATCTGTTTTTGCCCTCTCCAGACGATTTTACTCATTTTTTTTTTTTAGGCGGGAGGGTAATGGTGACATGTAGAGGTGTATGGTATGTAGGAGGACTGCTGGGCCTTGATAACGGGCTGTGAAACCTATGCCCAGAGTCGGACACATTAAAAAAAATATGTATATATAGCTATCATTTACCTTCCGAGTAAAAGTAAAGGTTCATTCCAAAGTTAAAGAAAAACATATGAAAATAGCTGGAAAAAACTAAGTCAGCGTGACGTATTGTTCTTTTAGTTCTCGCCTCCTCTCGACGATTTTATTCAGCTTAGGCTAGACTTTCCGAACAGGAGGGGTTAGATGCAGCTTTGATACACCCCCATCAGCACGAGAGGCCTTTCCCAACACAGTGAAATCGTCTGGTAGCAAAAAAAATCAACCGGAGTCAGAAGTTTTGCACCTATGTAGTTTATCGTGGCCAGGACCAGACGATTTATTCATCTGACAAAGAGGTTATGTACAGTAATCAAGGACCTTTTCTTGTGGGCTTAGGAGGCTCACCAGCACTTCTTCCTAACTAGGTTGTTTATGTGGAAGATGAATAATTTCTTATGTGTTATTGCTAGGAAATTATGTTGATATGAAAAAGACATGTGTGTGCAAAGTAAATAAATAACAAATAAGTAAATAAGCAGGTGTAATTAATATTCTGCACAATAAATCACTACGAAAAGAGGTATTACGAAACCTGACGAGAATAACACAGTAAAATATGAAAAAAAAAAATCGGTAAGAGAGAATAATTATACTCTCGTCACTTTAATAGGCGTAAAATTGCCATCTCTCCATGTTCAGTGTTGAGTGGTAACAATAGATTAACACTAAAATATGATGCTAGTGAAGAGGATGTGCTGTGGACCGGATGTAGAGCCATAGTATTGTCTTCATCCGTTATTGAGGTACGTGAAATAAGCTGCAGTGGGACGAAAATATCCGCCTAGTTAAAATGATTGAACTCTAGGTGTAATGATGTCTTAGAAAGTGTAATAAGTAAAATAAATCGCTAAGGAAACGGTGCTAAGAGCCTGTTGTACTAAGGAGCCTTCTAAGTCCCGCTGAATACGGCTCGTAATCTCAACGCAGTGTCAGCGTGAAATAAGATGGAACAGGGGCTTCCTGGAAATGGTGGAGACACGTAAAGGCGAAGATGTGCTTGTGTGTGTGTGTGTGTGTGTGAGAGAGAGAGAGAGAGAGAGAGAGAGAGAGGGAGAGGGGGGGGGACTAAACCCTTTTACGACGAGAGGTCCTTTCTTGGGTGAATAGGATCGATCGGAGGTAACCAAAATGAAATGAAAAAAAAAAAAAAAAAAAAAGTCGAACCCATTTCAGTCAGATAGGGTATTCTTGAGCTAAATTAAATCATCCTGAGGTAGCCTTCCCCCCCCCGCACAAACAAAAAATGGCGTCATTGTATTAAAAAAGTTAATTCATACCTGCACAGAGTGGGATGATGCAGGTGGATGGGTGGGTAGTGGTCAGGTGGTTAGAGAAGTGATTTGTTGTCTGAAAGGACGTGAGTTCGAGTCCATGCCGGAGTAGTGTACAGTTTAATCATTTCATTCGAATTTCATTAAAACATTTCGCTGATCTTCTGTAAGACTCACGTACATGTCGTAAAGATATCCCCGCTAATACAATACAACCACACCAAACATGAATGGGACACCCCTAGCATGTATTTTGTATGGACGGTGGGTATTTTGCTGAAGTGGTGACATGAAGGTGTGTGGCATTTAGAAGGAATCTTTAGTATAAGAGTCGGAAAAAAAAAAAAAAAAAAAGAAGAAGACAGTGGGCAGAGTGTTGGCGTGTCCCATACTTGGCAGAGCCAAGACCCCTCGCAGGCAGGGGGTGGTGGGTTGGGACAGTCTGTACATATGGGGGATAGATTAATGGCACTGATAGAAGAGGCATTCCTGGAACAGTGATGGCTCATAAAAATATTGCTCTCTGTGTGTGATAAGGTCTAGTGGCGTTGAGTGAGGACTTATTTGTTTATTAAGCGTAGTTTCTCAATCGAAGAATCTTTGAAATTACTGCATCCGTCGGTGTATCTAAGTATCTGCCCAGTAGTCAAGCTATTTATGTGTATATACATGTCAAGAGAAAATAAAACTTTTGCTCTAGGGCGTATTTGCATAGCACCCTGCTCTGTACAGATGCAGTTAACCATAAGAAAATCCTGTCTCAATTACGAGTATTTCATGCAGATTTGATGGGTAGACGAGTTCAGTAAAAATTATATATCAAACTGCCCTCGCTGTTGACACACACACACACACACAAAAAAAAGAAAGAAAAGAAAGCTTAAAATCAGTTCACCAATACCATATACAGTACGTCGTGTCCGTCACAGGTACTGACTGTCCTGGCCTACACACACACACACACACACACACACACACACACACACACACACACACACACACACACACACACACACACACACACACACACACACACACACACACACACACACACACACACACACACACACACACACACACACACACACACACACACACACACACACACACACACACACACACACACACACACACACACACACACACACACACACACACACACACACACACACACACACACACACACACACACACACACACACACACACACACACACACACACACACACACACACACACACACACACACACACACACACACACACACACACACACACACACACACACACACACACACACACACACACACACACACACACACACACACACACACACACACACTCACACACACACACACACACACACACACACACACACACACACACACACACACACACACACACACACACACACACACACACACACACACACACACACACACACACACACACACACACACACACACACACTAGAGTTAGATGTCGTGGTTCTTTTTTTTTTTTTTTTTTTTTTTTTTGAAGCGGCAGTTCTTCCCATAGGTCTGATTGGAGAACATTGAGGGACTGACCTTTATCATGTGCGTGGGTGATAGGGTTGTGGTGGTGATGCGTCTCTCTCTATCTCTCTCTCTCTCTCCACAATTATCTTTCCCTTTCTTCCGCCCCCCCCTCTCTCTCTCTCTCTCTCCACAATTATCTTTCCCTTTCTTCCGCCCCTCTCTCTCTCTCTCTCTCTCTCTCTCTCTCTCTCTTTCTCATAGAATGATGGATT
The DNA here is from genome assembly GCF_032717465.1 of Coenobita brevimanus. NCBI lineage: Eukaryota > Metazoa > Arthropoda > Malacostraca > Decapoda > Coenobitidae > Coenobita > Coenobita brevimanus. The sequence goes on along the minus strand of NC_137017.1, from coordinate 10,854,734 downwards.
GCTGGATGAGTGAGAAAAAGCATCGAGTCGTTATAAATGGGGCAGTCAGTCTGGGCTCCTATGACCAGTGGTGTTCCTCAGGGATCGGTGTTGAGACCAGTCCTATTTATTATGTATATTAACGATATCGATGTTGGCCTAAACAACTTCATTTCTAAATTTGCGTACGATACAAAAATCGGCAACACTAGATTAACAGAATACTGAATCAGCCTTCAAAATGACCTTAACAGAATTGTCAGCTGGTCAGAAAAATGACAAATACCCTTCAATGTAAGTAAATGTCAGGTACTGCAATGTAGGAAGAAAAACAAAAGAAATGCTTACGAAATGAATGGCCAAATCATTAGCAAGTCCTCACTAGTTAAAGATCTAGGCATAATAATTTCAGACGACCTAAAATGTTCAAATCAATGTATCTCTGCCGCCAGGAAAGCCAGCTGGGCCCTAGACTTCATCAAAAAACATTTTACATATAAAAACATAGATATTGTAATCCCTCTATACAAAAGCATAGTCAGGCCACACTTTGAGTTTGCAGTGTAGTTTTGGGCGCCTCGCCTTGTCAAAGATATAGAAACACTAGAAGCGGTTCAGCTTAAGGCTACCAAGTTAATCCCATCCCTGAGGAATAATCCATATCTCGAGAGGCTCAGGGAAATAAACTTATTCTCTCAGTGAAAACGGAGACTCAGGGGACAGCTAATTGTTTTAAGATTCTGAAAGGTTTCAGTAATACTGATTCAGGCAAGCTGTTCACAGTTATTGCCGAGACTGTAACTCGAAGAAATGGTATGAAGTCCAAAAACTTCTTCAATTACTCCGGTGTAAGTGAATGGAGTAAACTCCTTGGGAATGTGCCTGAGAGTGGTGCCATAAATATCTTTAAAAAGAGACAGGACATGTCTCCAAGCGATTGGTATCGTTTAATTAGGATAGAGCAAGTATTGCATGTTCACGTGTACATTCATCTATTTATTAAACATAATACACCTAAACTAGTAATCAACATAGACAATATTATAGGGCAGATATAATAGATAAACACACTGTTCATCTGTTTTATATTTTAAAAAATAAGTAAAAAAATAGTACATGCATAGAGTAAGTATGTGTCTGTATGCCTAGATTCTTCATTTCCATATTGTTCTACCTTCTACCGATACTATAAAATTCCTTCAGGTTTTTCAGTCCTGCAAGGTATTACTTCCTTACTTGTTTCCTGCACAGCAAATGCCGGAGGGTATGGAGGATGGGGGAGAGAGCCTTCTGCTGTGCTATCCTTTTCTCCTGCTCCTGTAGTAGTAGCACTGTATTAGTTTTAAGGCCGGGCTGCCTCGTAGGGACCGTAAGGTCTGTGTGGTCTGTATATCTGTGTAAATCTCTCTCCCTCTCTCTCTCTCTCTCTCTCTCTCTCTCTCTCTCTCTCTCTCTCTCTCTCACTCTCTCTGTCTCTTTCTTTCCACACACACCTGTTGCACTCCCTTCTCCCCCCCACCGGTCGATAGAGGGTGTTGGATCCTTTTCAAGAGGTTTGGGTTGACACAGCCGCAGCTCTCAGTCCCTCCCACTTAACACTCTCTCACTCTCGTACTCACTCACTCTATTTTTCTTTCCTCTAATTGTTACTGCTTAAATCCATCTTCAGTTAGGTGACGTATCTTTTATCATATTCTTATACAGCTCAGATCTCAAACTTCCGCACTTAACATATTCTTACTCACTCTCTCACTCACACACTCACTCACTCACTCACTGTCACTCTCGCTCACACTCACTCACTCACTCGCTTTCACATTTTCTTTGAGCAGATTGTTACTCGTATTGTTAGCTCATCCAGTCAGGTGACATATTTTGTTTTATTTTTGACACAGCCGCAGTTCTCAGGCCGTCCACTTGGCTTGATTTCACTCTCTCACTCACTTGCCCATTCTCTATTTTCCTTTTCACCAAATTGTTTCTCATATGTTATCTTCTTGAATCAGATGACGTTTATTTTGCTTCAATCTTGCCTCAGTCGCATCTCGTTGAGGTTCCCCACTTAACACACTTTCACTCTCCCAGTCAATCACTCTCTTCTTCCTTTCAGCAAACTGTTACTTATATTGATATCATCTTCAAGCGGATGACATTCAGTACGTTATTCCTGCAACTTTCAGAGATCTTTTTTCAACCTGTATGAGTCCTTCTGTAGTGAAGGGAGTAACATAGGCTTTCATTTTTGTTCATTGCCTTTGGAAAGAACAAATCTTTCGGGCTCTTTTTTTTTTCTAAGTAAAATACACACTTGTATATATATATATATATATATATATATATATATATATATATATATATATGTGTGTGTGTGTGTGTGTGTGTGTGTGTGTGTGTGTGTGTGTGTATAGACCCTCCAGATCTTAGTGAACAGAATCATCTGGTGGTAACAAGAAGCAAATATAAATGATATTGTTGGAGTTAATGATATTATATTAAGGTTTAGTTACTTTTACTGAAACCCTCTCTCTTTACGAACTCAGTGAATCACAGATGTAGGGCCAAATTACCTCTTGATAAATGGTCTATAAAATTTGGTATTCAGTAAGAGTTACCCAACCTAGTATTCATACAGAAATTGAATTAGCTCCACCTATCCCTTCTTGTGGCATTCTCCTCCATTAAATTGTTTGAGGACGGGAAGCCATTCATGTGCGTTATGATATATGTCGTTTTCAAATTAAAAATTAAGATTCATCGTCTTTTGGAAGGGAGTTGAAGATTGTTTTTAGCCCTTGGTAAAGGAGATGCCACTCCTAAGCTGAATAAAACCGTCCCTTGCCAGCCATATTGTAATAATGATTCATAATTTCCTGAAGTGGCTAGGACCTCATAAAATAACCTAGTGAAATTGTCCTCAGATATGACCCAGTCTTTCATTGTATATTTAGTCACATAAAACTCATGCTGGAAAATAATGATAACAGAAATGAAAAAAACAAAATATCTAGTTCTGGGATAAAAGTCAGGCTTTCGCAAATATTTACATGAAGAGTAAATGAACCGGAATATCATTAGTTAGGTTAAATTTCCCACGGCTGATGAACTTAATTTTTTGAGGTGTTCGTTTTACTTCAGTATTATGTATATTTCGGAAAACGTTGCTCGGGATACCCTTGGAGAAAAAATACAAGGTCAGTGGACTTTTTCATGTGGCTTAGTCCCGTGTTTAGTGAAATGGAAAAATTAAACGTACATATAGAAGTTGTATTTATAGTGAAATTATATTAGATGTTGCCGTTTTCTTTTCTTTATTTACTTAATTTTATTTATTTAACAAGCTTCGTCCTTCCTTATATGCCCTTCAGGTATGGATAGAGAGGGAACATAGACGTGAACAATTCTGTAGTGCTGTGAGGGGGAAGGGGGACAGGGAGGGATGGAAGGCACGGTGGCGAGGGGAAGGGAAGGAAAGAAGCAGTGGGATTAGGTTTGGGAATAGGAGGAGAAAAAAAAGAGAGGTGAGGGGAGGGAATGGAGAGAAGGGAGGAGAGGGAAAGGAGGGGAGAGAAGGTAGGCGAGGGAGAAGTTTGATCTACCTCTCTCCACCCATCTCCTCCTCCTCCCACCTTCGCCATATATGCACCCACAGGTTTCGTTTCCATTCATGCCAGGTCAGGTGGAAAATGGTGTACCTTCTCAGTGCATACAGTTTGTGTATAATAGGTAGGCTATACCTCTTACAAGGCGCTCGTGCGTGTGTGTGTGTGTGTGTGTGTGTGTGTGTGTGTGTGTGTGTGTGTGTGTGTGTGTGTGAAGAAAGCATACTTACATACATAAATACATCAACTAATCCTGTGTTGCCCCATGAGGAGCGTAGGAGCCCAGGGCTAGGCTAGTGGATCCTGACATTAAGATGAGAGTGACCAGCCTCACTCATCCCTGAGTGGCATTACGTGAGCAATAAGCCTCAACCACCCCTTGGATATAAACCAACACAGGCTCAGTCCGGCTGGAGCGCCTTAGTTACCCACCAAACCACCAGGTGCCATAGTTTGGTTATAATTTATGGTTACTACCCAGCATAGCAAATGGTTTCCTGGTGTACAGAAAAACCATTTGGTTCATCACTCATTGTAGAGTCACCCGTAGGCAGAAGGAAGAGGAAAGAAAGAAGGAAAAAAAGACGTAAGAGGAAGGACGGAAGAAAGAAAAGGGCAGCCATCCGAGAGCAGCACTACATCGAGTGAGTGGATGGTGAGCGCCCCCACGTACCATTAGATTTTCGTTTTCGATTGACAGATATTTGTGTTCGAGGTAACTGTAAGTAAAAATAATGAAATAATAATAATACCTCTGTATGAAGTACTCTGAATTTACACAGTACAGTATGGGAAAATTGATACAGCTGCTCACCTAACCTAAAGCAGTGACCCGTGCTGTTATGCATATTCATATACTGTACGGCATATAATGCAATAGAATACCTCTCTCTCTCTCTCTCTCTCTCTCTCTCTGTATGTGTGTGTGTTACCGTATATAAAAAATAAATTTTGCAGTGTTGTACATGACCGGCGGTGTCATAAAAATTTCCCACCTATCCTTTTCCATCCAGCCAGCCTTACGCACGCAAACAGAAAATCCTCTTATTTCCCTCCACCCTCTCCTCACCCCACCCCCTCCCTGTGAGGCTGCGAGGTGGGGTGGAGGTGTGGTGGAAGAAGAACTCCTGGCAGAGCCTCACCTCGCCTCCACCTGCACAGTGAGGTACCTGCCCGAGTTTCATTAAGGATATTGACTTGTATGGTCGCTCCCGTCTTTTCCTGCTGTGGCTTTCGCTTGATTAGGTGGTTGGAGTTCAGTGTGTGTGTGTGTGTGTGTGTGTGTGTGTGTGTGTGTGTGTGTGTGTGTGTGTGTGTGTGTGTGGGTGTGTGGAGAGACGGTGTATCATATCCAGTGTAATGGGGATATTCCGATGTTAGAGAACTCAGAAAAAAGGTGTGCAGTGTAACAGCGCTAGTACGAAAGTAAAGAGAGAGTGATACAGTGCTGCGGCGAAGAGAAGCTGGATATACAAATATTTACCTGAGTCGTATTAATTCGTTCCTTGAGGCCCTGCAGTCCTCCTACGTGCCACAAACCTTCACATGTCACCACTTTGGCTCTAATACCCCCCCGTCCATAGTCAATAATGTGCTAGTGTTGTCTCATTCAGGTCTCGTGTGATGTTATTTGCAGGGGTGTTATTTTTTGGCATGTCGGTGGATTTTTTAAAAGTTTAGTAAAATTTGCTTTATAGAAATTCTGTTACTCAGACCCCTCCCTACCGCAGCCTAGAATCGAACCCGCGTCCTTATGAACAGTAGATCATATGTGTCTGCCTGTTGTTGTTGTCGTTGTTGTTGTTGTTTTGTACTCGTAAACCCCTTCTCTCCATGTTCCGCAGAGAGAGAGAGAGAGAGAGAGAAAGACACACACACACACACACAGACACACACACACACACACAGACACACACACACACACACACACACACACACACACACACACACACACACACACACACACACACACACACACACACACACACACACACACACACACACACACACACAGAACGAGGGAAGGAGAGAAGAACGACGCCGGAACAGTGGGCACTAAAGCCACCCACTCCGACAAAACTTCCAAGTAGTGTCATTAAAACTTGCCACCGCTCTCTCTAGAAACTGCTGGACCGCGATTCATTAACTTGGCTAAATGAGGTTGGCTGTCTGGGGTATATTTCTGACAGGCTCGCAGGGGTCCATTGTTGTGGGTGGTGCTTGAGCCAGTTGTGTTCACACTCTGTTCGTATGGAGGGTTGGACTTGAGAGAGAGAGAGAGAGAGAGAGAGAGAGAGAGAGAGAGAGAGAGAGAGAGAGAGAGAGAGAGATGTGAATTATCCATTAGCGGAAAGAGAAAGGCTCATTGGATGAGATAATAACATAGTGAGAGAGAGAGAGAGAGAGAGAGAGAGAGAGAGAGAGAGAGAGAGAGAGAGAGAGAGAGAGAGAGAGAGAGAGAGAGAGAGAGAGAGAGTAGCCACGGCGAAATTTAAAAGGCAAATGAGAGTGAGCATATTGAAGAGAATGATGGAGTGATGGAGAGTATGTTTGGCAGTGATGGAGAGAAGTGGAGAGGAAGTTCGTTGTGGAGAGAGAATGAAGGGATGATGGAGAAGGTGAAAGAAATGTGTGGTGGAGAGAAGGAGACAGTGATGGAGATAAGCAGACGGTGGTGGAGAGAGAAAGTTAACGATGGAGAAAGTGGTGAAGGCGACACACACACACACACACACACACACACACACACACACACACACACACACACACACACACACACACACACACACACACACACACACACACACACACACACACACACACACACACACACACACACACACACACACACACACACACACACACACACACACACACACACATTTTTCGAAGAGATTTTTGTAAAAGATTTGTCTAAATGTAGGATTTAGATATAGCCTTACCTAATCCAGTGAGGACGAGAGATGTTTTTAGAGGCGAATAAAAACACTTGGAGGAAGGTAGATTGAAATAAGTTGCAATAATTAATCCCTTCAGTCTGATGGAGTATTTTCTATAATAAAGCAACCACCAGACGATTTTGTTCAACTTAGTGAGGACGTTGAGCTGGGACGGGGTAATTAAAACTATATCTAACCCCTTGATTCGACAAATTTATCCTAAGATTAATAAAATCGTCTGTAGGCAGCAAGAAGGAAATATAAATACGCCATCTGAATGAATGAGTTGTTAAAGGGTTATCCCATGCAGCCGTTAAAAGTTGTGGTCAGCTCTGCCTTGCTTACTGCTGGCTTCCCTCGTTTCACCGACACTCCCGGCTGGCCTTTGTTACTGAGGGGATTTGTATTTTTATTGGAGGCGTCAGGCGCAATAGGCACAATTCCTACCATAGCGCGTTGTTCTGCCTCGACGAAGACCCCTGACCCCTTTCATTTGATGGCTAAGTGTTGTCAGGCTGGGGAGTCACCTTGTTGCAGTTTTACTGTAACCTTATGGAAATCCATGACTTCTTTCAGCTCAGTTGATGGCCAATTGTAATGAGATTGGAGGATCGATTGGACTTGCAGCCAAGGAGACTCATCCTGCTTCGTAATTTAGGGTCATCGAATTTCATGCAACCACGACATAGTACTTGAAAGTCGTAGGAGGAGCCCAGTTCTTTTCGTTATGTAAAAATAAACCGACTATAGACCACACACCACATCAAACCACACACCACACCACACCACACCACACCACACCACACCACACCACACCACACCACACCACACCACAGTACAACACGACACGACACAACACAACACAACACATATATATATTTTTTTTTATGTGTCCGACTCTGGGCATAGGCTTCATAGCCTGCTCCCAAGGTCCAGTTGTCCTCCTACATAGCATACCACCAGACCAGACTAGGCAAGAGAAGAACTAGGGAAGGAGGAAATAAATGAGAACGAAGAAAGGTGGTCCGAGTCAGGATAGGTAAGGGCGGGACAGGACAAGGCAGGTTAAGATAGGACAACAGGATAGGTCGGTACAAGCTAAGACAGGTCACTGGAAGACACTGCAGGGCAGGACAGGACAATACAGTCCGCAGCAGGGCAGGAGAAGTTATTTCGTGGTAGGATAGGACAGATCAGGTAATGGCAGGGCAGGACAGTTTAATATGTAAGAGGTAGGAAAGGAGGTCAGGTAGGTAGACACACAGGGGAAGTACTAATCAGATTTCAGGACATAAGCCGATGCTGCAGAGAGAGACGCATACAGTACACAGAAGCACATGTACTCCTCCTGCTGTACAACCATAGCCCTCTCTCACGTGGGACATTACTAAGCCGTGTTGAAAGTACTCAGTCGTCTTTAAAAGCTGTTTACCTGCCTTGCTTGTACACTGCGTCAGGGAGTAAAAGGAGTGGGTGGCACTGTAAGGAAAAGTTTGAGGGAGTTTATATGTGAGATTGAAGAGGCGCGTGCGTGTGTGCGTGCGTGCGTGCGTGCGTGTGTGTGTGTGTGTGTGTGTGTGTGTGTGTGTGTGTGTGTATGAGAGAGAGAGAGAGAAAGAGTATGTGTATATGTGTGTGAGGAATGGTGTATGTGTATATGTGTGTGAGAGAGAGGTGTATGTGTATATGTGTGTGTGTGTGTGAGAGAGAGAGAAAGAGAGAGTGAGACAGGGGTAGGTGGATGAACGAAGAGGTCACTGAGAGACGTGAGAGAGACAAAGGATTCCAGCACGTGTAAAAAGCAATACCTCACCCCATTCATAGCTAGGAAATTAGGCCAAGACGATGATGATGATAATGATGATGATGTAAAAATAAATTAATGTTGAGAGTAATTCCAGCGTGGTAATTAGGATACGTGATGAAGTAGCCTACCAGTGTGGGTGAAAGAGCAGTATTTCTTAAGCTGCCTCGAACCGAGTAAGATCTTGTGGTGTACGCTTGAAGGAGATAGAGTACATAAGTGCTTTAGTACATGTAACACTGACAGCGGTTTTTCATAGCCTTTTTAGCTTTTCTTTTCTTTTGTACAACATCCGCCAGCTGAATAAAATCGTCTTGTGTTGACTGGAAAGGATACGTTCAAATAACAAACACAGGTACAGCAGCGGACATGAATACTAATCACTCTTTGGTCGAACAATTCTGAAACTCTTACGTGGCATTCTTAAAATCTGTTCAGCTTCGAGGACCGGCAAACTGGGTTCCGAAAGTTATTGCTCACCGTCTCGCTGTTTATCGTTCTAGGGTGCATCAGTATTTATGTCGGCGAAAATGTACGATGGTTGGAAGGAAAGGGTTAATGAGAGAATTTTAAGCTTCAGACTGCTAATGCTATCCTCCAGTTGAATAAAATCGTCTGGTGTTAGCCGAAAGAAGACCTTAAATCGGTTGGAGACAAATTATTAAGCCTTTTACTGTTAAGAGATTTGATACAGTTGGAGGGAATCGTCTGCTTTTGGCCCGAATAAATGAAAAGGGGAGTGGAATACCGTAGACTTTTACCCCTCTTCCTGCTCAGGATTTCCCTCGGGTAAATGGGTAAATAAAATCGTCTAATGTTAGCTCGAATTGAATCTGAAAACCCCTTCAGCCCGAGAACCCCTTTTTTGTTTATTTTGTGCGTGTTTTCTCCAGACGATTTTATCCAGCCTGGCTTTTTGAACTGGAGGGGTTAAATATATAGTAGAGTTGGATAAAATCGTGGAATAAAATCTATGGTGGTAATATGATTAATAAGACGTTAATGTATATGGTGATCCGCATATTGAACTACACTGGAAACTCACTGGGCGGTATCTTCCGTGTTTCGGGGACGGCTCAGGCTGTTGGTACATGCATAGGTGTGGCAGTGGGAGTAGGAAATGAATCGGATTATAGAATTACACACTGATAACGCTGGAGAAGTGGAAGAGGAGTGTTGTATAGGGTGTTCCATATATAACGCCATTCTTTTCCTCTTATATATCAGCTTTATCAATGTCTATCCTGCATCATTCATTCATTCCCTACGCCCACTGCCACACCCACGCCCACACTAACAGACAGGGCCATCCCCATGTAAGATACCATCCCGGGAGTTTGTAGTGATGTGCTGTGACTGAACCACCTTATCTAGCATATGAGAGCGTCGCGTGCTTAGGCAGAGGTGCAGGGGAACCTCCTGAATAGACGAGATTAACGAACGCAACCCAGAAAACCGCTATATTTATCTTCCCTGCCCCCTCAAAAAAAAAAAACACACACACACACACAAAAAAAAACACGCGAATCAAAGAGGAGAGTAATTGCATCCCAGATTAAATAGGATCAGAGGCGCCAGAACAAAGGAGCATCGCCGACCTCATCCACACCCGGGGATAATTACAGGGCAAGGAAGAGTTGTAGCTTTTTTTTTGTTTTTAGATTAAGTTGATTTTTTTTTTTTCCGGGGCGATGTGATGCGAAGGTTTGGTCCTTTATCGTCATCAGTATTATCACCACCACCACCACCACCACCACCGCCGCCGTCGCCGTCGCCGCAGCAGCAGCAGCAGCAGTCATCATCATCATCAGTCTGAGATAAAAGCAGATGCGCATTAAATTCCATAGACATACGTGCATCATTTTCGAAAACCCCAGAGAGAGAGAGAGAGAGAGAGAGAGAGAGAGAGAGTGTGTGTGTGTGTGTGTGTGTGTGTGAGAGAGATGGCTATAAACGAATGAAGGTACTGTAGGCTACTGTTGGATGGGAAGGCAACACAGGAAAGAGCTTAATCCTTTCAGTTCGATTATGTATTTTTTTTTTTCATTCTTGCTCTTTCCAGACAATGTGATTCGATTTAGAGAGCTTTCGATTCAGAGAGATTAGATACAGTCTTCATTTACCCCATCGTAAACGAGAGAGAGAGAGAGAGAGAGAGAGAGAGAGAGAGAGAGAGAGAGAGAGAGAGAGAGAGAAACGTCATAAAATCTTTTGAAGTTAACAAAAATGAATAAAACACGTCATTAAATCGAAAGACTTAATTTTTATATTTCTCTAACGTTTGGACCACACAAAGCATCGTCAGAGAAACAGGTGGACTGAGTGTAGGTGGAGTTTGATGCGTAAAAAAAAAAAAAAAAAAAAAAAAAAAAAAAAGCTTAACCCCGTGTACTTTGTAACCTGTCTTTTAGGAACTTCACATTGGGTGGAACTCTTATTGATATTGGCGATATTATTATTATTATTATTATTATTATTTTTTTTTGGGGGGGGGATATCTAGAAGGCTAGCATTCGATTACTGTTTGAGATAGGGATTTGAAATTTTCAGAAGTGATGTATCTTGGTTGCAAGCTTCTTTTGGCACATTTTTTGGCACTAACACCGCACTAGAGCCCTATGTTATTTTTTCAGTTATTTCTCTCCTGCGCAGGAAATCTACTGAATCGATTGCTTTGCAAATGTTCCAGTATGTAGTCGTCAATATATACTAGTGTTATTTTCCTTTTATTTAGCTTAGGAGAGATTATTGCAACGGAGGGGGGTTAGATACATCCATCTTTAATTCAGTGTCTATTAAGGGGCATTTCTAAGCTGATTAAAATCATCCAGT
>NC_137017.1:10823581-10838581 GCF_032717465.1 Coenobita brevimanus | reverse complement strand
GAGAGAGAGGTGTGTGTGTGTGTGTGTGTGTGTGTGTGTGTGTGTGTGTGTGTGTGTGTGTGTGTGTGTGTGTGTGTGTGTGTGTGTGTGGTGCCCCTTCCTATCTTCCTTCTTCTCCTTATTCCCTTCATCCCTCACATTCCTAACTTCTGCAAACTCGTTTATAATGCTTCCTTGTTCTCCCTCCGCCTTCCTACTCGTAACTGCAATGTTCTAACTTTCATTATTATTATTATCACTGCTGCCTTCATTCTTTATGCACCTAACTTCAGAAGACTCCTAATTTCCCTTATTATCTCTTTCCCTTCATCCTCTATTGCTCATAACTTCAAAAGGTTTATAACTTCTTTCTCTCCTTAGCATCTCCATCCTTTGCTTTTATCTACCCATATATTATCCCTTCTCCCATCATTCTTCTTGCTCCTAATTACACGATGCTCCTAACCTTCCTTCCTGACTGATCTCGTTAGTCACATCATCCTTCGAGCTTCTAACTTTAGCAGGCTCTTAACATTCATTGTCGCTCTCCAACGTCTTCATCCTTTATGCTTCTAACTTCAATAGTCTCCGAACCTGATCATACCTGCCGTGGCTCCATTCTTCATGCTCCTGATTCAACATGCTTCTAACTTCCCTTTTGCCATTGCAGTTCCTAAGCCTTTCATGCGCCATGTTCCTAACTTCAAAAGCCCCCTAACTTTCCCTCTTCGTCCTTCAAGATACAAACTTCATTAGGATCTGTGTGTTTTTTTCCCCATTCCTTTCCTCTCCTCCTTCTCTTTTTACTCCTCTTGCAGTGTTATTGTTTCATTGTAACTTGAATCCTCATCTTCAACGTATGTTTTATTTTCTCTCCATTTCATAATTTCATCTTGCATTTTTCATTTCCCTCCTCGTTTGTCCTTCCTCCTTCTCTCCCTTTGTTCTTCCCCCACTCGCATTTTAAGACGTGAGAAGGTTTATTGTTAATCCTTTCTTTCCATCCTTCCATTTCACACTTTTTCCTTTCTCTCCTCTTTGTCTTTCCAGCCTCTCGTCTCTGTCTCTCCTTCTCCTTCCTTGTTATCGCTTCACCTCCCTTTTTTCTCACCTACGCTCTCTTCCTCCCTTTTCGCCTCTCCCTTTCTTCCCTCTTCGTTTCCCTCTCCTTACCATTCATCTGCCCGTCTTTCTCCCTTTTCCACCCCTCCATTTTTCCCTTCTTCTCCCTTCCTGTCGTGTTCTCTTGTCAATCTCATTTTCTCTTTTTCTCTTTAATTCACTTTTTCTCTCATTACCTCTCTGCCCTTTCATCCAATTCTGTCTCTTCGCTCCTTACTGTTTACCTTCATTTCCATATTTATATTGAGAGAGAGAGAGAGAGAGAGAGAGAGAGAGAGAGAGAGAGAGAGAGAGAGAGAGAGAGAGAGAGAGAGAGAGAGAGAGAGAGAGAGAGAGAGGTGGACAATAGAGTAAGGCTGTGTAATTTTATCACTGATTAATTTTATAATAATTTCGCTGACATCCATATTTTAGGGGGTTGTCAAAGGAAAAGGGAAAAAAGAAGTGTGTGGTAATCATAGAGGCATTTGTCTTCTTAGTGTAATCGGAAAAGTGTATGGTAGGATACTTATTGACAGAGTTCAGGAAATAACAGAGGAATTAGTTGGAGAAGAACAGGGAGGCTTTAGGAAGGGAAGAGGTTGTGTAGATCAGATATTCATTCTTAGATCTTTAGTGGAAAAGTGTCTAGAGAAGGGAAAGAAGTTGTATGCGGCCTTCGTGGATTTGGAGAAAGCATATGACAAGGTGGATAGACAAGGATTGTGGAAAGTATTAAGAATATATGGAGTAGATGGGAAGTTGTTGAATGCTGTGAAGAGTATGTATGATGGTGTTAAGGCTGCAGTGCTTGTGGCTGGTGAACTGAGTGAGTTTTTCTCTTTGAAGGTTGGGTTGAAACAGGGATGTGTCATGTCTCCATGGTTGTTCAATCTGTACATGGATGGGGTAATAAAAGAGCTACAAGGTAGGGCAGTGGATGTTGGAGTGGCCCTAGTGAGAGAGGGTAGTATTTGGAAACTCCCTGTACTGTTGTTTGCAGATGATACTGTGTTGTTAAGTGAAGACGAAGGGGAGCTGCAAGGCTTGGTAGATGAGTTTGGAAGAGTGTGAAAGAAACGGAATCTAAAGGTGAATGTAGGGAAGAGTAAAGTGATGGTCTTTGAGAGAGGTGAAGTTAGTGAATGTACAGTGAAGGTGGATGGTTAGGAAATGGAAAATGTGAGTACGTTTAAGTACTTGGGGAGTGTGATGAGTAAGGATGGAAGTTTGGGGGGTGAAGTGCTTGAAAGGGTACAACAAGGAAGAAATGTTTCTGGTTCCTTGAAAGCAGTGATAAGAAACAGGGAAGTGAGCATGGAAGTGAAAACGTTACTACATGAGATTACTGTGATACCAACTCTGACTTATGGAAGTGAAGCTTGGGCGTTGTTGGAAGGACACAAGTCAAGAGTGAGAGCAGTGGAAATGAGTTATTTAAGAGGAGCCTGTGGAGTCACATGAAGAGACAGGTTGACAAATGAGGATATAAAGGAGCGTTGTGGTGCGGATGTGGATGTGATAGGAAGCGTTAGGAGGAACACACTTGAGGTGGTTTGGCCATGTGGAGAGGATGGAGGGTGAGAGACTGACGAGGAGAGTGTGTGTGAGTGAGGTGGAGGGGGGGAGAGGGAGGGGGAGGCCGAGGATGAGGTGGAGGGGTGGAATGGAGAGGTATATGAGAGAGAGGGGTGTGAGTTGGGAGCAGGGCAGTGAAATGGCGGGGGAGAGGGCGACGTGGAGGCGATTTGTTTGTGGCCACCCCGTAAGGGATTAAGGCATCTGGCAATAGATAGATAGATAGATAGTCAAATTTTGCTACTGATTTAATGATAATATACCAAGCGATTTAAGCGCACTCACACTCTTTGGAAGCAGAGTAAATTTATATTGAGCAGATTTTCTGAGATGCACAACTTCCCCAAATGATTGTTCAATTTTTAAGCGAACATTTATGAAATTCTTACGTAATACTTTGAAAAGCTTGTTTGTTTCCGAATATCTCATCTCTGGATTCAAAAGTCGTCGTTCATTGTCTCCTTGTTGATCGAAGTGAAGTTAATCCTCATTTATATTTGCAGTTTTTCCTTTACGTTTGATCTGGCATTGTATTCATTATTTTTTTCACGTTTAATGGTTTATGGAAGTCTGTTTAATTTCCTCCATTGAATTTACAAACGTACTCATGAGAAATACATTGCTAAGGGAAAGGCAGGTCTCCAGATTTTGACGATGGTTCCTATAGTACGTGAGGAAATTAGAATGTGTCTTGTCTCTTTCTGTATCACTGCTGACCGCACTGTGTAATGTGGGATGCAGGCTGATCACATTTAATTATCATAGGAGTTAAGCCTTCTTACATTGTAAATAAATAAATGAATGAATAAATAAATAAATACATAAATAAATAATAAACTAGAGGTCTGCCTTCCCATCGCCGTTTAGACTTTAAGCATACATCGTCAACCCTTTCAGAACGATGACACTCGTTACGTGCTTTTTAAAAATTATCTTAGTAATTTTTGGACTTGCCTCCTGGTAGCTCAGTTAAGGTTTAAATATACCCTCATGGTGCAGGAGGGGGCCGCCTTCAAGTGGTGGTACCGATATAACCAGGCGGCTCAACTGCCTGGTTTTACGAACATCCCAGAGCCATTTCCCTATTCCCACAAAGGAGAATGGTGGACTGCAGGAGAAGGGCAGCTTAAGCGTGAAGTCCACCGGGTTCACGTTTCACATGAACCAGGGGTTACAGCTATTACTGCTGCTACATACCGCCATAAGATCGTATTCTAGGTGGTACTGGAGGCGTCGTAGCTCTTCTTTCCGGGCGATTTATTTTGCATATTGCACCTTACCATCCTCATTCATGCAGTGTATATTGTTTTAATATGGACGCAGTTTGTATCAGTGACATAAAAGAGGACGTTGCGATGTAATAGGCAGAAAAAATCGCTAAGAAAGAAATGCAACGGGTCATAGTCCTGTACTTCACCGAATCAGTCAGTAAATTGACACAGCAGCCTCGCCTCTGAGGATCATTAAACCAGGGCAAAATAAGTGGTTTGAGGATCACCTGACAAAAATAAAAAGCCCATAAAAGGATTGAGGATAATTGGAGCGTAAAAGAGTATAAAGGGATAAAGTTAATGCCCCGGGACTCTTTCCGGCAGAACGATAACCGAATTAGGTAACGGATGAACTATTTTCACGCAGGTTTCTGAAGTGTGTGTGTGTGTGTGTGTGTGTGTGTGTGTGTGTGTGTGTGTGTGTGTGTGTGGATCCGCCATGTTATATAGATGCCACCACGTGAAGGCGTCCCTCTCCAACGCTGAAGTCATGCTTACCACGAGGTGACAGCAGTTTCGGACACAAGCTGATTTATCTCCATCATAACTACCATTCAATACGTGACAAAAGCTACTTGTAAGGCATTCGTTGTTCGACTGGCCTGTTCGAAAGCGAGATCATTCCTGCTGGTTAAAAATGTTTGGATGAAGTATGAAGCTACACGAGTTGCATACTAGTCGAGCTGATTTTTGTTTTAAGGAAAGATTGACGTCCCCATGAGGCCTGTTCTTAAAAATCTGGCCCACTTATGTTATTACTTTTCATTTTTACTGTAAACTTTCTTAATGGATCTAATTTTTTATGGCAGTGTCGGTCGGTCAGTGTTTTTTTTTGGAGGGGGAGGTGGACCCAAGGGAAGTCAGAGGAGACGTGGTTATGCAAAAGGCACGTTATGACCACCTCGCTGATACCAGGATTGTCTGATTGGCCTAATACCTGGCTAGCTTACTACAGGCCGGTTTTAAGATACAACCATGGCCCAGATTGACGAACTGTTGTCGATTTGAACATTTTTCTTTTCCAGGAAGGTTTCGGTGGTTTAAATTATTATGTTGGAGATAAGTCTGGCTAGTCTACTTTTGTCCTAGGATTAGGTTAGGTTAGGTTAGGTTAGGTAAGATAAGGTTAGGTTTGGGTCTCCGATGATTAAGTAAGAGGGATCATCCTGGGATAAGAAAACTTTCCGCGCGGAGCTGAAATGGATTACTATTCCGATATATATAATCAGTACAAGCCCATATACAGAAACCGATCCAGAAAGGCAGAATTGGGTCCCCTTTGTATATATCATTGCTGGAGAAAAGAAGGCTTTCCCGGGAATGGAAAAGGGGTGGTTACAAAGAGGACTACTTGGCTGCCAAGCGTAAGGCTATAAAAGAGGTTTACAGGGCAAAATCTGAGTCTCAGAGACTTTTAATTGAAAACCTAAATAGTGTGGAATGGAAGAATATGACATCTAAGGTGGCAAATCAGATGAAGAGGGAAAACAGGGATATCATAGGTGAGCAGTGTGTGAAGAATGATGAAGGAAGGGTAGTGGTGAACTGTAGGGATATTGAAGACGCCTGGAGAGAGCATCACAACCGGTTCAGTATTTGGCCGTTGGACTTTGATTGACGCTGCTACTGTGAGCAGGACAATAGGCAGGATGCAGGTATGGAAGGCAGCAGGTGTGTCTGGATTAACTGCTGAAATGCTGAAGGCCTCAGGAGATAGGAGAGTGGGGTTACGTACTGACTTGATAAATACGATTATATATGAGTATGTTGTCCTAGATGACTGGCTGAAGAGTATAACTGAAAATGTGTATAAGGGGAAGGATGCTGCCCTGGAAAGAGGAAATTATAGAGGCATAAAGCTTTTGGACCAGATAATGAGGGTAATGGAGAGAGTTCTAGAAGGTATGATTAGGGAAAGAGTGAATATTGATGAGATACAATTTGGGTTATGCCACGCAAAAGGACCACTGATGCCATATTCATTGTTCGACAGCTTCAGGGAAAATATATAGGAAAGAAAAAGTATCTGTACTTTGTTTTTGTTGATTTGGAGAGTGCCCTTGACAAAGTCCCTAGCGAGGTGGTGAAGTGGGCAATGAGAAAGCTTGGGATCGAGGAGTGGTTGGTTAGGGTGGTTAAGGCTATGTATGTGGGTGCTCGCACCCAGGTGAGGGTGAATGGAGATTAGAGTGATGAGTTTTCCGTGAATGTTGGTGTGCATCAGGGGTCTATCTTGAGCCCCTTGTTGTTTATCATGGTACTTGAAGCCCTCACACGTGACTTCAGAAATGGACTGCCGTGGGAGATGTTGTATGCTAATGATTTGGTGTTGATTGCAGAGAATGAAAAGGAGGTAGAGGAAAGATTTAGGAAGTGGAGAGATGGTATAGGGCACGAGGGCTTAAGAGTAAATGCAGATAAAACAAAAGTGATGGTATCTAGGGTTGGTGGTGGTACTTTCAAAGAAGAGGGAGAGCGGCCATGTGCAATGTGCCACAAGGGCGTGGGAAACAATTCCATCTTGTGCAGTGTTTGTGATAAGTGGGTGCATAAGAGATGTGGTATCAGAGGTTGACTGTGAGATAATGCTGATTTCACGTGTGCAGTGTGTCGGGGAGAGCATGTGGAGATTGTCAGGCGTGTAAGGATGAACTTGCTGGTAAGTGTTTTGAGCGTGTGGAAGAGTTTTGTTATTTTGGAGACTTGTTATGTGCTGGAGGCGTGGCTGGAGCTCTGTGGCTAGAGTGGTGAGTGGTAGGAAGAAGTTCAGGGAGCTGTTGCCTCTTTCGACATTGAGAGGGCTTTCTTCCTCCGTGCTAAGGGATCTTTGTATGCGGCGTGTGTTAGTGTAATGCTGTATGGTAAAGAGACCTAGGCAGTAAAGGAAGAGGATTTTCGCAGACTCAAACGTACAGAAATGACAGTGATTTTGGATGTACAGTGCGTCATTGAGTGCGAGGCCTGGGGGGGCCTAGGTTTACAATGGAAGAGTTGAGAGGCGGGGTGGGGCTGGAGTGTATTGGTGTTGTGTTGAGAAGAGGTAGATTGAGATGGTTTGGGCATGTAGAGAGGATTGGGGATGATAAGTGGGTGCAGAAAGTGAGAAGTATTAACGGTAGGGGTAGGGCTGCGAGAGGCAGATCGAAAAAGAGGTGGAATGAGGTCATTGAGTGTGACCTTAGGGATGAGGGACTGAATAGGAAAGCTGCCAGAGATCGAACAGCATGGAGAGCCGCCATAAGATGACCAAGGCCAACGCGTGCAAACATGCTGAAGCCTTTAAAAACGAAAAGAAGCGACCGAAGTTAAACGCATTTGTCGCCTTTAATCTGAACTATTTCTCCATCTGAGTAATTCTGGCGCTCAGCAGACCCAGAGACTTAATCTCCCAGTGAGAACACGATCGCAAACGTCCTCATTCCAGTGAAGGAGCGTTGTGGTGCGGATGTGATAGAAAGCACTGAGGGGGTTTGGCCATGTGGAGAGGATGGAGAGCGAGAAACTAACGAGGTGAGTGTATGTGAGTGAAGTGGAGAAGGGGAGAGGGAGGGGGAGGCCGAGGATGAGATGAGGGAAGAAGTGGCGAGGTACATGAGAGAGGAGGGTGTCAGCTGGGGGAAGGGCAATGAAATGGCGGGGGACAGGGTGGCATGGAGGCGATCCGTTTATGGCCACTCCTTGCGGGATTAAGGCGTCTGGCAATAGACAGATAGATCATTATCTCATTCTCCTTTGCCGCGTCCCTCGCACTGTTTTCACTCTCATTATCCCTCCTGCTCCCCCATCCACTCATTCCCACTCCCCTTCCCTTATCGTCCCTTCCTCTCCTCTCATTCAGAAATCGAAATGAATGATGTGGATGCCTAGTGGTTCAGAGGAGTGAGGCTTTAGGCGAGATGCAGGAGATGTGGCGTAGATGCATCGATTCAGAGCCCTTAAGAATTTTGTAACCTTTAATATGAATAATGGTGGTCATGGTAGTGATAATAACGATGATGATGATGATAATGATAAAGTTTACGATGTTGAAGATGATAACGTTATTATTTAAGACGATGTAATGCACCAGATTGTTAGGTTAATCTATATATTGTCTCCGGAGCCTCCAACAACACCCCTTATTCTCTCTCTTTTTCTCAGGAGTCTCCAGCCCCCTCTCTTCTCTCTCTCTCTCTCTCTCTCACACACACACACACACACACACACACACACACACACACACACACACACACACACACACACACACACACACACACACACACACACACACACACACACACACACACACACACACACACACACACACACACACACACACACACACTATCCATCCGCACAAAAAACAAAACACAATCCCTTTACGTATTCATAGCTTCCACACTACCAGACTTAAAAAAAAAAACACACACACTCACACACACACGAGAAAATCCTGTTGGCATGGGTGTTTGCTAAATGTGTATCGCAGCGTGAATTAATCTGCTTTGGGGAGATAATATGACAAAAATTTGGGTATTACTGGCGTGGGGTACAGTGCATATACCGCCAGGGTGCGTGAGTAGGTATTTTGTATGTATTAATGAAGGTGTCATCATCATCATCATCATCATCATCATCATCGTTATCTCGCTTTCCATACAGTGTAGTAACTTGCTTCTGCAGATGTGTATGCATGTGTGAGTATATATGTGTTTGTAGTTTGTGTGTGTGTGTGTGTGTGTGTGTGTGTGTGTGTGTGTGTGTGTGTGTGTGAGAGAGAGAGAGAGAGAGAGAGAGAGAGAGAGTATGTATATATATATATATATATATATATATATATATATATATATACACACACACACACACAGCATGTATGTATGTATGTACAGTGTCATTGTGTGTGTGCGTACGTGCGTGTGCGCTCATGCTTTTGTACATATATGATTATGTGCCTGAATTTATTATTACTCGAGGGCTTCGCCCTCGTGAGTCTCTCATCAAGTAGTTGCATTATTTCACATACTTGTATAAGCGGCCCAACCCGGCCCAACCGTAACGCTTTTGATTAGCATATCTCAGCAACCACAGGGCCGATCACTGCGTGGTCTGCACCATATGATAGCCCCATTCTGTAAGATTTGTTTTTGACAGGTTTCATCACACCCAGGCGGCGCACGTGGTACGTGACACGCGCCAAGTGCAGCATGTCGAAAATCTTCAAAAGAGGGCCACAGGCCAGACAGTTTGTCGTAACGGCACGAAACTTGGTAGGTAGATAGCCATCAGTATATTCAAGGCATTCTCGGGGTGCGAGGCGACATTTCATTGCTTTCGGATTTAAATGGCCTAGCTCGTACCTCGCCGACAAAGACGTTTTACTGGTGGGTACCGTTCTAATGTGTTTAGATGTATGTTTACCTGTGTTTGCTTGTGTGTGTGTGTGTGTGTGTGTGTGTGTGTGTGTGTGTGTGAAAGTGACTGTGTGCGGGATGAGGGAAGACCCAGTGAGGCGGGATCCTATGTCTTCCCTCCTCCTTCGTCCCCGTCCACCTCCTCCTCTTCTTTCTTCTTCCACTCTTTCCTCTTCCTCATTCTTCCACCCCCTTCTCCTCTTCCTCCTTTTTCCATTCCCATCTCTTCTTTTACACCTTCTTCTCTTCCACATTTCCTTATCATCTTCACCTACTCTTCTGCCTCCTTTTTCCACCCACTCTTCTTCCACTTCTTTCTCTTTCATCTTCTTCCACCTCCTCCTCATCTTCCTCCTGTTTCTCTTTTTTCGTCTTCTCACAGCTCCTAATACTTCCATACTTCATCTTCTATTTTTCCCGCTCGTCTTCCCTTTCTCTCTCTTCCATGATCATCTTCACTCATCTCTTCCTCTCTTTGCGTTCTCTTAATCCATCTCCATCCTTATCTTTCTCATTCCTCTTCTCCATCGTCATCTTTATCCTCCTCCTTCCTCTTCTCTTCTTTCTTTTCTTCCTCGTCCATCTTCTTCCTGCCCTCCATTTTATTTCCAATTTTTTGTACACTTCCTCTTCAACTTCTTCCTCTGCCTCTTACACCTCTCCTCCATCTTGTTCAATATCCCTCATCAGTCTCCTCAGAATCTTCCTTTTCCTCTTATGTCACCTTATTCCCTTATCTCTTTCAAATTATTCATTTTCCCTTCTTCCTCTTTGTCTTTCATTTTATTTGTCTTCCCCTCTTCTTCCTCTTCTTCTTTCAGTTTCTACCACCTTCTCCCCATCCTCTTTCTCCTCCTCTAATTCCTTCTTCCTTTCCGTCATCTCTCTCCCCCCCCCCTCCTTCCTGCTATCTTCGTCACTTCACCCCCTCCTCTTCCACTTTCTCCTTCCGGCTTCATTTTCTGCCACCTCTTCCTCTCTTCATTCCTCCTCCTTTTCTCCTCCTGCTTCTCCTCCTCTTCCACTTTCTTCTGCTTCATGTCCTCTCTCGTCCTTTCTTCATTCCTCCTCCTCCTCCGCCGTGATCTTTCTTTTCGCTCCGCCTTCACTCCCGCCCCCCCAGCTCACCCCGTCAATCTCATTTCAATACACGTCGCCATGAACTCAACTTGCTTAACTCTTTTACTGCCTCGGATGCAATTTGCTGCTTTATTCAATATACCCACGGAGGACAGAAAGCTAGACAGAAAGCTTAGTGGGTATAGATAGATAGACAGATAGATAGATACATAGGTCGGTAGCTAGATAGATCTATAGTGAGAGAGAGAGAGAGAGAGAGAGAGAGAGAGAGAGAGAGAGAGAGAGAGAGAGAGAGAGTTGGAAAGATAGATATATCACTCTTAGTTAAGAAGGAAGACTGTGGAAACCCAGCAGTTCGAACAATCTCTCCTGAGGTCAGTAACAATGCCTGATGATCACAAAAATAGAAAGTAAACAAGAAGCGATGCCAAGACAGAGCGACTGAAAACAAGAAGCGGTGCCGAGGCTCAGCAACCCGTCCCCGGCAGTCAGTTTAGTGCTGACGTATAAACACAACAGGATATCTAGTCAAAGATGTCACATATCAGATTTGGAGTAAATTGGGTGAATATTGACGATTTTATGCCCATTTGAAATTTTAGGCCCGACCCACCTGATATTGATCCCCCCACCGCTAACTGGGGGGTAACCCACCTAATGTAGTGAGGCATGTTATAGGATGCAGATTTGAAAGATGCACCTTTGGGTTTTGGTTTCATGTCGATATTACGAATTTGAAAGGAGTTATGGCGAAAAAACGATTTTTTTTTTTTACCTACAGCCTGGGCTTTGGGCCAACTTAGCCCAAAATTTGATCAGGTCATAGCCCATCATCCCTGTAATTTTAGTCAAAATCGCACTAGTACTTTTCACGTCAAGTTGTTAACAGACAGACAAACGGACAGATAATCGGAGTAAAAACAATTCTCGTCCCCTACGGGTAAAAAAGACTTCATTGTAATTAGAGGGGTTAACGTTTTTAAAACGATAGGTTATATTTCCTAACATTCTTGATACTTCCAGACGATTTTACTCAGCATAGAGGACGCTCTTCGAATTGGTGGCATTGGATACTGAGGGAAATCTTGTCGAAGTTGAATAAAAAGTCTGGAATCAGCAACAGTCCATCAGTAATAGAAGAGATCAGAGTCAAGAGTATAAATTGTAATATGAAGGAAATAAGTATATGTGCCGTTCACTTCAGCGTGGCCCAGATGATCGAACTTTTTGCAGCTTATTTTAGTATCAGCCTTTTTTGCAGCTTATTTCAATGTCAACCTTTTTGCAGCTTATTTCATCAATGACCTTTTTGCAGCTTATTTCATTATCGACCTTTTTGCTGCTTATTTCATCAATGACCTTTTTGCTACTTGTTTTATCAATGCCCGTTTTGTTGCTTATTTCATCAGTGACATTTTTGCTGCTTATTTCATCAATAACCTTTTTGCTGCGTATTTCATCAATGCCCTTTTTGCTGCTTATTTCATCAATGACCTTTTTGCTGCTTATTTCATCAGTGACCTTTTTGCACCTTATCTCGTTACTGACCTCTTTGCAACTAATTCCACGTAGCTCAGTTTAAGGGATAAGAGGATACTACGACCCTAAATCCTTTCCATGGCACTTCTTCGTGACTATCCTCATCTTCTACTGTTTATCTGTTGTTACAGCTCAGCATTTCAGGTGGAGTGATGACAGTATTAAGCCAAGTTAAAGTGAAAGGAGTATAAGAAAAATGGTAAAATCCCCAGGCCACGAATATACTGCCATTTTCTCATGTTTAGAGCAGGCAGGCTTTTTACTTGTTAAGGGTAATAGTGGCTGCTGAGAGAGAGAGAGAGAGAGAGAGAGAGAGAGAGAGAGAGAGAGAGAGAGAGAGAGAGAGAGAGAGAGAGAGAGAGAGAGAGAGAGAGAGAGAGAGAGAGAGACTGGTGTTGGACAGTAGATAAATAGACAGATAGATAGACTTATAGGTAGATCAAAATGTATTACTTCTTTGTATGAGAGAGAGAGAGAGAGAGAGAGAGAGAGAGAGAGAGAGAGAGAGAGAGAGAGAGAGAGAGAGAGATTCTGCTGTTGAAAGGAAAGTCATTTATGAGAGAGGGTACGTTCATGACCATTAAACAGTATTTTGATGATGATACTTCCTTTGTGTGTGTGTGTGTGCGTGTGTGTGTGTGCGTGTGTGTGTGTGTGTGTGTGTGTGTGTGTGTGTGTGTTATGCAGAGAGAAGACAGAAGAGCCTGAAAACCAGCAAAATATAACCTCAACAGAGAACCGAGCAAAGGAAACACAGAATCTAAATTATTTCGTTTCGAGATGCCTGAAAAGACAGAGTGAGGGAGGCTATTCTAAAATTGACCATAGTTTTTGTGAACAGAATAGATAATGCTGGTTGAGTTCTTGTATGTAAAGTTGCCTTGAATATTTAAAGTTATTGAGAGAGAGAGAGAGAGAGAGAGAGAGAGAGAGAGAGTTAAACTGGTAAATCTTTTGGTCTGCCTTTTGCCTGCTTCACTAGGCTACCTGGCAGGGTGAAAAGTGAGTGCTTTAATTAGAGTCAGGCGTTCATATTCTGTCTCTCTCTCTCTCTCTCTCAAGACACCATTGTTGCTGTTTAGTGGGTGTGCAACAATAGGAAACCTTAAGTCTACTTAGGTGCTACCCTGTAAACTCTCTCTCTCTCTCTCTCTCTCTCTCTCTCTCTCTTCTCTGTGTGTGTTTGTGTGTGAGGGGGTGTAGGCATGGGGGGTGATTATGTGTATATGCGTAAAGTAGCTTTGTAGGCGTTGTCATGGAGACGGTGATGCTAACCCCTCTCACCCCCCACACCCCCACCACCCCACTACTATACTGACCTCTTTTATGGCTGGGGTGGACCGTTACCGTGTGAAGTGGTGTGGGGTAGTGGTTGTGCGGCTGGATGGCGTGGTATAGTAGTGTGGTATTGGTGTGATTATGATGTGTGGTTTGGTGGTGTGGTGCGGTGTGGTGTGGTGTGGTAGTGTGGTATTGGTGTGATGGTGTTATAGAGGGTGATGCTAACCTCCCCCCCTCATCATACCACCATCACCATCACCTCCAGTAAGACATCAGGGGTCCCTGGTCCCTAGCTGTGTGGTGTGGTTTAGCAGAGGTTGTGTGGTGTCCCCCTCCTCCCACCACCGCTATATCTAATATCGCTGGAGTGGCCAGTTACTGTGTGGTGTGGTGTGGTATGGCGGTGTGGGATGGCTGGTACACAATTCAATAGTTATTTCTCAGATAAAAAGCACTTTGTAAAATATATAAAAGACGGGCGATATAATAGATATTTCTTCACGTCTACAGGAAGGCTGGGACTCTTGCATTTTTCAAGTGAGATGAACATTCTGGCTTTGAACGTTTAAAACCTACGTCAATTAATAAGTTCAGTACAATGGCGTTCGTGTTTTGTTATTTCTATTACGACCTGTTAATTCAGCGTGGGAAAAAGCCGTGCGGTTGGGGTTAGAAAGCAAGCAGTGAAATGAATCTCATAAATACATGCACATTACGAAATATATCTCCTGAAGCAACTCATCATAAAACACATCTCCTAACCCTTTCCCGGCAGAAGGTCATTTAGCATATTGTATTCGGGTATCGTCATCTTTTGGAGACCCCTGCCCGACAAAGCTTAAAATATAGTTGCATAAATCCGGCGAATCTTATGTAAAATCTCTTGAAGAAACTGTAAGAAACACAAACAAATCCCTTGAAGCTAAAGTAAAAAAAAATAAATTCCTTGAGCTTTAGCAAACATGGAAATAAATGCCTTGAAGCTTAGGCAAAACCAGTTATTAACATAGCCAAGTCTGCTAATATAACTCGTAAATAATAAATCCTTCCAGTTACCGGTAAATGTAAAGGAATTAAAACCTCCCAAGGACAGGTATATAGAGCTCACCTGGGAACGAAATAATAGACGTAATAACAGAACCCTCAGGTGTGTCCAAGCAGCGACGGTGAGGAGGCTTGAGGGAGAGTTTCACCTTGGAGCACGGATTTCATTTTATGGCACATCATCCCAACCATGTCTCTTATCTTTTCGGACTCCTTCACCATTATATTAATATTTTGTTTCTTTGTTGTTTCAGCTTATTGTCTTTTCTTATTAATTTTTGACGTTACATTTCTTCTCCTATTTTCATGTTTCTGCTGCCTCTGACTTTTGCACATAGTTCATTCTACCATTGAGGTAATTATTTTAATATTTTTGCATATTGTGTGCATTCTTTTCTGCATCTTTCTTGTTGACGCACCATCTCCCCCATCTCATTTACTTCTGCTTTTCTGCTTCTTGTTTTCGGTCCCTTCATCTAATTCACCCTCCCTCCTCATTTTAATCTTCTTTCCACATTTTTTTCTCGTCTGTAATTTCTCTCTGGCACATCATCTCCCTCAGCTCTTTCACCTGTGCCTTTCCCACCTCATCCTCCTTTTCATTTCCGAGTGCCATCCCCTCCCTTATCCTTCCCTTCCTCCCCCCCTTCCTCCTCCTTCCTTCCTCTCTCCCGTTCCTCTCTTATCCCTCTCCCCCTCCCTTCGTATTCTCCTACCGCCTCCTCTGCTTCTCTCCT
>NC_137017.1:10806081-10821081 GCF_032717465.1 Coenobita brevimanus | reverse complement strand
TTTTGCCGACTTATATTGCATTAGCCACCTTAGCCCTCCCAGATTCAGGACAATTCTTTTATTCTGTACAACTCACACAAGACGATTTTATTCAGCTGCAACTGAGCGATACGAGACTGAGAGCGTTAGTTGTCACTATTAATCCTCTTAAGATTGAGACACACCTGTGAATCTCGTACAGGTAACGCTAATCGATTATATTTACCTGGGAGTAAATCATACCATCCTGAGTTAACATTCTCTTGTAGGTTAATTTACAGAATTTTACAATCGACTTAGTTCGCGTAAATAAAATAGACGAGATTATTGACGTGTGACGTGTCATATGCAGGAATCAGCAGGTGTGTGTGTGTGTGTGTGTGTGTGTGTGTGTGTGTGTGAGAGAGAGAGAGAGAGAGAGAGAGAGAGAGAGAGAGAGAGAGAGAGAGAGAGAGAGACAGAGACCAGCACCTCACCAGCTTACCAGTAATTCAGGAAATATAATACTCACAGTTTTACTTACCATTGTTATTAATAGTGTCCATTAGTTGATGAGTTGATGTTTTGTAGCGTTGTAAAGGAAGCCCTCTGGTGGTCATCAAGAATAATTATCCCCTTCACGACCCTCACCTGTTATTGTACTTTATTCTGGCTCTCTCATGACGATTTTATTCAGCTTAGGAAAGACTTTTTGTACTGAAGAGGTCAACGAAGGCTACAGCTAACCCATCCAGTTCGATAAGCCTCTCCTAAGCTAAAGAAAATCGTCTGAAGATACAAGAATGAAATAAATCCTCCACTTCGATGTCTTCCCTAAGTTGAATAAAATCGTCTAAACATACGAGGAATAAAGACTAGTCCCTTAAGTCTCCCTTAAGCTCGTCTGAAGATGGCAAGAATACAATAAGACGTTCTCGTACTGAAGGGGTTAAGGGTATGCTGAGTGTGAGAGTCCATATTTCTTGTTGGCTTCTTTAATTTCGTATCGTCTTTTCCTCATTGATTTATTCTACATAGAACACATTAATAATCTTGAATGTTACTGATGATGGTGATTTCGTAACGCCATTTCCTTAGCGATTCATTCTGCATATCACACATTAATAGTCCTCATGTATTTCACCGATACAAACTATGTCGATATGAAACAGATATACCTATCATACAGGTGCAAGGAAGGTAAAAATAAATCGCTAAAGAAGAAGCACTACGAAGACTTGTCACCTAGAATACGGGCATAAAGGTGTGTGTGTGTGTGTGTGTGTGTGTGTGTGTGTGTGTGTGTGTGTGTGTGTGTGTGTGTGAGGGAAGGCATATACCACCACCTCGAATACTGCTATAGAGGTGTGTGAATGGGTTGGGTAAGGGTTATGGGAAAGTTTGTCAATCAAGGTGAGTGGACGGGGGTGTGTACGGATGTCCCCAGGTAATATTAATCACTGTGATGGGCGGCTTTACGTCACAGTGTGGATAATGACACGTACTGTACTCCTTCATCTCCCCCTTATTAACTTTATACTTTTAGAACATCTTTATCCTCATCTTAACCTGGCCCTTCTTAACCTGCTTCCTTTTTTGACTTATTTCATGTAGCTTAGTGGCAGAAGAGGATGATGTTTTTGGCTGTGTATCCCTTGCATAATACTTTGACAGGCATCATATTCTAACTTTAATCTATTGTTACAGCTTGGCATTCAGGATGGAGAGATGTCAGTTTTAGGCCACCTTATAGTAAAAAGGGTATAGTATATTACAAGAGCCGTCTCTAACCACGCTTCGCTTTGGAGCACGTGCTTGTCCTAATGAGAACGTTTTCTGAACAGCTACTACCACCACCACCACCTCTACCACCACCATCACAGCTACCACCACCACTACAGCTACCTCCACAGTTACCATCACCATCACAGCTACCACCACCACAACCACCACAGTTACGGCTACCACAACCACCACAGCTACCTTCACCACCATCACCAGAGCTACCACCACTGCCACAGCTTCCACCATCACCATCATCACAACGACCACCACCACCACCACCACCACCACCATCATCACAACTACCACCAACACCGCCACCACTATCATCATCACAGCTGCCACCACCATCATAACAGTCACCACCACCACAGATACTACAATTTTCTGCTGAATAAATCTGTTCGTAGCATCATTGATGTAACAGACATCGCACTGTAGGTGTATAGTCTCTCTCTCTCTCTCTCTCTCTCTCTCTCTCTCTCTCTCTCTCTCTCTCTCATCTCCAAAGACGATGAAACTCCACGGAAATGCTCTGCCATCTCTTCCACATGCGCATGTTGTAACACCAATGAGGACAGTTATTAGGGTCCAAAACATTCCTTCAGAAGATTTCAATCAACATCAAATTGAAACTAGCGCATCTGGATTTCAGTTCCAAACATCCTGCCAAGTTTCATTAGAATCCTTTCTCCAGGTTTGGCTGTGCTATATACTCCTACACGCGCTTGCCTCCATGATTATAGTATATTTGATTTGTACTTCTTCCAGATTATTTTTACACAACGTAGGAAAGACCTCACGTAAGAAGGGGGTTTATAAAATGTGTATTTAACCCCGCCAGTTCGAAAAGTATTTCCTGAAGGCCAAATGTAGTTAGAGTGGATGATGGCGTTGATTAGTAACCAAGGACACTCTTTCCTACCTCATAACCAAGACTCGTTGGATTTCATGCAACCATGACTTAATGTTCGAGTTGTGAGTGTGGCACATTTCCATCAAAACAAAAACAAGAAAAGAAAAAAAGAACTAAACAGCAGTCAGAGAGTGCATACATCTACCAACACCAATCATCATTAAAATTTTATCAACTCTTCCTCGGTCCATGTCCCTAGTATCCACAAAATTTTATTGAAATCCATCAGTAACATTTTGAGATACTTTGTGGACAAACAAACACAAAACAGTCCTGAACCGAGAGTCGAACCCAGATCACCACCAAAATTTTATCAAGTAATCCATGGCCCTGATCCACATATCTACAAAAATTTCATTAAATTCCATTGATAGCTTTTTGAGATACCTCGTGGACAAACAAACGAACAGACAGACAGGGGTGAATATATAACCTCCTCCAACTTCTTTCGTTGGCAGAGTTAAAAAGGACACAATCGACTGTAGGGAGAGTGCACTAAGGATTCCTGTTTCGAAACTGCAGCATGAGGATGTTGCCATGAAAAGTAGGTCACTGGAATGTGTATTTATCTTTATTATCAACATGTAGCTCACCCCTAGTTCATTCATTGGAACTAGGCCGAGATATTAGTCCTTCTTCAATATATTGCTCGTGGTTCATTGACAGAATAAGAAAGAAGTACGACTTTACATCCTCACTGTGGAACTTTTCGTGACTAACATGATATTGTAGAGTAAATTTATTGTTGCGTTGCAACATTGAATATGGGGAGGTGGCAGTTTTACTCCTAGATAAATTGAACAGAGAATATTTCCATCAAACTTGCCAAGATAATCTAGTTTTACACTAGATTTGGACATTTTTCATGGGGTGTAAGCGAATTATTGACTGCCGCAGTGCCTCTCAATATCTGTTGATTCTGTGTACTCTGGTCAGCTTTTTCCAAAGATGTGCATGTGGGTGATTGGAACTGAAAGACCCATGAAACTTTAGCTCATTTGCCAACTGACGGAGGGACAGCAATCAGTTAAGTGAGGCTCAGCAG
Organism: Coenobita brevimanus; assembly: GCF_032717465.1. Lineage (NCBI taxonomy): Eukaryota > Metazoa > Arthropoda > Malacostraca > Decapoda > Coenobitidae > Coenobita > Coenobita brevimanus. Next base: position 10,817,380 of record NC_137017.1, on the reverse strand, counting down.
GATACGGTTAGGGACAAAACTGATGTAGCTTTAAAATATTCACAAACTCTGGTGTGGGACGTATATTTTCGGAGTTTGAGTAATTATGGCGCTGAGACACAGACAGACAGACAAACACACATCTAACACCCGCATGCATATGCATAAATACATACATACATGTATACATACATACATGCACACATGGACCTTTCCAATCACACTTACCCACATCAAGACAATTATGTACACACACACACACACACACACACACAGACACACACACACGACGAGGCTTAGATATAACTGTTTTTGTAATCGAAATTGAACTCTGTCTGTCACTCATAATTTATTGCCCCGTAAAGAGCGTAGGGCTGGGCTAGTTGATCCTGATATTTAAGACAAGAGTGATCAGTCGTTAACCCCGGGAGTGGAAATAATTGCTTTAGGGGAAAAAACAGTGAGAATGAAACGTTTTTATCTGAAGACCGAGTATCTATCTATCTATCTATTGCCAGACGCCTAAATCCCGTTTGGGGTGGCCACAAACAAATCGCCTCCAAGTCGCCCTGTCCCCCGCCATTTCACTGCCCTGCTCCCAACTCACACCCCCTCTCTCATATACCTCTCCACCCCATCCCTCCATCTCATCCTCGGCCTCCCCCTCCCTCTTCCCCCCTCCACCTCACTCACATACACTCTCTTCGTCAGTCTTTCACCCTCCATCCTCTCCACATGGCCAAACCACCTCAGTGTGTTCCTCATAACGCTTCCTATCACATCCACATCAACACCACAACGCTCCTTTATATCCTCATTCGTCAGCCTGTCTCTCCATGTGACTCCACAGGCTCCTCTTAAATAACTCATTTCCACTGCTCTCACTCTTGACTTGTGTCCTTCCAACAATGTCCAAGCTTCACTTCCGTACGTTAGAGTTGGTATCACAATACTGTCATGTAGTAACTTTTTCACTTCCATGCTCACTTCCCTGTTTCTTATCACTGCTTTCAAAGAACCAGCAACCTTTCTTCCCTGCTGTTCCCTTTCAAGCACTTCACCCTCCAAACCTCCATCCTTACTCATCACACTACCCAAGTACTTAAACGTACTCACATTTTCCAATTCCTCACCATCCAACCTCGCTGTACATTCACTAACTTCACCTCTCTCAAAGACCATCACTTTACTCTTCCCTACATTCACCTTTAGATTCCGTTTCTTACACACTCTCTCAAACTCATCCACCAAGCCTTGCAGCTCCCCTTCGTCTTCACTCAACAACACAGTATCATCTGCAAACAACAGTACAGGGAGTTTCCAAACACTATCCTCTCTCACCAGGGCCACTCCAACATCCACTACCCTACCTTGTACCTCTTTTATTACCCCATCCATGTACAGATTGAACAACCATGGAGACATGACACATTCCTGTTTCAACCCAACTTTCAAAGAGAAAAATTCACTTAGTTCACCATCCACACTCACTGCAGCCTTCGCACCATCATACATACTCTTCACAGCATTCAACAACTTCCCATCTACTCCATATATTCTTAACACTTTCCACAATCCTTGTCTATCCACCCTGTCATATGCTTTCTCCAAAAAAAAAAATGAGGGAGGGAGGAAATGGTTAAAATGAAGTGAGATGGTACACTGAGAACTCCTTGAAAAGAGAAAAGAAATGAAAAAAGAATGTGAGTGAGATGTTGTGATTAGAACCCTGTGTGAAGAAAGAAGATTTTAAAAAGAAGTATAGAAAATGTGGCGGTGTAATTAGAACCCGTGTCACAACAACAGAAGCCGTATATAAAGGTCGTCAGGTGTGGTAGTAAGAACACAGTATTTTGGAAAAGGAAAAGGGAAAACTGGGTGAGATGTATTTTGACGGAGAGGTATTTCTTTATCGTACATATTAGTATTTATTATTTATTAGTATGTATTTATTTTTTAATTTCACTGCTAAGATTATAGATTTTTTTTTTTTTTTTTTTTTTTTTTTTGAGGGAACAAGGTTTGGTCATGCCTCGTTTATAGTTGATGTTTCTAGACGATCACAGTGCCCCGGGATCGAACCTGCTCTGGCCAGCTACAGCCTCTAGTCATGAACCCCTGTACCCCCACAACTGCTAAGGGGGTTAGGTGTCTCCCCATCCCCTCACCCCTTAGCCCTTTAGGGAGTACGGTGACTGTGTGAGGACGTGTGTGTGTGTTTCTCAAGCATTTACCCTCCACAGCCCGGAGGCGCGACACTAGATAAATATTAGTATAATCAGACCAGTGTATTAAAGTAGGGAACATGAAAATAAATTAAGAAAAAAGAGTAAGGCATTGAGAAAAAATATGTCGGAAAAGAGAAAACAGGCCCTAGGAAAGACGTAGAGGATGAGACAGTAAATGCAAAACACCTTATTAAGTAACGACAGGGGTACCGTGTAAGAAAATAAAATACAATAAAAAAAGGAAATAAAGGTAACTGTGGTTAATTAGATTCTTGGGGCATCTATAATGACAACAAGAGCACGTGTGGCAAACTTGGGGACAAAAGTTTACCTGATCTTTTCTGGTTTTCTCCTTCATCTTCTGGCTGATATTGTTAAGCTGAGAGGCTTGGTGCGTTTTTCTGTCCATAGGTAATTCTCTTTGATGTGATGCGGCAGGGAGGAGAGTGACGGACGTGTCGTAAGTGTGAAGTAGACGCGGTGGAAAAGGAGGTGAACTTTTTGTACCTGACTGTGGCTTACGTGCAAGTTTTCACCTGCCTTTATTTTTTTTCAAGCTTTTGCAGGAGGAGAAAGTTGTATCAGTGTGTGTGTGTGTGTGTGTGTGTGTGTGTGTGTGTGTGTGTGTGTGTGTGTGTGTGTGTGTAGAGGGGAGAAGAAGAGACAAGGAAAACAAGATAGGTAGATAGATAAAAAAGTGAATGTAGAAAGGCAAATGGACAGACAGATCGGCAGACAGACAAACAGATAGCTTGCTTGACAGGTAGCAGGGGAGTGACTTGCTGATGTTAATAGTGACAGATGGGTTGTTCGATACATAGATAGAGGAGTAGATAGAAAACTAGATAGATGGATAGGTAGATAGATAAATAGATAGACAGGTAGATAGATAAGTAAATAGACAGATGGATGGATGAATAGATAGATAGATAGATAGACATAGATAAATAGATGAAAGGCAAAGGAGTGGCGGGCGGGTGGTAATCGAGACTAACTCTTGGAAAGTGAAGGGGAAGTTGGTTCCGTATTATACCGTAACGAACCGATATTGAAGGCTGTAAGAGAGAGCTCATGAATGCAAATTGGAGAGAGAGAGAGAGAGAGAGAGAGAGAGAGAGAGAGAGAGAGAGAGAGAGAGAGAGAGAGAGAGAGAGAGAGAGAGAGAGACCAAAGTTTATTAAAAAACAGTAAGTCGTTGTCAGAGAGAGAGAGAGAGGCACAAAGGCAGACCAAAAGTTGTTAAGTCCTAGTAAGCCGGTGAGAGAGAGAGAGAGAGAGAGAGAGGTGGGAGGGAGGAAGAGGAGGTACTGAGAAGGCAATCACATCCTCTCTTACAAGAAATAGGATCATACCTTGAGGTTTATCCCGTCTTCCAGTGGGCCTCTCTCTCTCTCTCTCTCTCTCTCTCTCTCTCTCTCACACACACACACACACACACACACACACACACACACACACACACACACACACACACACACACACACACACACACACACACACACACACACACACTTTCCTTCACCTCACACACACACACACACACACACACACACACACACACACACACACACACACACACACACACACACACACACACACACACACACACCATTTCCTTCACCCCCCCCTCTCTCTCTCATTTCTTCTAGCGTTTCTTACTCTCTCTCTCTCTCTCTCTCTCTCTCTCTCTCTCTCTCTCACCAGTTCCATTCATCACAACTGCACCCCTTCAAGTCCCTGATTTCATTCGTTTATTGCATTATTTGTCTCGTCTGTCGTTGTGGGGAGACTGATGTAAGTTTATATTGGCTTATTTTTACGTGCTGTAGATTTATGTGGTTATTCTTTCACTGTTGTTTATTGCTTTTGTTAAATTTCTGATGGTTGTTTATTTTTAGTGTTTTTTGTTATTGTTTACCTGCATTTAATGTCGCCTTCTCACACTTTCTGTTGCTTCCTCACATTTGCTGTTGTTTCTTGTCTATCTTTCTTATATTTTCCGTTGCCTGAGCTTATTTTCGTCTTTTTTTATCATACCTCTGTTGCTTTCTCATTTTGTTTATTGTTTCCTCAACGTTGTGTTACCTCTTCATATTGTCTATTACTTATTTACGGTTTCTTTATTTCCTCACTATCATTTGCTTCCACACACGTTTTATTTGCCCAGTTCGTGTTTTTTTTTTTTCACCACATCTGCCGCTTTCCCACATTACCTGTTACTTTCTCACGTATTCTCTTGTTTTCTTGCATTTTTCACCTATTGCCTCACATTTTTTTGGAGTCTTCTCTTCTGTCGTTTTGCGCACAAGTATAGGGTATTCATTTTCTGGAAGGAATCTCGTTCAGTGCCAGCGTGCCTAGGCTGATATTCTTCTCGAGTAAGGAAGTTCTTTAACACCTTCTTTGCGATTTATTTTTAGGTATGTCTGGTTAATATCCTTTTGTACGTTATTTATGTGAAGTATGGCGATATTGGAAGGACTTTTGAAACAAGAGGACTGCAAGGTATGATAAAAAGAATTAATCGACTTGGAAAAGGTGTTAGGGAGCTTCCTTACCCGACGAGAATAAGGGCCCTAATGTTACCTGTAATTCCTGTGTGCCTCCTTAAGTTAATTCGTCCCTTCCCCCCTCAGGAGTGGGCGCGGCCACCTTCGCAGTCAACGGCAGGGGAAGGATGAACCACCACGACCTGTCCACTAGTAAGTACACACGCACGTAGAGTAGGGCACGTAAATTAAATTAGTTCACGCAAGTTGGGTTAGGGCACGGGTGTATTTGGCACGAAAGTTGGGTGCATAAATAACAACATGGAAGTGAAAGTACGTGATTATAAGGCAGCAAGCTTAGGGTGTTTGAAATAATGCGTGTGCAGTGGGAGACAGGAAATGTGGCAGTGTGTGTGTGTGTGTGTGTGTGTGTGTGTGTGTGTGTGTGTGTGTGTGTGTGTGTGTGTGTGTGTGTGTGTGTGTGTGTGTGTGTTATAGCAGTATGTGATGTGATACTGTGCGGTCTGGCAGTAGGAGATGCGGTAGAATGTGGTGTGGCATTGTAGTATGAGGTAATGTGAGTTGCATCTGCTTGGTGTGGCAGTGTGTGGTGTGGTGTGGTAGTGGAAAGTACTCTGCTTTGTATTGTGGCAGTGTGTGTGTGTGTGTGTGTGTGTGTGTGTGTGTGTGTGTGTGTGTGTGTGTGTGTGTGTGTGTGTGTGTGTGTGCTGTCGCGGGTGTGAGGTGTGATAATGTGGGGCGTGGTAGAGAGGTCTATGTACTCGTCAGGTATGGTTGTGTGCTGGTGTGGCAGTGTGTGGCGTAGTAGTGAGAGGTATGCGCGACGTGTGGGTGTGTAAGCTGTGGTAGTGAGGTACATGGAAGGTAGTGTAATATGTATTGTGGTAGTAAACTGTGTGGTAGTGCTAGGAAAAGCAGTGTAATGTGTGTAAGGTGTGGTGGCATTGATGAAGCAGTGTGATATGTGCAAGTGTGTGGTGTGGCAGTGCGAGAAGGTAGGCGTGGTAGTGTCTCCTATTGCACAGTAATTTTTCAAACATCTTTTATTCTGGTTGTGTGCTGTGTTCTCGGCGGTGTGGAAAACTGCGTAGCACATCTCTATAAGCAATTCATCCAGCATAGTAGACCTTAATAACACTCCTGATACTAATATATTTTAAATAATGTCATATTTCGATCAGCACTACACAGGAAAGTATTGAGGTGTAATAGGTCAGATAAATAACTGGGAAAGAGGTGTCACTAAATCGTCCAACCTAGTGAGAATACTGTGCACTGAATTTACATCATATAACCTGTAGTGATTGGCATGCACCATATAAGCAAAAACTCGAAAGCCACAGGAAGTGAGAGAACAGTAGGGGTTATGTAACACGTAGGATATAGCACGTCACACAGCGTAGGGTATAGCATACGTCACACAGCACATAGGAAATATACTAGCACACATGTCACACAGCACGTAGGATATGGCACACATGTCACACAGCACATAGGATATAGCACACACGTCACACAGCACGTAGGATATGGCACACACGTCACACAGCACGTAGGATATGGCACACATGTCACACAGCACGTAGGATATGGCACACATGTCACACAGCACGTAGGATATGGCAGACCCGTCACACAGCACGTAGGATATGGCACACACGTCACACAGCACGTAGGATATGGCACACATGTCACACAGCACGTAGGATATGGCACCCACTTCACACAGCACGTAAGATATGGCACACATGTCACACAGCATATGCGCCACGTCCAACAAAAAGCCTATATACATAATTTAAACGCTATACCCAAATCACTCAAGTTATCAGTATGTCACCCTGTTTAAGCGCCACACTGAGTAAGACAAGTAACAAGTACAGTAAGTAGTGCAGCACCTAAGTCACGCAGCACGTAAGGAAAACAGTATATTATTGCAACACGACCCTAGATCACCATTGCACGCAGTAGCACCACTCGTAACTCAGCACCAACATCAGAGAAGCAGTTATAAAGAAGTGACAATATTTTTCCAGGTCACCAAAAAAGGTACTCCAAAGCTTGACAGAAATAAATAATCCTGGTGAAAATTTGGACGGAGCAGCAGAATCCTGGCGGAGGTAATTAGGAGGGATGGAGGATTACCTAGCGCGATGACGATGGAGGATGGGGGGAGAGAGAGAGAGAGAGAGAGAGAGAGAGAGAGAGAGAGAGAGAGAGAGAGAGAGAGAGAGGGAGGGAGGGAGGAAGGGGTTACGGGTAGAGAGGAAGGGGAAAAAGGAGGAAGGAGGCAAGGAAGAGAGAGGAAAGGGAAGAGTGGGGGGTTAGGAAGCGCCTGTTAGTAGCGTAGAGCAGAATGCTGGTGTCGTATTCTAGGGACATAATGAGATTTAGCAAAATATTTTTTTTTCTTACCATCTCTCGTTAAGTCGATAGGCATTCAGGTTAACTTTCTAGTATTATTTTATGGGATCGGGGACGGTGGTAGAGCATAATTATGACCCTTATAAAGGATTGGCTAGTCTGTCCACTTTATTCTTTATTCTTATATCTCTCTCATTTTGTGTGTGTGTGTGTATATATATATATATATATATATATATATATATATATATATATATATATATATATATATATATATATATATATATATATATATATATATATATATACTGTAGAGGTGTGCGTGTGTGTATAGTGTCAGGTGACGCCAGTGTGGGTAGAGTAGCACCAAATTGGAGTACTGGAGCATGAAGGTGGAAGAGATGATGATGATGGAGAGGATGAGGCCCACACTCAGGGGCCATGCCGGGAGGGGGATGGGGAGGGGGAAGGGGAGGAGGAGTGAGAGTGAACGGCGGTGGGGAGGGTCCGAGATGAGCTGCAGTAGTTGTATTAATGCTTGATATCCGCACCTGTCTGCTTACCGTACCCACGATGCCGCTCCTCTTACCATTCCTCCTCCTCCTCCTCCTCCTCATCATCATCATCATCATCAACATCATCATCATCATCATCATCGCCATCGTCATCATCATCATCATCATCATCATCATCATCATCATCATCAATGGATGAGATGCGGAAGTACGGACAAATGACAACACAACAGTTGGGGAAATGTTTACAGTGTACCCTGGGAAAATGTGCTACGTCTCCATTCATTCTTCATTAAGGATTTTGAAAAGTACTCAGTGGCAAGATGATGATGATGATGATGCATGGGATAGAAAGGAAATGTAATCGAACTGAAGGTTTTTAAGTAGGGACGAAGAGGAAGAAGGTGAGGTAAGTGAATGAGGTAGAGTAGAAATAGAGGAAAGAGGAGAAAAGGGGAGGATGAAGAAGAGTAGGAGCAGAATAGTACGAAGAAGTAAGAAGAGAAACGGAAGAGGAAAAGGAGGAAGAGGAGGAGAAGTGTAAACCAAAGAGTAGAGAAGAAAACAATGAACCGAAGTTTGAAAGAGGAGGAGGAGGAGGAGGAGCCAGAAGGAGAACGAAGAAGAAAAATAATGGGAGAGGAGGAGAGGAGAAAGATGAGTAGGAAGGAAAGAGGAGAAGGAAAAGTGACTGAAATAGTGAGTATGGCTGCTAGTTTATATCCTAGTAAGGCGGATAACGAAGGGGCTCAGGTTCTTTACAGCGCCTTCCCTACCCTCTCAGTGCGATGATTTTTATTTTTTATATTTTTTACTTGTGTCATGTTGTGTTTGTTGATTTGTTGTTTTAACCTACGGACGATTTAATTTACCTTGTTTGGGGTGACGTCTTGAACAGTGAAGGGGTTAAGGACAGTCTGCAGTAACCATTTCGGGAAGATTGACGTCTTTTGCTCATGTTATTCTTCGTAGTAATTCTCAGTAGTAGTAGTAGTAGTAGTGGTAGTAGTAGTAGTAGTAGTAGTAGTAGTAGTAGTAGTAGTAGTAGTAATTGCAACCCCAGGCTCATCTGGACGTGAACCCTATGGACTGCAGGATTTAATTGCTATTTTCCTGCAGTCCACCATCCTCTCTTCGAGTGATAGGGATGGGATTAAGGGATGTTTGTATGACCGGGCAGCTCCAGCACCCAGTCATATGGATAGACCTACCACTACTTGAAGGCGTCCTTCTCCAGCACTATTTTTGTCCTGTAAACCATAGATGATTTTATTTACTTTTAGAGGAAAAACCTGTTATAATGAAATGGCAGAAAATGATCTCTGTTACCCCGTCCAGTGCAATTTGTCACGCCTTTTGTTAATCTGTTCTTTGCTACCCACAGACGGTTTTATTCAGTTTAGGGGAAATCTGTCGTAGAAACAGGAATAAGCTTAGGGGAAATCTGTCGTAGAAACAGGAATAAGCTTAGGGGAAATCTGTCGTAGAAACAGGAATAAGCTTAGGGGAAATCTCTCGTACGAAAAGAGATAAAAATAAGTCTTCATTACCCGCATGAGTAAGATGGGCTGGGTGTCTGTGTGTACTGGACGTTCACTGTGTTACTGATGGATTGCCTGACTGTTTGGTGTGCACGTCCTAGTCTTGTATTGCTGTGCCTTGCTGTGAATTTGCTCTTCTTCTATGCTTTTGGTGCTATAAGCCGTTTCGTATGCCGCGCTGTGTGCTTTTTGTTACTTTTGTGGTGTTGTTTGTCTGTGTTTTGTGTCCTTGTGTGTGTGTGTGTGTGTGTGTGTGTGTGTGTGTGTGTGTGTGTGTGTGTGTGTGTGTGTGTGTGTGTGTGTGCAATTTGTCTCGCGCTGTGTCAGTACAGTATTCTCTCTTCTGTCTGTGCTGTGTCTTTGCTGTATGTCTTCTTCTGTCTGTGTTGTGTCATTGCTGTATGTCCTCCTCTGTCTGTGGCGTGTCTTATGCTTTATGTCTGTCTCTGTGTCGTCCTGTGTGTGTCTGTGGCCGTATCTGTGGCAGCGAGTGTCCCGCCACAAAACTAGTAACTAATGCGATTACAAGGGGACGAAGGAGGAGGGCCGACCAAGACGATCAATAGAACTCTTATTTCTTGTGACATTATCCGGGATTTCTTTGAGGACAGAAGGGGAAGCTGCTTTACCTCTCCTTATCCCACCGCGTTCCCCCTCACCACAGTCTTCTCTTCTCTCATTCACTCAAGTCTCTTCTTCTCACCTCGTCTCTCTCTCTCTCTCTCTCTCTCTCTCTCGTTCTTCCCCTAACCGCGTCCCTGTCTCTTTTACGTAATTCTTCTCCATTCACCATGGATCCCTCTCAAGTCCCTCATTTCTGCGTCCTCTCTCACCATGTTCCTTTTTCTCCCTTGTCTCCTCTCCCTGCTCCTCCTTCCCGTCCCCCTCTCCCTCCCTGCAGTCCCCTCCCCTTATCCCTTTCTTTTGCGACGCAAGATGTCAGCCTCTCTCCGTGACTGCTGGTGGTTGTGGGAAATTTCTGTTGTTGCTCGTCCCTGTTATGATAATTTCACCTTCATTCGTATTATTTTCTTCCATTTATAAATCCCGGCTGATCCATCCATATATATATATATATATATATATATATATATATATATATATATATATATATATATATATATATTCCGGTACTGAATATATCTATTCAGTCATAGTTCAGGCCTTCGATATAGTGTTACAGTGAGGGAGATGAGGATGGAAGGAAGGTAAAAAAGGAGGTGAGGATGGAAGGAGGGTAAAAATAAGACTTCAGAATGGAAGGAGAGGAAAAAGGGAAACGAGGATGGAAGGAGGAGAAAAAAGAAGGAGATGTGGACGGAAGGAGGGGAAAAAAGGAGATGAGGATGGAAGGAGGGGAGAAAAAAGAAAGACTGGGAAGAAAGGAGAGCTGAAAGGCAGAGGAACAAATGGGAGGAGAGAGGAGGAGAATGCGAGAGGGAAGGATTTTCTCTCCGCCTGCGAATTACCTCACTTTGCATTTCATTTCTGCTGACGAGAGACAATTTTACTCTGCACGCTCGAGAGAAACTTAAGGCTCCAAAAGTTTTTATCTTTTCCGTTCGGTGCAATACTGTATTTTCACATTCTACTCTTTCTATATCCGGACGATTTATTTATTTATTTATTTATTTCATTTTACTTTTCGCTGATCTTAGAAACATTCTTAACTGGTGGTGGTAGATTTAACGTTAATAAACCTCTTTATATTAGTTTTTTTTTTTTTTAATGAGTTGCTAAAAGTTTTCTAATGGTAGCATGTTTATAATGAAAAAGTCGCCACCAATCTGAAGGAGTTAACAAGATCGATTAAAGTTTTGAGAGAGAAAAAAAGAAATTTCGTCCTATATTCCATCTTACGACAGGCGATTGTATTCTGTTCATACCGCAGCCAAAGCATTATAGGAAGAGAATAACAAATAAGATGAAGCACGAGAAGAGAGGGTAAAAAGGTTAAGATGGGAGAAGATGGTGATGATGGGCGGAAGAAAATGATGAAGCGAAAGAAGAGAGAAGAAAGGTGAAGAAGGTGAAGAGTGAACAGGTGAAGAAAAAGAAGAAAAGAATATGATGATGATGATGATGATAGTGAGGAGGAGGAGGGAAAAAGGATAAAAGAAAGGAAGGAGGGGAGGGAGAGTTTGCAGGGAGGGATTAGAGGT
>NC_137017.1:10708581-10796081 GCF_032717465.1 Coenobita brevimanus | reverse complement strand
AAAGAGTGTCGCCTTATGTTACGCGCAGAAATACTTCCTCAGGGAGAGGAATATCAAGTCTACAACCCAAATCGGATACAGAAAAGAGACAACAATATGTATATCGGGCTGTTATTTCATCTTAAGAGGTGCGTGGCAAAAGGGCTACGAGATTTCGATAACTTATTTTCACATTGATATCCGGACTGGGATGCACCCCTAATAATGCGAACGTTTTCAAATATTAAGTATTCCTGCTTTCTTTATCATCACATTTTGCATCATATTTCCCCATAGCACTCATGAACTACCATCACAGTTGCCATCATCATGTCCCTCATCACTGGCACCATCTTTATCATCACATAAACAGCATCACTATCATCATCACAAACACCATCACCAGTATCACCAACATCCTCCTCCTCTGCCAACTAGTATTAATGGGATGGTTAAGATAATAAGGGGTACAGAATCGAAAAAGAAGTAAAGCAAACCCCGGGACATTTTAAAAACTAAGAAATACTTGAGCGTCTGAATTAAGCACAACGCAAATAAATAAAAAAATAAAAAAGTCACAAAAGAAAGGATGTGTGAGTGGTGTAAATGCGCAGTCGTTTGAGCTTTAAAGGGAAGCGTGTTATATCGTCCTCCAGATAAACATATATACTTCGGGGATGTTATTTTCTTTTGGTTATTCTTGCTACTTTTAAGCGATGTTATTCAGCTTTGGATTGATGGGTAGCGGTTAAGTGGTTAGTCAAGGCTGTATCTATCCTGTATCTATCCCTCCAGTTCGAAAAGTTTGTCTGAAGGTGAGTGAAATTTAATGGAAGTAGAACTGAATATTAATCTGTCTTCTGGTTCTTAGGGTTAATGTAAAAAGGAAATGAGAAGTATAAGTGAAAAATACTTCGTGTCTGTGCATGTCAATAGCCTGTGTAAAATGGACTAAATTTAATTCTCTCTCTCTCTCTCTCTCTCTCTCTCTCTCTGTCAACCACACAATATCCTTGTCGTCCGTGCGCCTCATACATTTTCAAAATTGTCAACCTCTCTCTCTCTCTCTCTCTCTCTCTCTCTCTCTCTCTCTCATTATTCCTACATTTCCATATCACAGAGATTTTTCGACCTGATTTGAACGTTTGACAAAATTATACTTTATTTTTTCCCCACATCCTGAGGTTTTACAAAAGACAAAAGTTTATTGGAGTCATAGATTATTAAAGAAAGAAATTTAAAACTCCAGGTTGTCGCGAACATATTGAAGAATGCAGTTTTGCTTGTAATGAAGATAAATTTAGCCTTTTCTTTCTGTTGGAGTAATATCTGTGAAAATAATACGGTAGTATGAATGAAAAAATTATTATTATTTTTTTTTTTGGGTGGAGTTAAGTATACCAAAACTACAGAATCCTCCTGCTCCTCCTCCTCCTCCTCCTCCTCCTCCTCATCATCATCATCATCATCATCATCATCATCATCATCATCACAATGGCCCTTATTTTCATTGAAACAAAAGTAATAGAAAAGAAACCGAAATTTATACATGGAAGAAGGAAACTGACTATGCTTGCAAGAGCTTAGCTGAAACATGTCAACGATTCCCATGCAGTATATTTACCTCCGCTAATGAAGTGGAACGGCAGCTATATTTTAACGCGTATCTGTTTGTGTACAGGCCATCTTAAAAATTTGCTGGCGGATGTCAGTCAGGTCTGGTGAATAGGTGGGCAGTGGGTCAAGTAAGAATGGATTAGATTTTGAGGTGGATCCGAAACATGATGCACGAATAAATCATAAATAATGGGAGCGTTGTAGGTATGCGCGCCTGAAATTGTGTAATGGGGCAGACTAAGACCGTAGAATTAAGTGACTGGGTGAGTCTGTAAAAGTGGTCATCTGGTCGGAAAGAGAAATTACAGCATTAAATCGTAACTTTTAATGGCGCTGTCGGTGATATGCGCTTTGTCAGTGATTTCTTGTTGTAGATGGGTCCCTTCTCTCCCATCCTAGTATTGCACGTGATTTCGAAACGATTCTTCTCCTTTTTCATCATCATCATCATCATCTTCTCCTCCTCCTCCTCCTCCTCCTCCTCCCCTCTCTCTCTCTCTCTCTCTCTCTCTCTCTCTCAAGAATATTCCTCACAATATTGAATTATGTCCCACCCACACCCGCCTCTCCTCCTCCGGGATGAAGTTATTAAGTGGCCGAGTTAGGAAAGTGGATCAGGGATGGTGAATTAAGCAATCTGGTGGAGTTATGAAAGTGGAGGAGTTAGGAAGGTTGTGGATTTAGGAACGTGGATCAAGATGAAGATGTGTTTAGGGATGTGGCAGAGATGGGGTGATGATGCTAGCAAGGGGATGAATTTAGGAATATATTGCAGTTGGGAGGGTTGTTGTTGTTGTTGCTTCTTGCCGAGCAGACCCGTTGACCACAAGTATGCAACCGCTTCTGTAGTACTGTCCTAGAGGTATGGTACAGTACATACACCATGTACGAGTTGTGATCATTCCCTTGTGGTAGCCAGCGCATCATCAGGGGCCGATTAGTCTCTTTCCCACGGCAAGATGCAGAGAAATATGAGGAGGTTTGGCTTCCTGGTGGACACATTACAGCTGTTCTATCCGGGTTCACAGCGCCACCACGTGTAGGCTCCTCGTCAGACAGGAAGGTGAAATTAGAAAGTGGATTCGGAAAGGTAGTGAAGTTAGGGGAAGTAATGAAGCTAAGTAGAGGAGTTAGAAAGGTGATGGAGTTTGGAAGGCAGTGCAACAGGAAAGCGGTGAAGTTGGGAAAGTGGATGCATTGGAAAATTGTGGAATGGCGGACGTTGGTTGGATGGGAAAGTAATGGAGTTCAGGAAGCCATTGGGGTTAGTAGGGTGATGAAGGTGATTAAGTGATGACGTTATGAAAGGTGAGTGAAATTATGGAAGAGGGTGGAATTATGATGGTGGAGAAAGTTGTGGGGGTTAGAAAGGTGCTGAACTTTGGACTATTGAGACGGTTTGAAGGTTGTGGGAGGGTGGCGATGGGGGATGGGGATTGGTAGTGGAGGGTGTTGGGATAGTGTTTAGATAATGAAGGTTTTGGTTTTGAATGAACGACTGACTTAGGACGGTGGAGGAGTTGTTGACCTAAAATAATGATGAGCAAATAGTGGAGAATTTAGGAAGGTGAGTGGAGTAGAGAAGTAATTAACCCTTTCTGTCCTAGAGATCCATTTAATTAAGCCTAAATAAAGTTTGTTTCGTGGTAGCCAGAGGAGAATATAAATAAGGATTCAGCACAACGAGAGGGTTCAAGCTTGGAGGATGGTGATGAGGTGAGTGTGGGTAAGGAAAAATGCACAGCTATAGCCAATAATTCCTTTTTTCTTTACATTCTGGGACTCCGAACTGCTAAAGCGAAATTCCAGACCATTTGATTATTGCAGATTAGTTTAGCAAGAACTCATTATTGTTTGGACACATTTCGAGAGTGTGTGAAGAAAATGTAGACCGCAACTCAATTTTTGTTTAATAATTTTAAAAAATCTCATTTGATTTTGACACTTTCGAGACGGCTTACAAGAACATCAAACTACATCACATTTAACTGTTTATTAGTTTACAAAGATATTATTTGCTTTTGTTAAAGTTTCGGGATTATAAAGAAAATGTTTCAGTAATACCCTTTTGCTTGTTGTTAATAAGTTTAGCACAATCTCATTAATGTTTTGACACTGTTTGGTGCTGGTGTGAAGGAAGTGTTGACAGCAGCTGTGCGTGACAGGCACTTCAGAAGGCAAGAGAGGAGAGGGGAGGGGGAAAAAAAAAAGGAGGGGGGGAAGCGGAGGTGTAAGGAAACGAGGGAAAATGTGGAGGAGTGGAAGAGGAGAGAAAGCTGGAATGAAGGCAGGAGGAAGGCGGAGGGGAATGGAGGTAAGAAGGTGGGGAAAGGGAAAGGGAGAGAGAAAATAGAAGGGGAAGGGAGATGGAGGGGGTGAGGGAATAAGTAATGAGCGGAGAGCGGTGGGAAGTCGGGGAGGTAAAAGACACATACCGAGGGAGAGGGAAGGGGAAGCAGTGGGGGAGAGGAGAGAGCATGGATGAGGGGGCGTGGGAGGTCGAATATGTGAAGAATGGGGGAGAAGGGGTAATGCGAGAGGGAGAGGGGAGCGTGTGTGGAGGAGGAATCGGGAGGAGGAGAAGCAGAAGAAGGAGGAGAAGGAACTGGAGGAGGAGGAGAAAGGATAGAGGTGGCGGTGGGACGAGGGGAGGAGAGAAAGGACGACGGCTTGAGTGGAAGAAGACGGGGAGGGGGGGTCAGGGAGATCGAGGGAAGGGATAAAACGAGGAAGGAGTGTGAGAGGAGAGGGGACTGTGAGGGGGCCGGTGCTAGTGAGGGAGGAAGTATTAAAGGATGAGGAAGAAAAAGGGAGAGAGTCAGAGGGTAAGGGGGAAGGAACGAGGGAGGGGGTATGTGTGTCTGTGTGTGTGTGAAGGGAGGGGGAGGGATAGAGTGGCAAGGGAAGGGGAGGGGGTGAGTGTGTGCCGCTCGATTGCTTCTTTACTTGTCACCTGGAGCCAGTGAGTGTGTGCTTGGAGATTCAAGAGGAAGAGTCACTACACCAAACGCTGCCTCCAGGCATGATTTTTTTCTTCTTTTTTCTTTTCATTTTTTTCTTTTTGCTATTATCAGGTGATTTTATTTAGATTACCCTCTTCGTTTCGATGGTTTATTTATTTATTAATTTTTTTTATTCATGTTATCACCAGACATTTTTATTCAGTTTGCCTGAAATTTTGTATAGCCTGTCTTAGCCATTCAGTATGAGAAGTCTTTCCTAAACTTAACAAAATCCTCGTATAAGAGTAAGCTAGTCACCTACTCTTACATTTTACAGTAGTAGACTCATTTTTTGCTCAAACTCGTCCAAAAATTGCCATCTCTCCACGCGGAATGCCGAGTCGTAACAACAGATCAACATTAGAATATGATGCCCGTCCCGAAGTGCTGTGGAAAGGCTGTAGAGCCGTAGTACTGTCTTTTTCCATCACTGAGATACGCGAAATAAAGAGCAAAAGGACGATAATGTGGGCCAAGTTAGAGTGAAAAGATTATAATCCGTTTTTACGATAAACAGGTCTCCAAAACAGTTAACTCCTATCACAGATAGATTTATTTTTCGTGTTTGGTCAGAGCAATATACACTCTGATTTGACTAAGTGCTTTGTAACTTTGTGAAGAATTCCTGTATGAAGAGTACCTGTATATACAAGCATTCTTAGACTCATCTTAAGCCTAGGAGAGTTTATAAAAACGGGCCTAGATATGCCAGGCCATTATAGTCTGTTTGTGTTCATCCAAGGGAACTGGACCACACTTACAGTTTGAATACTTAGTTGTGGTTGCCTGACATTCGGTAAGCTTTAGTAATAAGGTAGAAATGAGCCTCCTTGGGCACTGGTTAAATATATCCTCCAGTCTGACTACACCTGGCCATCTACCAAGCTGAAAAGGGGGTTAGGGATCTTTGTCAGGTGAGAACAAGCCGACAGTACCACTTCTCCTTTTAAGTACTGAAGACACAGGTATATTGAGAGATGTAAACCTCTTCACTGCGATGACGTTGTTTCATGTTTTAATCTTGCTGTTTCCAGACGCTTTTATTCAGATTAAGACATGCGATAGAATGGAGGGTAACGAGCTAACCTGCATTAATCCCGGCACTAATCCATATCCTTCTGATGTTGAATTAAATCGTCTTCAGGTAGCAAGAAAAAAATAAATGTGACGCCCCTTGGTAACCCCTTGAGTCTGAGAACATATTTTTCCTTTTGTTTTCTTTTTCGTTTTCCCATCCTCCTGACGATTTTAAACCAACTTATGACGGGCCTCTTTTTAGTCAAGGGATTATTGGAGGCTGTATCTAACACCTCCAGTTCGAAAAGTCTCCCCTAAGCTGAGTAAAATCGTTTGGTAGCAGCAGGAATACATTAAAACCGTCACCCGGACTGGAGAGGTTAAGAGGGTTAGTAGTGTTCATGAATTAAATCTAAATATTCCATCTTGTCTGGAGGGATGCGTGTAATTTAGAAGTTAATGAATCCTCCCCTGCAAACGACACCCCCATTGAGGCAATCCCCTGAGCTGGCAGCACAAAATAATTAAGTGACCATTTCGACTCATTACCTTAGTTGGACTTTGTGAGGGGATGTTTGCCAGGCTTAGGGTGATTAGGTCAGTGGTTGGTAATTTAGGATTAGGAGGAGGGGGTTATTGATAGTGATGACGATAATGACGACGATGATATTGACGATGACAACGACGATGGCAACGACGATACTGACGATGGCGCAGTTCCCTGATTAAAAAAAAAAAATAATAATAACGAGGGAATACACAACGTCCGTCCACCTCCCTCCTCCGCCTTCGCCTCCACACATTAATGGCGACCTGGCCTGACCTGACCTGACCTTTATGTATGGTCTTTGACTCCACATCTGGCAATGAGGGAAATTAACCATCGAAAAGTGAAGGTCGAAGGTAGGAGGTCAGGGCCAGGATTTGCAAACCAACTTACGATGTATTGCCTTTCGTAACTAAGATTCTTTTTTCAGGAAGGATAAGAGACACAGAATTTATGCACCCTCCGTTAGATGTCTTCCCACAAATATATATTTTAACTAGGTCTTTGAAATGGTCGTTTTTTTGTTTTTTGTTTTCGCGCGAGTTGAGACCCCCTTTGCAGGAATAGATCCCCCACGAGATTAATAAACTCATCAGAAGAAAGTGGTATTACAGCAGCAAAAATAAGTAAAATAGGCATCATGGCACTGAAGGGGTAAAGCTTTGAGGTCAGAGGTCAGGTCACACGATTGGCACTGTTACCCTCAAACCCTTTTCTATGACAGCGGTTTTCCCAGTACTGAAGAAAATCGTCTGATCCAAGGACAAATTAAAACCGTCTGGCGCCTACAAGTATGAAAAAAAAAATAATAATACTGAAAAGCTAAACTATGCCGTGTACCAAATGGAGTGATACGTTTTAATTCGGTCACTTTATCTGGCTGGAGAAATTCGTCCTTCTTCAGCTTACTTCCCTTAGCTCATTGGCAGAATAAGACAATACGACGATTCTGCACCCTTTCCATAACACTTCTTTGTGACCAGCATCCTGTTCTACTGTTTATCTCTTGTTCCAGCTCTGCATGCAAGATAGGGAGTTGGCAATTTTAGGCCAAGTTAAAGTAGACGGAATATAGGACGGATATTAGCCTGATAATCCTGACTCCTACACTGCAACTTTTTCTTATCTTGCTTATTACTATACTAGTGGTGAAAATAGTGTCTTGTGATTCTCTCTCTCTCTCTCTCTCACACACACACACACACACACACACACACACACACACACACACACACACACACACACACACTCTTCCGTGGTGTTTTCCTGTTTACTCGATCCCTGTATCCGACTTTCCCCCAAACCAATCACCCACACTCCACCATCACTCCACCACACCCTCACACCACTTCACCACACCACCACACCACCCTCACATGACTAAACCACCACAACACCACTCACTTCACCACACTCTTACACCACACCATCACTCTACCCCTCACTCCACCACACCCTTACACCACTCCATCATACCCTCACTCTACCACACCCTCACTCCACCACACCCTCACTCCACCACACCCTCACTCCACCACGCACTCTTCACCACACCCTTACTCCTCTCACTCCACCACACCTCACCTGTTCTCGCCTCCCTCTACCCAACCCCACCCCACCCCACTCCTTCCCATCCCTCCTCCTCTCCTCTCCTCTCCCATTCTATCTCATCCTATCCAGTCCTCCCCTCCCCCGTCTCGTCCCCTGGAATTAATTACTCTCTAATCCCCGTAATTTTCCAAGGTTTTTCCCCTCTTTTCCCCTCTTCTTTCGTCCCATCTTTTCCCTCGTCCTCATCGCTTCATCTCTTCCATAAATTTCTCCTTTTATAATCTTCTCATTTATCGAAGGTGAGATGTTGTGGTAGATTTAGTAGGTCTTTCGATGGTGTGTGTGTGTGTGTGTGTGTGTGTGTGTGTGTGTGTGTGTGTGTGTGTGTGTGTGTGTGTGTGTGTGTTTTACTTATTAAAGTTAACACCGGATCTTTTTTTTTTTTTACTGAGAAATTCTAGAGGCTTTAAAAACTAACTCGATTAGCCCTTCCTCTTACCTTGATACTTTTCTTTGTGCTTATATATTCCTATTCCTTTTTGCTAGATAGATAAATACATGTATAGGCAGAAATTGACACGGACAGACAGGCAGATAGATAGATAGATAGATAGATAGATAGATAGATAGATTGACAGGTAGGTAGGTAGGTAGATAAACTGATTGATTGATTGATTAACTGATGCATTTGCAGATTGATACATTTATAGACTGATAGCTAATTAGAGAGACAGATGATGGACAGACAGAGCGTGAGTTAGTTCATCATTAGAGGAAGCAGCTAATTATAAACTCTCAGGTGAGCAACAGCGTCATTCACCTGGAGAGAGAGAGAGAGAGAGAGAGAGAGAGAGAGAGAGAGAGAGAGAGAGAGAGAGAGAGAGAGAGAGAGAGAGAGAGAGAGAGAGAGAGAGAATTAGCATCTCAGGTAAGCAGCCTCCTCATTTACCTGTGCTCGTGGGCGTTGTAATTAGAATATATCAGAATCCACCTAGCTTTCTGATATTCTTAATTGGAGAGTTTGTACCCTTTTTATATATACTGTTTGGGTTATTATTATTATTATTATTATTATTATTATTATTATTATTATCATCATCATTGTTATTATTATTATTATTATTATTATTATTATTATTGCTTTTGTTGTTTTTGCTGTTGTTGTCGTTGTTGTTCATGTTTTTATTAATTATTTGTGTAATTTTAAGTTAAAGGCGTACTGTTCATTTCATTTTTTTTGTTTTACTCTTTATACTTGTTTTATGTTTATATATAATTATTTTTTTACAACTGTTTTTCTGTACCTGTTTTATTATTTGATTTATTTAATATATAATCTGTAATTTTTATTTGGTCACTATTCACTTATTGGTCTAGTTTTATTTACTTTGTCGTTTATTATTTTTTTTTTTAATCAATCGCCGTTATTATATCACTTTTTTTTTTTATTGCATTCATTAGAGTCTCTTATTTTTTTATTTCAGTTATTAACATAATTAAATTTCTCAGGCTCCCATAACTAATTCTCAGCCTAATAAAATCCTGTCGATCCACGTAAAATACAAGAACAGATTAACGAAGACACTATTGATACACTTAGGCTCCTGTGACTTACCTCTGTCTGAGTAAAATCG
The DNA here is from genome assembly GCF_032717465.1 of Coenobita brevimanus. NCBI lineage: Eukaryota > Metazoa > Arthropoda > Malacostraca > Decapoda > Coenobitidae > Coenobita > Coenobita brevimanus. Next base: position 10,786,734 of record NC_137017.1, on the reverse strand, counting down.
TCTGGTGTAATCCCAAATGAAATGACAGAGTTGACGCGACGATGAAAGGGTCAGTCTGTATTTTTTCTCTCATTTCTCTGTATTCATTTTATTATTTTCGTTTTTCCTCATTCTTGGTTCATTTTTCTTACCGTATTAAGTTTGGTTGTTCATATTTTATTTATTTTTTGTCTACTTAATCTTTTCTTGTTTAAAAAAATGTGCCACGACTTGCTTTCATAATTTTTCACTTGACCATCATTGACTCTTACTCCCTTTCCATCCTTCCCCTCCCCCCTTTCTTTCACCCTCCCCTCCCTCTTCCCCTCCCCTTTCTTCCTCCCTCCCCTCCTTCTTTCACCCCCTTCTTCTTCCCCCTCCCGACTTCTTCCACCCTTCCACCCCTTCTTCCCCCTCCCCTCCTTCCTCCTCCCCCCCTTCTTCCACCCGTCCACCCCTTCTTCCCTCTCCCCTCCTTCCCCCCCCCCTTATGTCCCTAGGGATTCTTTCATCCTCTTTCTCTTCTCTCTTTTCTTCTCGTCTTTTCTCGCCATTTCTCATTATCTTATCTATGTTTTTTTTTCTTACGTCACTTCTCTTTTTTTCTCTTTTCTTTCTTCTCTTTTCGTATGTCCATTCTTCCTTTCCTCTCTTCTCTCCCTCTTGTTTGTCAGTACCTTTCTTTTTTCCTGTTCGGTTCATTTCTCTCTTCAGTTAACTTCATTTCCCTTCTGTTTTCTATTGTCGTCTCTTCACTTCTTTATTTCTTATCGCATATTCTCTTCCCCTTTCTTCTTACCTAACACCCATTTCTTTTCTTTCTTCCCCTATCCCCTCTCCTGCTCGTCTTTCCTTTCCATTGCTTTAGCTTACCTCTCCTCTCCCCTCTTCTTTCTCTTCCTCTCTTCCCTTCCTCCTCTCTTTTTCCTCTACTCTCAACGAATCCCCTGCCCATTCCTCTCTATCCTTCTTTTCTCATTTCATTTCTTTTTCATCTTTCTCCCTCTTTTCCTTTTCTCTCGTTCCTATTCTCGTCTCCTCCTCCTCTCTCTCTCTCTCTCTCTCTCTCTCTCTCTCTCTCTCTCTCTCTTTTTATCATTCATGGTCCTGACCCTCTTGTTTTTTCCTTCTGATCTCTCCTCCTCCGACTCTCTCTCCCTCTCTCACCTCCCCCCTCCCTCTCCCTCTCTCACCTCCACCTGCCTCTCCTTCTCTCACCTCCCCCTCCCTCTACCCCCTCTCCTTCCCGCGTTTCCCTTCCCTATCCTCCTCCCTTCATTCTCTCTCTTCATGTACCTCTGATTTACCTCTCCTCTCCTTCTCCACCCGTCTCTTCTTCCCAATGTCTCCTCTTCTCTTCCACTCTCTTCTTTCTCTCCTTTCCTCCTCTACCCCTCCCTCTTTCCCTCTGTCTCTTCTCCTGCCACTCCCCCACCCCTTCTCCCGCGTCCTCCTCTCCCTTCACATTCTCCCTTTCCCTCCTTCTCCCCCTCTCCCTCCCCCTTCTCCTCCTCTCCCTCTCCCTTCTCCCTCATCTCCCAAGACACCTTCGCTTGCTCATTTTCCAATCTTATTATCCTCTTCTTCTCCTCTTCCCCTTCCCTGGCCTCTCTTCACCTTTCCTTCTCACCTTCCTTCGTAGTTTCTGCCTTTTATTGATTTTGTTTATGTGTTTTTGTGTGAGTTGTTTTCATTTCTGGCGTGTGGGTATACTTTTTTTTTTCTTGTTTTATTCTCTCTCTCTCTCTCTCTCTCTCTCTCTCTCTCTCTCTCTCTCTCTCTCTCTCTCTCTCTCTCTCTCTCTCTCTCATCCCATTCATCTGTCATAGCAATTTTCTCACTCTTTCACTTTGTTCTCCTATCCTTTCTCCTATCCCCCCTACCTTTCACAGTCCTTCCAGTTTCTCTTTACCCGTTTCTTCTCTTTCCTCTCTACTTTTCTCTCCTCTCCTCTCTTCTTCTCCTCCGTGTTAGTCTGTTTCTTCTTTATTCTTTTTAAGCTGTTAAATAATCTCCCTCGTTTCTCTTTCTGCATTCTCTCTTCCAGTTCTCTTCTCCTCATCACTTCTATCTCCTCTCTCCTCTCCTCTCCTCACCTATCCTCTGCTTTCTTCTCATCTTTCCTCTCCTACATATTGTCTTCTTTTACCTCGTCCTGTCAAGCGCCTTTCCTTCTTTCTTTCTCTGCTGTCTCTCCTTTCCTCTCCTCGCCTTTCCTTTCCTTTCCTCTGTTCTCTACTCTTCCCAGTCTCTCTCCAATCCCTTCATCTCCATCTGTCGAAAAGCTTGTTTCACCTTTCTTATCGCCTCTCCTCTCATGCATCTCTCCTCCTTTTCTTCCTTCTCTCCCCTCCATTCCTTCTTCCCCTCTCCTCTCCTTTTTTCTTCCTTGTTTCTTCCCTCTTTTTCTGTCCTCACATCTACTCTCATCTCTTTCCTTTTAATCAAATTTATTGCCTTCATCTCTTCTGCATATCAAAGTTCTCCTCTCAGTTTCTCCCGTCTTCGCATTTGCTGTTTCCTTTCCTAATGATCTCTTCTGTCTTCTGCTTACCTCTCCTCTCCTCTCACTTCGTCTCTTATCTTATTATTTTTCCTTTCCCCTGATCTTTTCACATCAAAGACCTTCTCCTGTTTTCCTGTATTTCGTTCACTGCCTCGTGTGTGTTATTGTTTTGCACTTTCCTTCATCTTTCACCTGTTAGTCTTTCTCCTTTCCTCTTCTCTCCATTCCTCTCCTCTCCTCTCCTCTCATCCCATCATGTCCATCCCTCTGCCAGACCTTCTCTCCTTTTCTCTCATTGCTCGTTTCATTTCCTTTAAACTAATTCCATTCACTTCATTTCCACATCTCATACTCGTAGACCCAGATGCCTTTTGTTCCCTCTTCCTTCCTCTCCTTTTCTCACTTACCCTTCTCTCATCTCATCTTCTTTCCTCATCTCTCTTCTGCTCTCCCCTCTCCTCTTCAGCTGTGTTCTCCCTTACTCATTTTGCTCTCTCTCTCTCTCTCTCTCTCTCTCTCTCTCTCTCTCTCTCTCTCTCTCACCTTCCCTTTGAACGCTTTCCATCTTCTTCATCTCCACCTTTCATCAAAGCTCTTGGCCCCTTCCTGTTGTACACGCTTCTCTTCTCCTCTCTCTCCCCTCCCCCCTCGCTCCCCTCCCCTCTCCTTTCCTCTTCTCTTCTCTCACCTCCTCTCCTCTCTTTTAAATCCATTTCATCCCCTTCGCCCCTCCCAATCAAAGCCTGAGATCCCTTTTTGCTTCTGCTCCTCTTTCCTTTCTTCTCACTTCCTCACGGCGCCTCTCGTCTGCTCTGCTTAGTTGTCCTTTGCTCTCCTCCCCTCTCTCCTCTCCCCTAAACTCCTCGCCTATCCTCTTCTCTCATCACTCCTTCCCTTTTCTTTCCTGCATTATATTTACTAGTCAGTGCTCTTGTCATATCATCGTATTTTCCCTTCTCTCCTTTTTAAAACTCTCTTGCCTTGCCTGTCTCTCTTATGTCTTCTCTTTTCCTCTTATCTCTTTCTTGTTTTCTTACCCTGTTCTCTTTTCCACATCTCACCCAGTTAAAGCGCATTCATCCCTCCCCGCCTCGTCTCTCCGTCTCTCCCTCCCCGCCTCGTCTCTCCCTGTCTCTCCCTCCCTGCCTCGTCTCTCCCTCCCCTCCTTGTACCTCCCTGTCCCTCCCTCCCTGCCTCATCTCTCTCTGTCTCTCCCTCCCCGTCTCGTCTCTCCCTGTCTCTCCCTCCTTGCCTCGTCTCTCCCTGTCTTTCCCTCTCCGCCTCGTCTGATTTACCATCTTGCCCGTGCTTCAACCTTTCACCTATCAAAAGTTTTTCTTCTCGCCTCTTTTCTTCTCATTTGTCTTTCCTTCTCTCCTTCCTGTTATTATCCCTTCCCTCCTTTCCTCACATCTCTCCGCTCCTTTTCTCCCCTCTCCTTTCCATTCCATTCCTCTTCCATTCCTTCTTCCCCTCTTCCCACTCTTCTCATCTGCTCCAGTCAAAGCCCCGTGACCCTCCCTCTGTCTCCCCCACCACCTCGTCTGTAGCTGCCGTCAAAAACAGAATAATTGCTCGGCTGGGTCCGGCCTCGTGGAAGTCAAGACAGAAGACACCCCAGCCATGAAAATAAAAAAATCAGAGGGAGATCGAGAACCATGGTGAAAGAAGATGGAGTATGTGAAGGAGGGTGTGTGTGTGTCGTGGGAGGATGGGATTGTTGTGCCTGGAGGGGTATGTGAAAGAGGGTTTGTGTGTGTCGTGGGAGGATGGGATTGTTGGACGTGGAGGGGTATGTGAAGGAGGGTTTGTGTGTGTCGTGGGAGGATGGGATTGTTGTGCCTGGAGGGGTATGTGAAAGAGGGTTTGTGTGTGTCGTGGGAGGATGGGATTGTTGGACGTGGAGGGGTATGTGAAAGAGGGTTTGTGTGTGTCGTGGGAGGATGGGATTGTTGTGCCTGGAGGGGTATGTGAAGGAGGGTTTGTGTGTGTCGTGGGAGGATGGGGTTGTTGGACGTGGAGGGTTATGTGAAGGAGGGTTTGTGTTTGTCGTGGGAGGATGGGGTTGTTGTTCAGAGAAAAGTGCTTGAAGTTATGATTTTAAAAACTCATGGCAACAATGTGTCGGGGGAGGATGGAGTCGATACTGAGTTATTTTATTTATTTAATCATTTTTTTTTTTAACACCAGTTGCCACAGGAAGCGGTGAAGGGGAACAAGTAGATGTAAAGACAGACTCTTATTGGTTTATGCTTATCAAGTTTGGTATTCGAAGGGTCGTCTGCCTGTCTGTGTCTGTCTGTCTGTCTGTCTGTATGTATGTATTTATATGTATATTATGCATGTATGTACGTATGCATATGTTATGCATGTTTCTGTGTCTTTCTGTCTACTTTTGTCTGTGTACCTCATTGATACTCCAAGTGTGTGTCTGGCGAGCAAATGCAGATCAGACGTAATAAATAAAGGCACGTAGCGTTTACATACTATTTAAGTATTGTAGTTACTCATAAGAGTGAAGAAACTGAACCGAGAATGTTGTTTTTTGTTGTACAGGTTTCGGATTGTCTGGTAGTTGTGAGAAGTGTCATACCACCACCACCACCACCACCACCATCACCACCACCACCACCACCACCACCATCATCTTAGGCTGCTTCTCACTTCCATGTTCTGATTGACTTCAATGAAATTGGACCTGAGTGATGGTTTTCCGTCTTCAGGTATATCGGGGTCTAGTAATCATCATCGTCGTCGTCGTCGTTATCATTGTCGTTGTCGTTGTTGTCGTTGTCGTCATCGTTGTCGTTGTTGTTGTCGTCATTATATACAGTAATGATGAATTAGGGTTGGATGTTAAATGAGGCTGGATGAAGTATCATAGATAAAGTAAATCCATCCATCCATCAATCATCCAATACTACAATGCCCCCATGAGGAGCGTAAGAGCCCGGGGCTAGGCAGTTGGTCCCGACATTTAAGATGAGAGTGAATAAAGTATATAAATAAATAAAATTCGATAGTGCAAAAAATCTGAAGCGAAATCTGACGAGAGTGTAATCGGCGTAAGACATCGATTTTCCGTGAGTGATGAGCCTTTAAGAAACTCGGCTCCCCCCAGCATTAATCACCTCCCCTGGGGCTAATCATCAGCCCCAAGAATAACTCAGCAAATCAGGGCCCCCAGGGACGACAGGTTAGGCCTTCAGTGCAACGAAGTTATTATTATTATTATTTATCTTGTTATCGCTGACGATTTTATTCTGTTTAGATTTCCACCCCGTTCCCTCCCCTTCCTCTTTCCTTTCTGCCTTCCCCTTCTTTCCTTCCTCTCCTCTGGTCGGAGTTCCCCCCCTCCTCCCGACAGGTAGGAACATCCCCAAGGCACCTGTTGCTGACGCCACAGGTAAACTAATTAAGCTTCAGGTATGTTGTGTTCTCTGGAGGTCCTTGAAGTGAATTCCTACCTTAACCCCTTCAGTCCGGGTACATCTTTTGTTTCTTTCTTGCCACCTGATAATTTATTAAGCTTCCATCATCGTCCTCTCTTCCCTCATCTTCTCTTTCTTTTCCATTTTGCCATCCTGTGTCTCCTCCTGTTCTCCATATTCTTACTCCTTCCCTCCATTCTCTCCTTACCTCCTCCCCGATTCTCCTCCCCCACATCTTCCCTTCTGTCTCTAAACTTTTTCTAACCCCCAGTACCACTTCCTCACCCCTTTCCCCTATCTCTCCCCTCCGCTTATTTTTCTCCTCCCCTCCTCCCCCTAAAACCCCCAGGAAACCTCCCCCTCCCCCAAGTAGGAACATCCCCAGTCCACCTGTTGCCTGCGCCCAGGTAAACTAATTAAGCTACAGGTGTGTTGTGTTGCCTTGTTCCCACCTGGAGGACATGAGTTGTTGGTGCCGCTTAAATCCCTCACTGCAATGACGTCTTTTGTACTTTGTTCTTGCTACCTCCAGACGATTTTATTCAGATTAGGAAGAGCTTCTAATAGTACAGATATGGTGAAGGATATATGTAACAGCTCCAATCCTACAAATGTGCCAGGAGCGGAATAAATTGGTCTGAGAGTAGAAAGAATTAACCAACACTGTTATCATAGTAAAGGAACAAATGAATTACGGTATTTGGAACCGGATTTGTAGTCATTTCGCCGTGTGTTTTGGAGAGTCTCACAGTCGTTATGCATTTTTGTGTCTTCAGGCAGCTTTCTCTCTCTAAAATTTTACTCTCCAGGCTGTTTTATTTTTGCTTTTGTCTCCGAGCTTCTTTCTGTCTTGAAGCTTTTATATTTCCAGTCGTTGCACACCCTCTCCCTCCCCTGTGTGTGTGTGTGTGTGTGTGTGTGTGTGTGTGTGCAGGCTTCTGCCATTAAGAGCCCCAGTAATTTCCGCCTTCCTCTCAAAGTTACCTTTTATCTGGCCTTGCAACTTTAGCTTCTCTCTCGGTTTCATTACGGTGTCACCTGTCATGTTTTGTTCTTGCTACTGACGGACAATATTATTCAACACAAGGGGGACGAGTGGTAGAAAAGGGTCATCTCCATTAACACCTTCACTACGATGACGCCTATTTCATTTTCCTCCTGCTACCGCGAGACGATCATATTCAACTTTGGGAAAAACTTGCAATGAATCGGTTAGTAATAGTAGTAGTAGTAGTAGTAGTAGTAGTTGTTGTTGTTGTTGGAGGAGGAATTTTCACCCCAGGCTCATCTGAAGCGTTAACCTGGTAGACTGCAGTCTGAAGTTGCCCTCATCCTGCAGTCCACCATCATCCTTTCTGAATGAAGGAAGGGAGATCAGGGACGTGGGCATAACTGGGCAGAGGAGTTGTTCAGTTATATCGGTGCCACCACGTGAAGGCGTCCCTCTTCAATACCGGGTTAATGAAAACAGTAAACTTATTAACTGTGAAGTAATAATAAAATTGGGAATCCCTGGTTTTGGCGAAGAAATCATATCGCTAATAATGCCAGTTGGCGTACAGCCCATGCTGTAAGATGCCGTGTTTTTTCTTATATTCTTGCCGCCAACAAACGATTTTATCTTGGGAATATTTTTTACTAGTGAATAATGTTTATGAAGACTGTCTCACCTGTCCAGCTCGAAAAACCTCCTTATAAGCTGAATATAATCGTCTGGAAAGAGGAAGAAACTGGTTAACAGGCAGCCCCATATTACTACCTTTTTCCGGCATAGGAGGACACCATATGACGCGACAAGAGTTCAGATCATTTAAACTGCAGATCATCCTACATCCTTAGCAGTATTAATGTTACAGAAAAAGCTTCGGTGTTAACCCCCTTAGCACGCTGACGAGTTTCTTATTTTCTTACCTCCAGACCATTTGTTTTACCTGAGGATGAACTAGCGGAAATGGGGGGGTTAGTTACAGCCTTCACTAACCCCTTGCAGATATCCCTCTGGAGTAAAATCGTCTCATGGTACCATGAGTAGAATGGAAAATGCGTCTTCGAGTTAGTTAAGTGTAGAGGTAGGATCTGTTTTTTGCACTCCTTTACTTTGGATTAGCATTGCCATCTTTCCATCTTGCATGCTGTTTTGGCAGTAGATTAACGACAGAATATGATGCTAGTCAGGGAGAAATAGGGTGGAAAAGGATATAGAGACTTATCATTGTCTTTTTCAGCAGCTGTATTTTTTGAAATTAGGCCAGATGCAAAGGATGAAAAAACGGGCCAGATTAAGATGAGAGAACTCTAGTCCACTCTTTCTCACTGATGCAGAAAAGTAGAACATGCTGAACAGTGGGCAGGGTGACTGCGTAAATCTTGAGTTTGATGAGAGAGAGAGAGAGAGAGAGAGGTACAAAAATGCACCAGCAAAATGAAAACATTCACAAAACCACTTCTTTCCAAATGTCATTATATCCGCAGATGGCGAGAAGTTTACTGCGTGTCGGGATTCTTAGCCCTGTAATTTAGAATATAGAGTACAGTAAAACTCATAAAGCAAGACGGTGTTTCAAAATTCTTAGTCCTTTGTGAGAAAATATATAGCAAAACAGACGAATGAATAAGGTGTTCCAAAATCCATCGTCTTGTGGTCGGGAAAATGAAGCGAAACGAATGATAGTGTACAGAGTTTCAAAGTTCTTGGTCCTGGAGCTAAGAAGATTTAACAATACAGTGTGTCGTTTCAAAGTTTATGGTCCTTTAGATTAGAAAATACAGCGAAACTAATTATACAGTATGGTGTTTCAAATTTCATAGTCCTTTTTTTAACAGTGAAATGAATGCTAAAATACGGTGTTGTCTGAGTCATGGCCCTGTTGCTGAGATCGTGATGCAGAGCGAGAATAACTACACAGTGTTGTTGGCCGTATTTACTAACGCTTCTAAAAATAACCACCAGCATCCTGAAGTGACTGATAACGCTCAGGCTTTTGACAAAGACGGAGCCAGGCGTTAGCGTTATCAGTGCTTCTCGTGTATGTTTTTTTTTTTTTTTTTTTTAAATCATTATTATCAGGAGTAAATTTTATAGGCAGAAGCGTGTTGTATTTCGCGTTCCTGTCTTCCATACCAATTTTTGTATTTGGTTACATCATTTACCAAATTTACGTCGTTGTTTGCCCCTTCAGTCCCATGACGTCTTTTCAGTTCTGTTATTGCCGGTAGCTTACAAGACTGTTTAATCAGAACAGCCTGGTAGTGAAGGCGTTAATGAAGAACGTACCCAGTTCCTCCAGTTTGAAAAATCCCTCTTAGCTGGGGGGTAAAAAGTATGGAGGGAGCAGGGAGAACAGAAAATAAGTCACCGATTTAAAAGAGTTAATTTATTCATGATACTGTCACGTCCTGAATGTAGATGTGTAGGGGTTGTAGATTCATTGTGAGACCTCGCAGCAAAAATAAAGTGAGTAGTCGACTTGTTTCAGCAACACTATGTGGGTACGATGGCAGGTTACGCACATTTGTTTATCTGTACATAAGCCATTGTATTGCAATTAGATAACCGGGTTTAGCAGTGCATAATTAGGAAGGTAACATTAAAAATACAGCACTTAGTGTGACAGGTGAGTATGTGTCCCATTTCACCGAGCATGCAGATGATAATACTCCCATGGTATAAGATTAATGGTGCTTAATCATTTTTCACTTTACTCTCGTGGGAAAATAAGAGTAGTTTTTCATACTTTTTCCTTTCTATCTTGGGAAAGTTAATAATTTTTTTCCTTGTTCCATTGAGATAAGAATAGTGTTTAGTATTTTTCTCCTTGCTCCTGTGGGATAGTAAGAGTACCATACTGATTTTTATTATAATTTGGCCTTAGGTTACTATCTCTTTATCTTGTAGTAACTCTAGAACATGATGCAAGTCACGAGGAAGTGCTATGGAAAGGATGTAAAGCCGAAGCATTTTCTCCCACTCGCTTAATGAAAGAAGCCGGGAAAGGACAAACATCGGGACCAAATTAATGTAAAAGAGAAGGGTATAGTGTTTAATATAATCTTTTTTCTCTCCCGCAGCCGAAGAGATGACGGGCGAGGCGGTGGGTCAGTACCTTCGGGCCAATCCGGACTTCCTGGAGGCGTGGCTGATGGAGCAAGTTGACATTGAGACCCTGGAGCGGTGGATGATACGACGCACGCAGAGGGACAAGCAGAAGGCGTTGGAGAACGGCACGAACGGTGGGTCCTAGTGCTGGAAGGGTGACCGCTTGTTGAGTGCCTGGTGGGGATGAGTGCGTGAAGGGTGACCGGATGGGCGCGGAGTGTTTGTTTTAGGTGTGTGTGTGTGTGTGTGTGTGTGTGTGTGTGTGTGTGTGTGTGTGTGTGTGTGTGTGTGTGTGAACTGTTGGTGTTAGTGCATGGTGGGTAACTTAGTTCAAGGTGGGTGTGTAGGGGAGTAAGCAAAGGGTAGAAGGGGGTCGGTGGAGTCACTATGGATGGTGGATCTGAGAGAGCGATGGAAATGAATAAGTAGGCCTCCTTGTGTATGAGAGATGGTCTGTGTGTGTGTGTGTGTGTGTGTGTGTGGTGAGGGACGTTTTGTGCATAAGAGGTCATGAGAATGAAGCAAATTATCCACGGTGGAGGATTTGAAGCAGTTTCGAAGTTAGACGTATAAGATTTTGAGGAATACCCGATATGCGTCATTAATAGTTAGATTATGAGAGTTTTCAGTACTTTTTCCTGTACTTTGCATTTACTTCTTAACTCCTTTAATCAGAAGGCTATTCTCTTGAGCTGAATAAAATCATCTGGCGTTAGCTTTAGAGAAATAGATAACACGGGTTCGGACTGAAGTGTTGATCCCATTCAGTACGATAGTGTCCTTTTTTCACTCAAACTACTGCTAGCCGATTTTCTTCTGACCAGGAGAGAACGTCATAGCGAAAAGGTTAGCTACGATCTTTTTTAACATTGCCTTTAATTTTCAGTACCCAGTAGGCTTCTCCAGGACGGTATGAAGGGAAGAAGGTACAGGAGGAAAATGTCATGACCTATAATCACTGGCCTCCCCTGACACGTGTTCCCGTCATTATTTTTTTTCTCACAAATTTTCGTTTCGTTTTAAGCTGTCGTCCCCTTCTCGTCCCCATCCCGAAATTTGACACACATTCCGTGTTATACCACCATCCCTCTGACTAACTCTTCCCTCTTCTCCGCCTCACCAGTCCCTCTAATATTCTCCTCACCCTGACAGCCCGTCCCGCTGACACTATAAAACTTTTAACATCACCGTCCATCTGCCAAACAATCCCCCATCTCCAGACCATCCCTCATACTGCCCCTCCCCCGCTGCCCCTCCCCACCACTCCCCCTAACATTTCCCCACATCTTGACACCCCATCCTTCTGACACCAACTTTTGACACCACCATCCATCTGCCTAACCATCTAGCATCCCCGCATCTCAAGTCCCTCTCTCAGCCTTGTACCCTTCCCTCTGACCACTAACTCATCCTGTGTAACTAACTCATCCTCTGCATCGAACTCTAACCCATCCTCTCCCTTCACCAGCCTACCCACCCTCTAATTCAATTCTTTTAGTTACTCCTCTCCCTCTGCGCCCACTCCACTCCGCCCAGCCCTCCATCCGAACCCCAACGGCGCCAACTCCAAATAACAAGACGAGGCGAAATAAGCTGGGAGGCGGGGAAAACAAACTTGCCCGTTCCTTTGACTTTCTCGATAAACGATTCTGGCCCTTTTGCACCGAGGACGTAGAGGCGAAAATCAAGCCTTTGTGGGGTTTTGAGATTTTTTTTTTTTCTAACGGGATCGCTGTTTTAGGCTGTTGTTTGTGTCGTGGAACTGGGGAGGCGAGGTAGGGGAAAAAGGGGAGAGGGAAAGGGAGGGAAGAGAAAAGGGAGAGGGGAAGGGAGGGAAGAGAAAAGGTAGAGAAGAAGGAAGGGGAACATAAGGAGAAGAGGGGAGGGATAGGAAAGGGAGGGGAGGGAAGGTAGGGGAAGAGGGGGGGAGGAAAAGAGAAAGGAGAGGAAGTGAGGAGAGGGGAAGAGGAGAGGGGAAAAGGAGAGGGGAAGAAAGACGAGCATAGAGGAGAAAAGGGAGAATAGAGGAGGGAGAAGGGGTTAGGGAAAGGAAAGGAAGGAAGGTAGTAGAGGAGAGAGGAGAAAAGGGAAGAAGGGAAGGGAGGGGAGAAAAGAGGAAAAGGAGAAGGGAAGGACGAACGTAAGAGGAGAGAGAGGAGAAGAGAGGAAGAAAGAGGTGATAGAGAAGAGACGAAATGAGGAAAACAGGGGAGGGGAGGGGAGGGAAGAGTGAAAGGGGAGGCGAACGAAGGGGAACATAAGGAGAAGAGAGGAGGGGATAAGAAATAGGGATAGGAGGGTAGGATAGTAGGAGAAGAGGAGAGAGGAGGGAAGAGAGGAAGGAAGAGGAAGAAGATAGGAGGAAAGGGAAAAAAGAGAGGGGACGAGAAGGTGAGTGTGAAGGAGAAAAAGGAGAAGACAGGAGGGAGAGGAAGATAGAAAAGGGAGGGGAGGCGTGAGGATGAGGGGGGAAGAGAAGGGAAGTAAAGGAGAGAGGAAAGACTAGGAGAAAAATAAGGGAGGGGAAGGAAGAGGAGAAGAGGGAAAAGCGGAGAAGGGAAGGGAGGGAAGAGGAGAAGAGAGTGTGTGGTTACGGTGTGTTGTGATATGGAGTGTTATTGAATGTTGACTACAGAGAGAGAGAGAGAGAGAGAGAGAGAGAGAGAGAGAGAGAGAGAGGAAACACTACACTCACTCAATAATTCAGTGGAAGAGGGAGGGAGTGTGTGTGTGTGTGTGTGTGTGTGTGTGTGTGTGTGTGGAAGGGGGGGACAACAGGTCACGAGAGGTCATGAACGTCCGTCGCCACTAGGTCAGTTAGGTTGAGAGAGAGAGAGAGAGAGAGAGAAGAGAGAGAGAGAGAGAGAGAGAGAGAGAGAGAGAGAGAGAGAGAGAGAGAGAGAGAGAGAGAGGGAGGGAGGGAGCGTGTGTGTGTGTTAGTGTGAGAGAGAGAGAGAGAGAGAGAGAGAGAGAGAGAGAGAGAGAGAGAGAGAGAGAGAGAGAAAGTGGCGACAGGTCACGAGAGGTCATAAACGCCCGTGACCACTAGGTCAGTTAGATTGTTAGAGAGAGAGAGAGAGAGAGAGTGTGTGTGTGTGTGTGTGTGTGTGTGTGTGTGTGTGTGTGTGTGTGTGTGTGTGTGTGAGTGAGTGTGGCGACAGGTCACGAGAGGTCATAAACGTCCGTGACCACTAGGTCAGTTAGACTGAAGAGAGAGAGACAGACAGACAGAGAGAGAGAAACGTTCGTGGCCACTAGGTCAGTTGGATTGTTGGAAAGAGAGAGAGAGAGAGAGAGAGTGTCCACGTCGCTCTGTCCTGTGCCATTTGGCTGCCCATCCTCCAACTCACAAATCTCTCCCTCATGTATCTCTCCATTCCATACCTCGATCTCATCTTTGGTCTCCCCCTCCCCATCTCCACGTTCACCTCATTCACATACACTCTTCTAGTCAGTCTCTCATCCTCTGTCCTCCCCACATGACCTGACCATCTTAATTATTTCTCTTAAACTTTTAATCACATCGACATCAGCACCACAACGCTCTTTACATCCTCATATGTCTGTCTGTCTCTCCATATGACATTACATGCGCCTCTGAAATAACTAATTTTCACTGTTCTCACTCACCGTCCTTTCAGCTGGGTCCAAGCTTCATTTCCATATGTTGGAGTGGGGATCTGAATACTGTCATACAGCAACTTTTTCTGTTTTGCTTCCCTATTCTTTATTACTCCTTTCAGTGAACCAGCAGCCTTTCTACCCTGCAGTATCCTTTCATGCACTTCCTCCTCTCTGCTTCCATCCATACTCATCACACTACCTTTGTACTTGAATGCACTCATGTTCTCCATTTCCTCACCATCCAGTCTCACTGTGCGTGTTGTGACCTTATTTCTCTCTGTGCATACTTTAACCTCATTTCTCACAAAGGACATAACTTTACTCTTATCTACAATTCTCTTTTAGATTCAGTTTCATACATACACCCCGAACACATTCACCAAGCCTTGCAGCTCACATTTATCCACACATAACAATACAGTATCATAAGAAAACAACAGTACAGTAATTTTACACACACACACACACACACACACACACACACACACACACACACACACACACACACACACACACACACACACACACACACACACACACACACACACACACACACACACACACACACACACACTACCCTCTCCCATTAGAGACACTCCATCATCTATACCCTACCTGTATCTCTATTATAGCTCCATCGATATACAAACTGAACAGCCACGGAAACATGACACACCTCTGTATCAATCCTACATTCAGATCAAAGAACTCATTCATTCACTGTCCACACGCACTGCAGCCCTAGTGCCCTTTCGTGGTAAAAAAAAAAAAAACTGTGTGTGTGTGTGTGTGTGTGTGTGTGTGTGTGTGTGTGTGTGTGTGTGTGTGTGTTTTCCCTCTGTGGTTTAACTGCCAGAAATATCCCTTGGTAAAAATAGTTACCTCCCATAATACAGTACATTAGTGCAACGATATTGTGTAAGTGAAAAAAATAAGCCCTCAGTTCAGATAAGTTCGTTCTGTATTATCCAGCTACTGACTATCATCTTCGTTCAACCTTCAGTATTTCCTTCAGTACAATGTCCTCTTTTTTACTGCATTCTTACCACGCCATTTCATCCAGCTGTGGAAGGATGTCATGTAGTGCAGGGTGTAGGCAATCTCTGAAGTAACTACGCTCCCTGCTTGCAAAGTCTTATCGGCCCGAGCAACGAGTTTACTTTATTGGCTCAAAGTTGTGAAAAACGGATGGGTTGGGGGTCTTGGGGAAGGGGAAGGAAACTCACATCTCCTGGTCAGTCAGTAGAAGATGAGTTTACTGTCCTTTGTCCGGTGTGGTGGTGGGTTGGAGTTAATTGAAGGATACATGGAACTGAGAGGTGCATTTTCCTTTATTTTCTTTTTTCAATGCTCTTTTCAATCTCATATTTCACGTGCTGTTCCTCTCTTTCTCATCTCGACGATACCCCTTTAAC
This sequence comes from Coenobita brevimanus, assembly GCF_032717465.1. NCBI lineage: Eukaryota > Metazoa > Arthropoda > Malacostraca > Decapoda > Coenobitidae > Coenobita > Coenobita brevimanus. The sequence goes on along the minus strand of NC_137017.1, from coordinate 10,771,683 downwards.
GCCTCAAACACTTTAGGCAAACTTGGAAATGCCGTAACTTTACACTCCCTGCTCGCAGATTCTGACTTCCTCATCGATCCAAATGTCAGCGAATCTCTTTTATCGGCTCCGAGTTGCGAGGCTTGAAAGTTGGGACTCACACTTCTTTATTCCTGTCACTACCAAGTCAGATCCCTGTCTGTGTAGCGTGATGGGTCGGGGGTGAGATGGAGGGCACATGGAGCGGAGATACACTACATATCATGTACCTCCACTGCTCTTTCTGCGTCAATATTCCACCATGCTGTTCGTTTCTCCCTTGTCTTGTCAACATCTTGCATTACCAGACAGTTTTAAACAAACATAGACAAAGCCATTATCTTCTCTGCACTCAGTTCCTAACTCTCTCTCCGATCCGAGGAAAGGTTAGTTTTATTTATTGGAACTTGACAACCGGAAGGGTAAGACAAGAAGGGAGGAAGAGGGAAATGACGGCTGGAGTAGGCTGTCACTTCATTACTAATCGATATTCCTATCTTCCGTCTGATGTAGTGGTGGTCGGAGTGAGATTGGGGGGTGAATAAGCGAGGTACACTTTTTCTTTTCCCTTCCACTGTTTTTTTTAGCCTCCTTACCCCATCATGCTTTTTTTCTAATATTAATGGACACTCTTGCAGTGCCACACAGCCTCAGACTAATGCAGAATTATCATATAATTCCCTGCTCTCAGATTTCGACCTCTTCAGCGATCCGAGTTTCAGCGAATGTTTATTGATTGAAAATTATGAGGTTTGAAAACAGGGTCTCTCATATCTCAAGACCTGTCCGTTTCAGGCGAGATTACTGTCTTCTTTCCAGTCTTACGGTGGGACGGGTCACGGGGACGTATTATTTGGTGTGGGAAGGATAGATTCACTCCTTTTTTTTTCTCCTACCTGGCTTTTTATCTCTGTATCCTGCTTTTTCCTGTTCTGTTTCACTGTTCTTTCGGACTCCATATCCTGTCATGCAGTTCCTTTTGCACAGTGGACACGCAACTGTGCGACACGCAACTTCAGACAAACTTGGGAGGTACTCAGAAATTACCTCCCTTGTGTCAGTGTGTCTTTTATTGGCGTAAAGTTGCAACGCTTGAAAACTGGAACTGTCACATTTGCAGATTCGTAAGTCCCAAGTGAGATTTCAGTCTGCCTTCTATTGTATTGGTGGGATGGCGATACTGCGAAGATGCATGCAGGAGACTGAGAGATGCACTTTCTTCTCATACATTGCTCCTTCTGACCCCAAAATCCTACCGTGCAGTTCCTTCTTCCCTGCAGACACCCTTTCAACCCCAAACCAACTTCAAATAAACCTGGAAACAACTCTGCATACCGTTCTCGCAAATTCTGCTCCGCTCATCGATCGGAATAGCAGCGAATCTTGTTATTGGATGAAAGCTGTGGAGTTTGAAAACTGGGACTCCCACTCCTTCAGTCCTGTCAGTGTCAAGCGAGGCCCCTGTCTCCTGTCTAATTTAGTGGAGGGACTGCGATTGTGAGGATGTGAGAGCAGGAAGTCGAGAGATTCACCTCCTCTCTCTCTCTGCCACTTTCACTTTCTACCTCCACATTTCACCACGCTATTCTTGTCTTCCTAGTCGACTCCCATGTAACGCCACACACAGCTGCAAACAAACGTGGAAATGCCGTAACTGTAGACTCTGCTCGCAAATTTCGACTCCCACATCAAACCGAGCAAACAGCGAGTCTCTTTTATTGGCTGAAAGTTTTGTGGCTTGAAAACTGGGGCCCTCACATCTCTGTCACTGTCAAACGAGATATCTGACTTCGTTTTGTGATGGGTTGGGGTGAGATAGAGGGGACATGAAACTGCGAGATCGCCTGCTTCTTTTTCTCTTTCAGTGCTATTTCTTATTCCTTATTTCACCAGGCTTTTCCTTTCTTATTAGTCGACACCTTGTAACGCCACACTCAACCTCAAATTAGGAAGAACCGAAACTACATTCCTAGCACGCAAATTCCGACTTCCTCATCGATCCAAATAACAGTGGGTCTCTCTAATGGGTGAAACTTGTGAATTGTAAAAAGTGGGACTCTCGGATCTTAAGAGAAACCATTGACCTATTAGTACGTTATATATTTGGAGAAGCCTTAAATTATTTCAGCGTTATATATTAGGAGAAAACTTTTGCTTGTTCAGTAATACGTATCAGAACTCAGTCACTTTCATACCTACAAGTACACAATGACTAGGTGTTACAACAATTCCGTAATAAACATTGTTGGAAACAGTTTGACATTGTGTTTTTTAATGATTATCCCCATTATTATGAAGCAAGTCCCGGCTCGTCATCGCAGTTTAACTCTCGAATACTAACAAAGAGTCTCTGGCTTTAAAGAGAACTCCTCTCCCACTACCTTCAACCCTGCTAAGGCTTCTACTCCAACCCCTACCGATACAACCGATGCAGCCACTTCCACCACCCCTACCCCGTCAATTGACAAGGCCTCAAGTAAGTGGTCTCTCTACATTGCGGCACTTTCATACACAGCGGCATTTATGTGCAGAGTGGCACTTATATACACAGAGGCACTTATAAACATAGAGGCACTTATATACAGTACATAGAGGCACTTATATACACCGCGGCACTTGTATATACAGCGGCACTTGTATTGACAGCGGCACAAATATACACAGCGGCACACATATTCCCTCCTAGGTTGCGGTGTAAGGTCAAGGGATTAGCAGGACACATTGGCATTTGTAACACTGTTATTACCAAGTCATTCTCTGTTTGTGAGGGGCAAGTAGTCTGCTTTTTTAAAGGGCAAGAAGTCTTGTGTTTTTAAAGGGACAGATAATTACAATCTATAAAGGGATAAGCAGTCGTTGTTTTTGAGGGGTGAGCATGTTTGTTTTCAGATGGGCCAGATGGATTTGATTTTTTTGACAAGAATTCCACATCCTGGATACGATTGATATAGGATCTCGCCACGCTGTTGGTAAGGCTTCCCTCCAAACCTTGCAGAAGTTATTAACGATGTCAAAATCGGAGCACCCCATCCCCTCTCCAAGACTCCTGCTGTGACCTTGACCCCACAGTTGCCCACATACCGACCCACGCACCCATGTTTTCCCCGCAGGGTCAAGCTTATGGTATGATGACACGAGAGGCTCTTCTTTAATTCTGCTCGTTTTTATTGTCGTTTCTAGGATGGTTAAAGCTGAGAAAGACCGAAGTTTGGTGATTTAGCGCTCTAGTTGGTATTGTGCCTGGACTCGATGTTCGCAGTTCATTACGATGCTTTTAGAGCAGTTTTGCACGTGAAGCACTCGAGCAGTTTCGGCTTTTTATTTTCCTTCACCTCACATCATCTTCCCTCACTTCCCTTTCGTTCACCTCACCTTCCCTTCTCACACTTCTCCTCACCTCAACAGTCTTTCATTCTCTTTCCTTTATGCTACCTTGCCTCACTATCCCTCTCTTCCCCCCCCTCACTTCACCTTCCTCAACTCCCTTTTCTTCACTTCCCTCAGTTCCCCTTTCTTCACCTCTCCTCAATTCCCCTTTCCTCGTTTCCACTCGCTGTCTGCAGCCACGACATCACCATCGTATGTGAGAATGTTAACCAACGTTACACACATGCTACTGCTACAAACACTACCACGTATTAAACACCGCTACAGTATGATAGAGTGCCGTAACATCCGTGAACAGCACCATATAAGTAATGGTCAGTGAACAGCACCGTATAATCACCAAACAATGCCGTATAAGTAATCATCAGCACGTATAAGTCACCAAACAGCACCACATAATCACCAGGCAATGCTGTATGATTTATCATCACCCTATGTCACCGAACAGCACCACATAATCACCAGGCAATACCGTATAATTTATCAGCACTGTATAAGTCACCGAACAGCACCACATAGTTACTAAATAATGCCACATAGTAAGTCAAGAGCACCGTGTAGTTAATGAACAGCACCGTATAACGTAATAAACATCATCTACACTGCACACTCATCACAGCGTTGGTAATCCCAGTATCGAGGCCATACAGAGAGCTACTGACCTTCCTTGCACCTCCACATCGCTTGCAGCTAGCATTTTAGCCCCCAGTAACAAATCTGCCTGATGGCTGAATTAAACTACATATTTAAAAAAAGGGATGGTATATGTACGTTATCAGTCTGTATCTATTTTCAGCTTTCAGTGCTTATATAATCTCTGCTTATTTTTATCTAACCTCAAGCCTTTAGCCAGGATATGTTTATTATATTTCTTAGTTATATTCTTCATACGTATTTCGTAATTAATCTCCCCCTTTCTCAAAACGGATGTCTTGTTATTTTTTCCTAGTTTCACCCCTCATTTACAATGTTCTCGAATTAACTTATCCTTTTCTCAAGCAGGATATGTGTTTATAGATATTGATTTATCTCTCTTTTTGCTCGCCCAGAATTTTTTGTATAATTAATTCTCCTTTTCTCAGCCCGGATGTGTGCAGGGGTATCTCTCTCTCTCTCTCTCTCTCTCTATTTTCCTTATTTTGTCTCTCATCCAGATTTGGTCTATAATTAATATATCCCTTTCTTAACCAGGATGTGTATCTATATTTAACCTTTACCAGTATTTAGGCCTAAGCCAGGATTTTTTTTCTCTAATAATCTAGTATCTATCTTTAGCCCTCAGAATCAAGGATCAACCTGTAGGCCTACCTGTTTTTACCTCAGTGTGGCCTACCCATGATGTGTCCTAAATATACCTGTACCTATTTTCAGCTCCCAGGGTTCGTGTCTCTTGCACCTAAAATTATCCCTCTGCCAAGATCTCTCTTTAACTCTTTCACTTTCTCTGGACGCATTAATCCCTTCAGTCCCATGACGTGAAATTCATTTTCATCAGGCTACCACTAAGCGATTTCGACCCTAAAACTACCTAAGAAAGGTTGATGACAACATTTAACCCTCTCCTGTTAAAAAGTCCTCTTTGCTGTCTAGAATCGTGTAAAGATGGCAAGAATAATTTAAGTCATGAGCTGTGGTAGACATGGATTATAAACTCTCTCGATTAACCTTTGTAATGCACGAAATCTTTCCACCTAAGTAAATTTGTCTGGTTTAAGCCATTTGCGTCCATAGCAATGAAAGGTATAATTTGTTCATAGTTTCAGCTCTCAGCCTGGATATGTGTCTTTAGTATTGTTATACATGCTTGTTACTCACAACCAAGAACAAAATAATTAAACCTGTAATTTGGCCTTCAGAAAGAATTAGTGATTATAAGTGAAAGTAAGTCCGTGTTCATTTGCCTCAGACTTTGCCTGTATAATTAATCGTGCATCTCCATTTTGCAATAACCATGGTTTTGTGTGTATAGTCAAACCTGCCGTAATTCTTACCTCAGGGTTTGTCTCTTACATTTAACTTGTGTCTACTGTGTTTTTCCATCTTCTGGTAAGGATTAGTGTCTTTAATTAAATTTGTTTTTCGTTTTTGCAGTCTGATTAAAAAAAGGAGAAAAATAGCGTCCGCAGTTAAAAAAGTATGTTGTTTTTGCTCTTAATTAGGAAGAATTTGCGTCTATAATTAGGTCTCCTCACCGTGGTGTGGAGACCTTCTTTATGCCTCCAGTTTCTTTCGTTCTTTCTTCTTCTTTCTTCTTTCTTTCATGCTTTTTCTAATTTGCTGCCTCTCCCTTATTTCTCCACAGATTGACCTTAAACTTGGCGCAATTGTTCCTTGGGCCACTTTTTCTTTTCTATTCTTTTTTAGGCATATGACAGGGATGTATAAGGTCACACGTTTGATCTTATGAACACGCAAATTTGGGGATCCCATGTTCTTGTACCTTCTTTATTCGCACAGAACTGCTGCTGTGTGGAGACCATGTTGCATTCCCATGGGAGTGTTGGCAATCTTGAATGAAACCTGTAGTGTATTTAGTTTTTGCCTTCAGCAGAAAATGATTTGTGTCTGTAATCTAACCTGCCTTCCTTCAGTAAGAATTTGTATTAAAACCTGCCCTCAGTTTGGAAGGATCTGTGACTGTAATTACACTTTATCTAGTTGCAAGCCCTCGGACAGAAAGGATTTGTGTTAATAATTAATTATGTATCTAGCTTTTGCTCTCATCGAGAAAGGTTTGTGTCTAGAAAGCCTGTACATGTATATTCATAGATCATAATTTGTTTGTATTTATTTGTTGCATTTATTTTCAGGTGTCAGGAATAATTTGTGCCTGTAATTAAATCTCTGTCTAGTAACTGCCCTTAACTAAGAAGAGTGTGTATCTGTTGTTAAACCTCTTTCTAGTTTTCTCCCTCATTTAACTGAACCACTATCTAGGTAGACATCTATTTTTCCCTCATCTAGGAAGGTTTTAAGTCTAGGGTCGTACCTAGAACCATTATTATCTCATCCAGTGGCCACTCAACCGATCTCGTCCTCCTCACAGCCAATAAAATGTTTAGGCTAGGACTGGTTACTGACTGGTTCTGTTCTAGCAACGACGGCTGTGGAGGGAGTTACACACAAACGCTTATATCGTGATGAATTGCTGTGGGTTTTGTGTACGGTACCGTGCTGGAATATGTTTGGGATTGGTGTGTGCTTGTGTGTTACGTGATTCTGATACGGACACACAATATACACAAGCTCAGTATAGTAACAAAACACACACACACACACACACACACACACACACACACACACACACACACACACACACACACACACACACACACACACACACACACACACACACACACACACACACACACACACACACACACACACACACACACACACACACACACACACACACACACACACCTCTATAGACCCACTAACAAGCCCCTCGTATCTCCCTCACAGGCAAAATTATCCGGAAGACCAGCTTGTCCAGATGGAAGGTGAGTTTGTTACTAGTTTTATTACCCTATTTTTTTTTCATCATCATCATCATCATCGTCATCAGTTAAGTCAGCCATTTTATCATTTCCCGCCCACCGTGTTCATCATCATCATCATCATCACCAGCTGAAAAATCATCAAAGCGGCACCACCATCAGCTTAATAACCACGAAAGGGAGAAAACTAATATCAGCTGAAATAATTAGAATAAATGCAAGAAAGCTAAATATTGCAAAACTGACCTGGCATCCTTTTAGCACGCAAGTGATATAACTACCACCAACAAAAAGAAAAAAAAAGTCATCAACTATCATCTGTTTAAAAATTCAGGAAAAGAAGAAGTGGCAGCATAAAAAAAAAATCTTAAAATCGAAAGAACTGTCATCAGCAATAATAATAAAAATCATCATCATCATCATCATCATCATCATCATCAACATCGTAACAAAGGTAAAGGAATCGTTATCAACTTTAGAATATCGAAAGTAGGATAGCGATGATGAGCAGAAAAACAATATAAAGATACTCCGTTTACTCTAACCTGGCTTAAAATTACCCTCTTTCAATGTTCATTATTGTAATAGCAAGTTAACACTATAATATGAGGTTAATCACGAATAAGTGCTGTACAATGGATATAGGGTCGTAGCATTGTCTGGTGGTGGCGACCATCATCCGCTCACTTGATGTAGTTTTGCGTACCTCTTCATCTTTATCGCTCTTTTTCTGTCTGCCCTCCTCTCTTCCAGCTTTTCTCATCTTTTCTGCCACTACTCTTCTATCCATTTCAGACGGCTTTACAAAGTGACAAACCTAATGGTTTCCTGTAAGCCAGGAAACCATTGACAGCGCTGGGTGTTAACCATATAACCAACCCACATGTGTTCCCTATGTGTCAGCGAATGGGTTGGGAGAGGGTTAGTGCCTCTCCCCGTATAACAGCTAACTCAAAGACAAACGGCCGTCCATTACGGGATTATGGCGTCTGGCTGTAGATAGATAGTATTGTCTTATTCTGCCACTGAGCTGCATGAAATAAGCTGTAAAGAACGAAAATCTGGGTCAAGTTAGAGTAAAAATTGTATAGAATAATTATTTGTAGCTTTTAAAAATCGCAAAAAAGGTATCTGCAGCTTTAAAAAGTCACAGAAAACGGTATCTGCTGCAAAAATAAATAAATAAATAAATAAAAAGAAAATGGGGAAGCTATCATCAGTCAAAACACCAAAGTAGAATTATTAGCAGCAAAAAGTAATATTACTATTCCTTTCACTCATCATCCCCCCCAAATTCTTGACTCTACTCCTTTTTCCTCAATTTGCGTTGAGTACGAAAAATAGTTTATATAATGGTAGTTGGTGCAATTTGCGTGAAGGTCATCCCGGCTGTGCTCGTTATGTTCCGTCGCGATGCTCACTGGGGTATACATCAGAAAAAAACATGATTCATACGGTATAGTGCACATCATCAACATAGACAGACAGATAGATAGGGACTGATGGAAACAGACTGATATAAAGATACATATGGATTGATAGATAAACATGCAGACGATATATAAATAGATAAACATGGAGACGATGTATGTCTGCCTTGATTGAGATGAATGTTTATGGATAGATAGATAATAGAGATTGTTTTACTGATTGATTGACCGGGACACACAAACACTGATAGACAAATAGATAGATAAACAAATAGATAAGCACTTTTGTGGATGGAAATAGACTATCATTACTTTTGCGCTGTTGTTGTATGGTATTGAGGTTAGTACATTCAGATTTCTTGTTTTTATATGGGATTTTTTTCATTGCTTGAGATACTCATGATGCATATGTATTGTTATTGTTTGATTTTATAGCCACTGTACACGCTTTATTCTATTCTGGTAATATTAAAAAAAACACTTGAAATATCGTTAACTCCAGCTCCATTACCATTTTATGCTCAGTTTGTCACCCCATTTTATTTTATTTATTTTGGTATATTATTAATGCAGTATGTTCAGTGGCACGATTGTCTCTTCGTTATTATTTTACTTGTTATTGATTTTTTCTTCCAGTTTTAGCTCTCAGTCGACGCCATGTGCCTTTGACTATCAAACCATCATCATTCTCTCTCTCTCTCTCTCTCTCTCTCTCTCTCTCTCTCTCTCTCTCTCTCTCTCTCTCTCCCAGTTTGTATTCGTCTGTGTCCGTCTGTCTGTCTCGCTGTGTATGTTTGTGTGGTTACCTCTGTCTTTGTATATATATCCGTCTGTGTATATATTTGTGTCAGTCCACTTGTCTATTTATCTGTCCATCTGTCTATCCATATTTCTCCCTCTATCTGTCTCCCTCTATCCATCTATCTAATTAGCTACTTTGCAGTTTGTCTATCAATTTATCTGTCTGTCTGTCTGTCTCGATCTCTGTCTGTATCTGTTTATCTCAGTCTGTCTATCCTGCCAGCCATCTTCCATCCCTTCTCAGTTCCACACGTGAAACCATCTTCCATACCACACCTCTAACTCCCCCAGCTCTTCCATACCACACCTCTGTCTCCCCCAACTCTTCCATACCACACCTCTAACTCCCCCAACTCTTCCATACCACACCTCTAACTCCCTCAACTCCTCCATACCACACCTCTAACTCCCTCAACTCTTCCATACCACACCTCTAACTCCCCCAACTCTTCCATACCACACCTCTAACTCCCTCAACTCCTCCATACCACACCTCTAACTCCCTCAACTCTTCCATACCACACCTCTAACTCCCCCAACTCTTCCATACCACACTTCTAACTCCCCCAGCTCTTCCATACCACACCTCTAACTCCCCCAACTCCTCCATACCACACCTCTAACTCCCTCAACTCTTCCATACCACACCTCTAACTCCCCCAACTCTTCCATACCACACCTCTGACTCCCCCAACTCTTCCATACCACACCTCTGACTCCCCCAACTCTTCCATACCACACCTCTGACTCCCCCAACTCTCCCACCCGCAGTTCTGTGTGCACGCGGACAAACGCAAGATGCTACAAGAACTGACCACCTCACTGCACACGCGGCCCAACAAGCCTCACGTGCTATGGGAGCTGGGCCACTGCATCTCCTCAGCTGTGAATGCCGACGGGTGCAACCTCTATCTCATGGATCCTGTCACCAATACTCTCACGCACTACCTCGAAACTAAGGATGGGTGAGTTGACAGTGGTTGATAGATAGATAGTCAGACATGTATGTAGATAGATAGATAGATAGATAGATAGGTCAGCTTAAGTATTTTCATCAGGCCATGTTCCTAATTAACACCTCTAAGTCAGGGAGGTTATTGTTAAGATGAATAAAAGCGTATGGAGACACAGTAAGAAGTTAAAAACGTCATCATACTAAAGGGGCTGCTGGAGATCGCGTCTAATGGAGGTGCTTGCATTTCCTTTACTTCGAGCTGCCTAAGACCCCTTCACTACGAGGGAGCCTTCCTGGGCGTCATAAAATCGGCTGGTGGTAGCAAGAGTGTATCAGAATTATCGTCATCGTAGTGAAGTGGCTAATAGGGGTTGGTTCCACTCCCTGCAGTCGAGATTCTTCTAAATAAAATCGTCCTTAGGTAGCCAGAATTAAGCACAAATAGCGTACTTGAAAGGAAAGGGTAATTGACTATACTCCTTTCCCTTCAACTTGGCCTAAAATTGCTATCTCCTTATTGATAATATTGAGTTGTAACAATGGAATGGATGTACAGCCCTAATAGTTTTCTGTCACTGAGCTACGAAAAATAATCTACAAAAAGACCAAACTCTGGGTCAAATAATAAAATACAAAACCCATCGCACAGAAATACTCAAGGTAATTTTGTTTGGATAGAGAGCTCATAGAACTCTACGGGTTCTTCAATCCAGGTTTCAAGTATCTTTCCTAGAGAACTTGTGAATCTGAGAGAGAGAGAGAGAGAGAGAGAGATTTTATTGCACCAGAGAACTATAACAGAAAAATATACTCGTATTTTCGTTGTGCTTCTGTTTTTAAACACAGAGCGAAGTTACTGCACCCACTTACTGAAATTGTTTTTAGTGTTGGAATGCTGCAGTTTCGGCTTGATTAGGACCGATTTTCATTGTGGTGAGGGGTAGGGAGGGTGCGAGGGGAAAAGAAAAGGAGAGAGAGATGGAGGGAAGAAAGTGGGAGGGAGGAAGGTAAGGAAGCAGGGGGGTAGAGAGGAAGAAGGGTGATCGAGGTGAGGGTAGTAGGATGGAGAAGGAAAAAGGAGAGAAGGTGGTGTGGGAGGGTTGATGTGTGTGTGTGTGAGAGAGAGACAGAGACAGAGACAGAGAGAGGAAGGAGTGGTAGACCAAGAAATTAAGTGAGTGATAAGGTTGGGGAGTACGAGTATAAGGAGGGTGGTGTGGTGTGGGCGGTCGTTAATGAGTAAGGGGAGAGAGGCTTGGATGTACTTTTGTCATACCACACCTTAGAGGATGCAGCGTTAGGAGAGAGAGAGAGAGAGAGAGAGAATAAAGACGGACAAACAGACAGACAGATAGGCCGCAACATAAACAAACACTAAGATACAGTGCGAGAGATAGTTTCAGTAAGACAGACAAACAACTAGACAGACAAAGGCGGAGACGCAAAGAAACAGAATGACAGACAGAAGAGGGTGAAGAATGTAAGAGTAAGCAATTATCCCTTAAAGGCTGTTAGGTAAAATAAAAAATAATAAAGAAATAAAGATACAAAGAAAATCCCCCAGTCAGGTACCTGCGAAACAATAGACTAACGAGGCGGACAAGACACCCGCTAATTAAACAAAAGTCATTAGTTTCTCTTCAGAGCAATTACCAAGTTTGGGGTTTAAGGTTCTCTCTCTCTCTCTCTCTCTCTCTCTCTCTCTCTCTCTCTCTCTCTCTCTCTCTCTCTCTCTCTCTCTCTCTCAAAACCCTGCGACAACGAATTATCTTACTATAGTCTCGTTACTACCTAATGATTTTATTCAGCTTATGAGAAAGGCGGTGAGTGAATCGGTAGAGAGGCGGCCTGCAGTCCTGATGGACCAAGTATCGAACCCCGGCTGGGGCAGGGAACAGTTTAAGGATTTGAATTTCATAAAATTGACTTTACTGATCTACCAGAAGACCCGCCGACATGTAAAGATACCTCCGCTAATACCAGTACACCAGTCCTGTATGAGACAGCCCTCGTATGTATTCAGTATGGACGGTGGGTGTTAGCGCCGAGGTGGTGACATGTGGAGGTGTGTAGAGGACTACTGGGCCTTGGGATAGGCCCCGAAGCCTTTGTCCAGAGTTGGACACAACAAAAAAATGAATGACTCCCTCGTACTCTATCTGTCTATCTCTGTTTATCTATCCAACTCCCCAACAGTACTTCATTACGGTGACAAAGATGATGATGATGATGCCTATGCTGTTTTCCTTTTTCTTGTTCTTGCTATTTTTCTCTGAGTTGACCGTGTACCTGTGTCGCCAGAGTTGAGATGACGAAGCCCGGGTCGTGGCGGTGTGACGTGGGCGTGGGTCAGTGGGCGTGCGGGTGGGTGGCGTCATCGAGACAGGTGGCGCGCTTCTCCCTACCCATGAATGACCATAGATTCCCTTGTGGATGCCCCTTTGCTGAGGTGAGTATCTCTCTCTCTCTCTCTCTCTCTCTCTCTCTCTCTCTCTCATATTACCCATCCTTAGCACCTGAAACCCTACACTATAGAGTCAAACAATGGGAAACTTCCACACCCTCACAACACCCCTTTCACCTCACTAGTAGGCAGATAGATAGAGCCTGTAGATAGATAGACCAGCTTACAGATATTTCTATAATTTGCATCATTCATTTTCGTATTATTCCATAGTTAAATATTTATACATCTATAGATTACTGAAGTTTATATATTTGCCTTTTCGTTTTCCACTGCATTCTGCAATCTGCTAACATATGAATAACCAAATAGCCAGATTTCTTTCGTATTATCATTACATTACCTTCTTTACCCCAACTGGTTTTGCTTTTCAGTTTAACATGTGCAGATTTTGAGTTACTTAATATTTTTCTCATTATTCTCATGTTTTATCATTTTTTTCATCTTGCATATTGTGTATCTCAGTAGGCTTTATTGGTGTTATCTTTTTTTTTTATATTACCTTACACCTTGTGAATATATATATATATATATATATATATATATATATATATATATATATATATATATATATATATATATATATATATATATATATATATATATATATATATATATATATATATATATATATATATATATATATATATATATATATATATATATACATATGATATATATATATATATATATATATATATATATATATATATATATTATACATATATTTATATATATTGTATATATACTATTTTTTTACAGTAATATATGTACACTTATAAATCACAAAAATCTCCATTATTCACCAGGATTCCAAAGGCTTGAATGACAATGAATTTTGGTCTTTTTTCACTGTGCATAACGGCTGGTACTCGTAAATTTCCTGCTTTTTTGTTTTTTTTTCTTTGCCGCTGGATCCTACCTCGCCCTGTCTTATACATGGGAGTTATGGCAGGAATGGCGATGATGACGATGGTGTTGATGATAGTATTCAGTATATGTACAGTAATTCACAAAATATGTAGATCATTTCATTATTCTGTTCTCACCTTATTCTACAATCTTTGCATTACTAATGTCAGATTTTCAAGGCAGTCATATTTACCTCATCTGTTTTTATATAACAGCTTTTTATTTAACATTTAAAAGTTATTTTTAAACTAGTTCTATTGAGCATCTCTATTTTCAGCTTGTTCTCTAGTTTAATATGGAGCCTGTATACATTTAAGTCACAAAGGTCTGTACTGTATTTCTCTTCTGGAATAGCATTACAAGTTAGTAGGCAGAAAAATCTATGTACTTTGCTCTATATTTCATGTTTACTATATTCTGTTGTCTGTACTCATAGCAGTCACATAATTCTTTACTCCATGCTTCCACGATTTTGACTTTATATGTTTATGTCGTTACAAATATACCTCACAAACCATTTCAATTATTACACGCCAGTTTTATCACATACTGTACTGTCTTTCTTTTCTCTTTTGTTTTAATCCTGCATTTTAATTCCTATTACATATTTCTGTTTTCATCAAGCTTCCACCAAGCGATTTTATTCAACTTCAGTAGGGGTTTTTTGAAGCGAAGTGGTCATTGCAGGCTGTATCTAACCCCTCAGTTCAAAGAGTCTCTCTAGAGCTGAATGAAATCGTCTGGAAGTGGCAGCAATAAGAGCAATCCGAGATTGCAAACCTCATCCAAGGCGGAGTGTGTGGTAGATTTTATGGAGATGTTATCTTGTAATTTTTGTGCAAGCATTGTAGGTACATTATTTATAGAGTTAGAAGCAAAGATGTTGAAATTTCCACTGTCCCGCAATAGTTGAGAATCCTTTAAAAATTTCATGGATCCGGATGATGATCCGGATCACAACCAAAATGTAATGGATCGTTCCTTGCGCCATACTCTACCCCTCCAAAAAGTTTCAGCAAAATCCGTTTATAACTTTTTGAGTAATCCTGCTAACAGACAAACAGACAAACTCCGGCAAAAACATAACCTCCTTGGCGGAGGCAACAAATTAAAAACATACGTCACCAGACTGAAAAGCCCAATACTTACACTCAGTCACCAATTATCTTCTGTTATTTTCCTCGACTGCCAGGTACTATTATCTTCTGTTATTTTCCTTGACTACCAGGTATTATTATCTTTTATTTTCCTCGACTACCAGGTACGGTTATCTTTTGTTATTTTCTTCGACTATCAGGTATGTTTAATCTGCAGTTTTATATTCATACACTTCTGTGTCACAAAACCTGTATCAGTTTCGGATACTGTTCTCGCCACACTCTGCAGTTAAAATCTCTACAGTACATGCAAGTAAAAAAAATTGTACTGTATATTATTTGACCACTCTTTTGACTGTCTTCTACAGTTCAATATGTGTACTTTGAAAGCACAGTAAGCTGTATGATTTTCTTATATCTCCACCGACAATGATTTCTTTCACATTTTCAAATATTCGAGTATTCAGTTTTGTTTAGCCATACAGTTATAAGTCACAAAAATCTATATCATTTGCCTCTTATTTTCACTTCTTCACATCTCACCTCTCATGCAGGAACAAGACATAAAGCACGCCCTGGTGATGGCCGTGGTTCAGAGCGACGGTGAGCTGGCGGCCGTGCTGGAGCTGTACAGGAGGCAGGGTGGCGGGGAGAGCTTTCACGAGGAGGACGTGGAGATCGTCAACTCCTACCTGGTGTGGGGCGGCATAGCGCTGCACTACGCCGAGCTCTATCACAGCATGGTCAAGCAACGCACTCTAAATGACTTCATACTCTCCGTTGTAAAGTGAGTGTGGGGGGGAAGAAGGGTTATTATTATTATTATTATTATTATTATTATTATTATTTGTAATAGTTAGTAGTAGTAGTAGTAGTAGTAGTAATGCTGCATTATAACGAGTTTTATCACTGCAGGGTTAAACAAAGCACTCTCACTGACTTCATATTCTCCGTTGTCAAAATGAGTGTGTGGGGGAAGTAGGGGGGTGTGGGAGAGAGAGAAGAGGGTAGAACAGGTGGGGAGCTGAAGAGAAGAGGGAGAAAAACAGAAAAGAAATGGCGAGGGGAGAAAAGGTGGAGAGCCAAAGAGGAAATGGAAACGAATGGAGGTGAAGAGATATATAGTAGTGTTAGAAGGGTCAATGGGAGAGAGCTCGGACATGTACGATCACTTT
Organism: Coenobita brevimanus; assembly: GCF_032717465.1. Taxonomy (NCBI): domain Eukaryota; kingdom Metazoa; phylum Arthropoda; class Malacostraca; order Decapoda; family Coenobitidae; genus Coenobita; species Coenobita brevimanus. The sequence continues at coordinate 10,755,944 of NC_137017.1, read as the reverse complement.
CGTCGGATAACATTAATTTTTAAGTATATTTTTATTTCCTCTAGATGATTTTATTCATCTGAGGAAAAATCTCAAGTAGTGATAGGGTAAATGAATGCTACATGTTAGCTGTCCAATTCGAAAGGTCTCTTATGAGCTGAATAAAATCGTCTAGAGGCAGCAGATGTGAATTATAATCTTACGTCGTCGGTATGAAGGGTTAGGAAAGGTAGGGGGGTGGACGACTCCTGTCTGAGATTTTTGCAGTTTCCATGTTCATAATTTTTCGCGATGACCGTCCTCCTCAAAGAAAATCATTGGAGCATGAGGCATAAACCAGACTAAAGTGCTTGGCTGTGGAATGCAGAGAGAGAGAGAGAGATCCTTATATATGTCGTCATCCAATATCTCCCCCTCCACCTAACAGAGCTCATGAAGACGGTCTTGAGAAAGGTAAATAGGTAGAAGGTGGGAAAAAGGGGTAGGTGTGAGGGAAAGAGATAACAAGAGGAAGGAGAATAGGGGACAGGGAAAATTAGGCAGCAAGAGAGGAAAGATGGGATAGGGAAATAGGCAGTAGAGGGAAAAGTATCGAAAGAGTAGTAAAGAGTGAAATAGGTAGTAAGAGAGGGTGGAATAGGAGATAGAGAACATTAGGTAACAAGATAGAGAAAAATTGTAAATAGGGAAACAGGTAGCGGAGGGGAAAAAGGCAAGAAGAGAAAATAGAAGAAAAGGATTGAGCAGAGAGACCAAATGGAAACTAAAGAAGAGCAACAGGGAGGATTTCGGATGCGTGATGGAGTCGAAAATGTCAGCGACTTTAGAATCATGAGGTGCGATTCATTTTCACGCTTAATTATATACTTTTCCTATTTTTTTTTTCCACCGTTTTACCTCCTCCTAGTAGTAGTATGAATGATTTTAAAAGCCATGATTGTACTGTGGGAATTAATCAGTTCAGTTCGGTGACGCCTTTATCCATTTGTTTTTAATGCTGCTAGACAATTTAATGTAGATGAGGAGAACCCTTTAGTGGTGAAGATGCTAATCAAAGGCTGTATCCAAACCCTCCAGTTCGAGAAGTTTCCCTTAGGCTAAATAAAGTCGTGAAAGCAGCAAGAAGAAAATCCAAAATGTCGTCGTTGGAGTGAAGGGGCTAACTCTTACATCTCAGTAGACGATTATACTCACCACTGAGAAGTCTGTCACATCTAAGGGTTAAAGGGAACTGTTGCTGTATTCCTTTGACTTGGCCTAAAATTGCTATCTCTTCTTAAATGCCGAAATGTAACGACAGATTAACACGAGATTATGATACTAGTCATGAAGAAGTGCGATGGAGGGGATGTAGAGGTGTAGCATTGTCTTTTCTGAACAGCCTTCATCAACATCTTCCCTGAAAAATATTACTGTGAAATGTTCCTATTTCACACACACACACACACACACACACACACACACACACACACACACACACACACACACACACACACACACACACACACACACACACACACACACACACACACACACACACACACACACACACACACACACACACACACACACACACACACACACACACACACACACACACACACACACACACACACACACACACACACACACACACACACACACACACACACACACACACACACACACACACACACACACACACACACACACACACACACACACACACACACACACACACACACACACACACACACACACACACACACACACACACACACACACACACACACACACACACACACACACACACACACACACACACACACACACACACACACACACACACACACACACACACACACACACACACACACACACACACACACACACACACACACACACACACACACACACACACACACACACACACACACACACACACACACACACACACACACACACACACACACACACACACACACACACACACACACACACACACACACACACACACACACACACACACACACACACACACACACACACACACACACACACACACACCCATGCACACACACACAAAAACACACACACACACACACACACACACACACACACACACACACACACACACACACACACACACACACACACACACACACAGTGTTGCCAGTCCCTATAAATTATCAAAAGAGAATCGGGGCTGTTTCATTTACCGTATCCGGGCAGGCTGCAAATTAAATAAAGCTGTTGTTTTCTTCGAGAGCAATAATGGCTTTTGAATGTGTGTGTGTGTGTGTGTGTGTGTGTGTGTGTGTGTGTGTGTGTGTGTTCATATTACAGCAAATAACGTAGACAGAATATTGGATGGAGATGAAACTTTTTTTTTTTCTTTTATTGACATTTCAATGGGTTCATGGGATGGGTTCAGTGGGGTTCTGGGGAGGGGTTAAGCGAGATTCAAGGAAGTTAATGGGATGGGTTCAAGGGGGTTCTGGGAAGGGATCAGTGAGATTCAAGGGAGTTCATGGGAGGGATTCATGGGGATTCAGGGGAGAGATTCAGCGGGGCTCATGGGAGGGGTTTAGGAGGGTTCAAAGAAAGGGTTCAATCTACCCTGAACACCTGCCCCTTAACCTCCGCAGTCCGATAAAGTATATTATGCTTATTCCTGCCAATTCCAGGCAAATTAATTCATCTCAGGACTTTTCAAACAGTATAGATAGTATAGATACTCGTAGATATGGTTTTCAACAGCCGCTACACTCCGTTAGTCTGTTTCAAAGCAGAATACAGGCGTCTGGAAGTAGTAAGAGTACACCAAGAAAGATGTAGCTGGTTTCACTAGGTTAAGCGGAATAACTATTGCTATGGCGAAAATGGGTGGTGAGAAAATAGTAATGGTACAGTAGTAGTAGTTGCACCCCAGGGTCATTTGGCAGTGAACCCAGTGGACTGCAAGCTGAAGATGTCCCTCTCCCGCGGCCCACCATCCTGCTGTAAGGAGTAGGGAAGGAGTTTAGAGACATTTGCATAATCTGGCAGGGGAACTGCTCGGTTATGTCGGTGCCACATCATGAAAGAGTGCCTCTCCGGCACCGAAAAATCAGCAGTGAGGATATACAAATCAAAACAGGAGATGAAGGGGGAAGCAAAGAAGGAGTTGGAATGGTGGTGTTAGATTTGGAATCGCAGGATTCTGAACACCCGCAGCCCTCAAGGGTCAAAGACTTGCATGTATTAGAATACTTTAAAATGAAATGGTGTATTGTGGAACATCTTACTGATATTTATAAAAAGTAAGTGACTAAGCGATCACGATACATGACGGAGTAATCAGCAGGGTGTGACTGCGAAAATTAAAGTTCGCTTTGGTACAGTGATTGCTAAAATTTAAGTTCGCTTTGGTACAGTGATTGCGAAAAGTTAAGTTCGCTCTGGTACAGTGACTGCGAAAATTTAAGTTCGCTTTGGTACAGCTGACTGCTTTCGACACTGCTTTGATATTTTCAACATTGTTTTTAGTAACAATATTTTTTGTTGTAGTCCTAGATTCAGCTAAATACGAAGCCAGTAGACGCCAGTCTAAAACTGCTCATCTGTAGTACACCATCCCCCTTTGGGAGGTTAGGCAGGGAGCTGGGGGATGTTTGCATAGCTGTGCTGTCGAGCCGCCCAGTCATATCGGCGCCACTGCATGAAAGTGCCTCTCTCCAACACACTGAAATGAGTGACACTAGTTTGCCCACGCACGCACGCACGCACGCACGCACGCACGCACGCACGCACGCACGCACGCACGCACGCACACACACACACACACACACACACACACACACACACACACACACACACACACACACACCGCTCGCTGGTGCAGTGGTAACGCTCTCGCCTGCATACTGGTGGACGGGAGTTCGCGCCTCGCTCAGGTTGCGAAAAGTTTCACTGACGAAGTGGGTGGTTACTGTCCCCCTTGAGCAAGGGGACGGGTGTGTGGGTGTGTGAAGGTCACAGCCTTGCCCTTAGATCGGACTATATGAGCTCTCAGCTCCCTTCCGGGAGGGTAAAAGCTGACGATCACGACCATCAAGTGATCTTGGCCGACCCGGTGAATTACACACACACACACACACACACACACACACACACACACACACACACACACACACATCATCATCATCATCATCGTCATCATCATCATCATCATCATCATCATCATCATATTCATCATCCTGACGTTTTTACCCACCTAAGCATGAGGGAGGGCACACTCAGAAGTAAACAAAAATATCTAACCTGGACCCTTCTCTCTGTGTCCCCATTCAGGTCCATCTTCCAGGACATGGTGAGTATGGACACCCTCATCATGAAGATAATGAACTTCGCCCAGAAACTAGTGGACGCCGACCGTGCCTCCCTCTTCCTGGTGGACTCCAAGAACCGCCAATTGTACGCCAGGATTTTCGACATGGGGTCCGAGTTTGATGAGGACAATCCACCTCAGGCCTTCAAGGAGATCAGGTGAGGAAGGGAATTTTCTTTTACCTGTGTGTTATTTATAGGTGTGTGTGTGTGTGTGTGTGTGTGTGTGTGTGTGTGTGTGTGTGTGTGTGTGTGTGTGTGTGTGTGTGTGTGTGTGTGTGTATGTGTATGTGTGTGTGTGTGTGTGTGTGTGTGTGTGTTTGGAAGTGATGGTTTTTAAGAGATGATTTTATAGGGGAGGTTCAGTTTGGGGGTTTACTATATAAGAAGGATTCAAGAGGCGATTTTTGGTTAGGAGAGTATCTTTTATGTACTTTATTTATTTACTTACTATTTTTGGGCGAGTTCAGTTTTAGGGGGTAAGGGAATGTTATGAGGACGACATAATAAGAGGGATTCGGTTTCTGGGAGAGGCTTACTTAGAGAGAAAGACAGACAGACAGAGAGAGCGAAGCAGGAAAGGTATCATTTTAATATCTACATACACAAAAGGATACTAACGTGTCGTGTGCTGGAATAAACAGCTACGAAAAGCTTGTCAGGTTGCCTCGTCAGCCCACGCAACAACGACCCCGTGTTGAGGGTCTGAGTGAGGTGATTAAGGAGAAGGTAATGAGGTGAGGGTTCAAAGGCAGGAGTCATTAAAGAGGCAGCCCACGTCATAACCGGTAGTGTGATGACGTGTAAAACAAATAACAAAGTCAAGTGGCGACCCTTAACGGGATTATGGCGTCTGCCAATAGATAGATGGACGCCACATTAATTTAATTATAAATGTATAGGTCTAGTTATCTGTTTGTTTGTGTCAGTTTGCTTCAGCCCGTCTACCATTTTAGTTGTACACCAATCTACGCTAGAGAGAATGGAAACTAGGAGATCGACTAGGAGAATGTTTTTGATTCAGGTGGAGGAGGAGACCGGGAATGAGATGGAAGAGAGGGGTGGAGAGGTATATGAATAAGGGTGGTGTGCGTTGTGGAAAGGGCAGCCTGATGGTGGAAGGTAAGATGGCATGGAGGCGATTTATTTGTGGTCATTACTACCACGATGAAGGCATCTGACAACAAATGGATAAGAGATGTTTTTGAACCCCGAAATCCACGAGAAATTCCTTCCCCCCAGCCGCTTACCCCCACCCACCCTAGTCATGTCCTCTGTCATCCAAAACTAAATCGCTGTGCTTTTATTTCTACTGTACGGCGGCAGTGACCTCTGTTGTTACGCTGCCACCATCTTTTTAGTGTAATCAATCTTTAAATATAAGAAGAGGTGCTGGGGAGTCTCCAAAGCCCACAAGAATACACCTCCTCCTCTCTCCACCCGGTCCCCTCACCCTAATCACGCCATCTGTCTCACCTGATTGGGAACAGACGGGAATCATTTTTTGGAAGCGAACGGGCGAGGTGTTGGTGTAAGTGGAGGAAAAAAAAAAGAAAAGAAAAAGGAGAGGAAAAAACAGAATTAAATTTGCAGGCTGCCTTTAAACATCAGAGGTGAATAATGGAATAGATTTTTTTTCCACAATTTTTTTTTTCCTGTGGTCAGGACGGTTATTTCTATGGTTTTTAGTACCTGTGATTGTGGTTTGTAATGTCTAGTTGTGGTCTTTATTACGTTGGAGTGGATTTTATTAGTTTTTTTTTTTACTGTTGTGATGGTTTTATTCGTGGCCTTTATTACTGCTGTGCTGGAATGGTTTTCACTAAAAGTTTTATGATTTAAATGTTTTGCTATATCACATGTTTGTATTCACTACGAGGGGGAGGGGGATGGGGAAGGGAGGGAAGCAATTACATTTTTTTTAAATCCGAACAGCTGGGTATGATAGATTTCTGATTGAGCATTGTGGCGTCTGTCATCTCGACGTGGTTTATTATCTGGTTGTGAGGTGCGTCACTAAATAATTCAGAACTTGTAATTGGAGCCGGCATAATTATAATTCATACCACCATATTTTCTTTATTTGTAGACTGTAATATATATATAGATAGATAGATAGGTAGATAGATAGATAGATAGATAGGTATAGACTATACTATCTTGCAGACTGTACGTAGTCTTGTGGGCAAGAGAGAATGAGGATGGAAAGATGAAACGAGGGCGAAGAGAAAGGTGGGGAAGGGAGGAGAGGGTGATTTGTTTGTGGAATTTCTTTGTGTGAGAGAGGAAAGCGATGGGGAGGGGCGAGGGAGTAAGGTAGGAGACATACGCAGAATTATGTGAGAGAAAAGAAAGTGTTGTGAGACCAAGAAGGGGGGAGTGTACTTGAGTAAGGTACAAAAGGGTGTAAGGGAGAGAGTAGGGATAATTAAAGGGAGATGAGAAGGTAGTGGACTGAAACTCAGGTACAGAAAAGGTAAGAGAAGGGCGAAGGGGAAGGACAGCAGAATCTTGAGAGAGGGGAGAGGAAAGGTGTTAGAGAATGGAGGCAGAGGTGTGGGCAGGAGGAGAAAGGAAAGGAAGTGTATTAAAAAAAATTTGGGGAGAAGTAGGAATTGAGGGACCGAGAAGGGTAATGGTAGGATATACTCTTGGGTAATTTGGATGGGGGGTTTAGAAGTAGGTGAAAGTGTGTGGGGGGGCGAGGGGAGTTGGAGGGGACGATCGCAGAACTGTGAGTGGAGAGAAAAGGAGGGGGATGGGGGGGCAGTGTACTGAAGAGTCGTACGCAGAGTACTTAACCGGAGTGGTAAGGGGAGTGGGTGCAGAATCCTGATAAGGGGAGTGGGAGGAAGGAGAAGGATACTAGAAAGAGAGCAGAGATGTGAGGGAGGGGAGGGGAGAGGAAGGAAAGAACACTGATGTAGGCTGTGTAGGAGAGGAGAAGGAGAAAGAAAGGAAGAAGATATACGCAAAAATTTGTGGAAGAGGAGATTAGCTTGGGGAGACTAAGGATGTGAAAGGTAATATACTTTTGGAGAGGTCAAGTGGATATAAAGATCCGTCAACTGCAGGGGAGAGAGAAGAGCTGGAAGGGGTGAAGACAGAATTATGAGTGGAGGGGTGTTGATCTTCCGACATCTATCCTGCCGTCTCTGCCCTGTTTGTTTCTATGCCTCACCCACAACACCGTGCAGACCTACATTCAACGAGAATTTTTGCACTCACTTCGGTCATCTTTATTTTTACACAGAGGTACAGTCGCGTTCAGGAGAAACAATACACATCTACTCGTTCTGAGTATTATGGTGTCCATTGCTGGTAATATTTAGAGCTAATTCCCTCACTTGCTGGCGCATTGATGACGAGTGCACCAACCAGTGAGTGAAACGGTTCCACATCTAACCAACAGTAGACTCTACAGTAGACAATATGAATAGATGTGTATCCCTACTTGTGAACGCGGCTGTACAGTCACATTCTTCTTCCACTCCCCTGGTGTAACTACGCATCTACTCTTTTTTTTTTCTTAATATATTTTCTTCAGTGTATTTTATCCTTATCTGTACAGTCATTCTCTAAACCTACTCAGATGTTCACTTAGAATTCATCTCAAATTTATTCCAGTTATCCATTTTTTTGCGTATTTTCCCCAGAGTATTTTATTATCATCTGTACAATAATTCACCACGCCTACTCAGATATTCATTTACGTAGAATACACCTCAGACTTATTCCGTTTTCTTTGCCTAGCTTCTGAATGGCCAACTACCGTAAAACCAAAAGGCCTCCAGAGATCACAATTCCATCCCTAACAAAGCTCCTTTCTGCGCCGCCCTATGACTACCGCGTACCCCCCCGCCCGCCCCGCCAAAGCCCTGAAACAAAGCCCCTTATTATTGTTTGCCCCAGCCCTAATTACACTTGCATTAGACCGGGGCTGAGCCTAATTAATTCAACTTTTTCCCGGGACACAACGAGAGAGGGGCTGGCCATGTTGGTTTGGGCCCTGTTCCTGGTGGGAGGGGCTGTGGAGGAGGAAAATTATGTTGATGATAATGATGATGATGGTGATGTGGTGGTGGTGGTGCTGGTGCTGGTGGTGATGATGATGACGATGTTGATGATGTTGATGATGATGATGAGGAGGAGGAGGAGAAGGAGGAGCAGTAGGAAGACAAGGAGAAAGAGGAGCAGTAGGAAGAAATGGACAAGTGATGATGATGAGAAGGAGGAGGAGAAGAAGGAGGAGGATGGTAGAGATGTCACGATGATGATGATGATGGTGATGATGATGATAAATTTGGTGAGAAGTAGCCAAAATATAACCAACAAAATGAGAGTGGGAAATCAGAAAAAATCCACTTCCCCTCCAGCAAAATACCTTCAGAGAAAAGATGTAAACAATGCTGGTATGAGGGACAGCGGAAGAGAAAGAATTATTTGTAAGAGAGACCCTTTGGCTGTCGTGTTGTTCTGTGTGTGTGTGTGTGTGTGTGTGTGTGTATTAGGGTGACACACACACACACACACCAGTTCAACAGGTGGTTGTTTTTCTTGCTGCCAGCTGGTCTCCTGGGCGACCCTTACTTTCTCACTCCGCTTCATCCTCTCCTTCCCTCCTTCCGTCCCACTTGTCCCCCTCTTTCTTTTCCTCCCTTTCTCCTTCAAACCTCTACGTCTTCCTCACACCCTTCCCTCCTTCCTCTTGCTGTGTAGTTTATACATGTAACCTTGAATCTCAACCTTTTCATCCTTCTCTCCCTCACTTCATTCATCCTCCCTGCCTCTCACTTCCACATGCCTCCCTTTCCTCCTCCTCCTCCCATCCCTCAGCCCTCTGTCTACCTCCTTCCTTCCAGTCTTGAAGCCTCACAAATCCTTCCCATGCAGTTTCACCCTCGGGACAAGTATCGTAGGTATCGTAGTCCTGAGTGGTTCAATATAGACGACTCTCATCATCTCCCTCCCTTCACTGTATTCCTTCCGCCCTGGCCCTGTAACATCCTCCCTCACTTTTACATCCTTCTTCCTCTTTTTCTTACTTCTCTGTCCCTCTTCCTGTCACTCCCTAAAACTTCTATGTGTCTCCTTCCCTCGTCTCTTTTCATTCCTCAAATCCCACCACGTCTTTCCATCTCTCCATTTCCAGCACACATCTCGCGTATCCCCATCTCTCCCTCCCTTCCTCATGTTTTCGCCATTGGTACATGTATCATCCTCTTTCCCTCCTATCTCTCCATCCCTCCTGTTTTGTTCCATACCTTCCTATCTCGCTCACATACTCATATACTCATCTCCCTGTCTCCCTCACACGTTTCCGTCTCTCCCCCATATCTCTCCCTCTCTCGCTCACACTGTTCAACTCTCCCGCCTCTTTATATCCCTCTCTCACTCACATTTTTCCATGTCTCCCTCTTCCATACCTCCCTCTCTCGCTCAAAATCTTCTACCCCTCCCTCATATCGACATCTCTCCTTCTCTCTGTCACAGGTTCGCCATCGGTACGGGCATCGCGGGCATCGTGGCACAGAACGGTGAGGTACAGAACATCCCTGACGCGTATGCCGACCCTCGCTTCAACCGCACCGTGGACCAGCTGACTGGCTACGTGACCAAGTCCATCCTATGCATGCCCATCTTCATACGCGGCAACGTGATCGGCGTCATGCAGATGGTTAACAAGGCCACCGGCGTGTTTAGCAAGGTGGGTCATGCTGGCCAGGACTCAAAAGGGAAGGCTGAAGTGTCTAAATTCAGAATAATGCAATTACACTTGATTCTTTACAGAGCAGGACCTGCAGTACTCGGGTATATACTCTGGCTACGGTTTGACGATTTTTAGCTGAAGGAAACCCATCCTCTGATGGGTGAAATTATATGTATATATATATAAATATATATATATATATATATATATATATATATATATATATATGTAATTCACCGGGTCGGTCAGGATCACTTGATGGTCGTGATCGTCAGCTTTTTACCCTCCCGGAAGGGAGCTGAGAGCTCATATAGTCCGATCTAAGGGCAAGGCTGTGACCTGCACACACGCACACACCCGTCCCCTTGCTCAAGGGGGACAGTAACCACCCACTTCGTCAGTGAAACTTTTCGCAACCTGAGCGAGGCGCGAACTCCCGTCCACCAGTTGGCAGGCGAGAACGTTACCACTGCACCAGCGAGCGGTGTGTGTGTGTGTGTGTGTGTGTGTGTGTGTGTGTGTGTGTGTATGTGTGTGTGTGTGTATGTGTGTGTGTGTGTGTGTGTGTGTGTGTGTGTGTGTGTGTGTGTGTGTGTGTGTGTGTGTGTGTGTGTGTGTGTGTGTGTGTGTGCGCGCGCACCTAAATAACGAAAAGAGATGGGAGAATGTGTCACACTGAAAATTTTTAAAGCCAATGTAATTGAGTATACATGACTAACGAGGAGGAGGTTGAAAGGGAAGGTCGTACTGATAGTAATTTAACAGTAATATATTAATCAGAACCGCTGGACAAATATATAAACTAACAGGGAGAGTAGCTTTAGGCCATGAGGTAAAGCTGCAGTAGTAGTGGTATAGCAGATGCTAGATGATAATTGTGTGGCCATAACTCTATAAACAGTGTGTTGTTGCTGAGGGAAACGTCAGTAAGTGTATTGCTGTTTGAACCCAGTGAGGATGTGAAAGATGGGAGAAATGAAGCTCAGGGCACAGTAACGTCTTTTCCTCTGCTGGCCGGTGCAACCCAAGGGATTGGCGGTGAAAGCCGCGTCAGTGCGCCGAATTGCTGATACAAGAAAAAATAATTTCCATCCTCAGACTCCCACACATTTTAGTTACCATTATAGATACGGAGGAAATACGTAGGTGGTACTCTTGCCTGCAGCCCCCGAAAAAAAAAAAAAAAAAAAAAAAAGAGGAAAGAAAATCAGAAGCCACAGTAACATGGTGATCTACAGTCGATGTGTACGAGCATGAGTGTCTTCAGCAAAAAAAGTCAGAGCGAGCCAGGGAGTGACAGATAGACAAAATTAATCATGACTACTAAATTCCAAACATCCTGTAATACAGAGCAGTGAAAACAAGCAGCGATACAAATGTAATCAGATGAAACAAATGCATATATAAAATAAAAGAAAAAAGAATGAAAGGAATTTCATCGTTGCCGTCAAAGCGTCCACAAAAGTATATATGATACTTTTTTTTTTCTTTTTAAGCTGAGCATTTTTAACAACATTTGTGTGTTTTTCGCAAAGAAAAGCGGAAAGAAAATGAGAAATTGTGCAGTGAAACGAGAAGGATAATAAAAGAAGTACAGGTATGAAGACCTTCAATAGTATTTCATAAAATTTGTTTGTTATATAATTTTCTGCGATGACAAACAGTGAAAGTCATACTGACATACATAGTGACTGTCACTTTAATTTCTTAGACAGATGTGGCACAGTACCGTACATTTTTATGAAAGGAAAAGATATTGTGCTTGAAATCTGAGGCAGGGTTTGAAATAGGCTGAATTGTTTGTAATTAAATATAGTTTTACGGTGAATACAAAGGCACAGTCAGGAGCATCAAATATCTTCTCAGTTTTGTTCGAAGGTACCTGAAACGTAGCGAAACATAACCAAAGCTTTAATTGGGCTAATGGGTGTTCCTGATGTTTCGAATTTTTTCCGAAGTGTGTTCGCGCCAAACTTTACGAAGACATTTACTTCCCTGACCGTCCCGCACTTTGCAGTATTGGGTCGCATTCCAGGTGGCTTAGGAGGTATTATATTGGCTTAGAAGACACCAAACTGGCTTAATGGCTTAGGAAATGTTATACTAGCTTAGGGGATATTATACTGGCTTAGGAGATATGATACTGGTTTAAGAGATATTATACTGGCTTAGGAGATATTATACTGGCTTAGGAGATATTATACTGGCTTAGGAGATATTATACTGGCTTAGGAGATATTATACTGGCTTAGGAGATATTATACTGGCTTAGGAGATATTATACTGGCTTAGGAGATATGATACTGGTTTAAGAGATATTATACTGACTTAGGAGATATTATACTGGCTTAGGAGATATTATACTGGCTTAGGAGATATTATACTGGCTTAGGAGATATTATACTGGATTAGGAGATATTATACTGGCTTAGGAGATATATTGGCTAAGGAGATATTATGCAGTATTGACTCAGGAGGTATCACACTGGCTTGGGAGCAAATATACTGGCTGAGGAAATGATGTGGCATAGGAGATAATATACTGGCATGGGAGATAATATACTGGCATAGGAGATAGTATACTGGCTTAGGAGATAGTATACTGGCTTAGGAGATAGTGTACTGGCTTAGGAGATAGTGTACTGGCTTAGGAGATAGTGTACTGGCTTAGGAGATAGTGTACTGGCTTAGGAGATAGTGTACTGGCTTAGGAGATAGTGTACTGGCTTTGGAGATAGCATACTAGCTTGGGAGGTAGTATACTGACATAGGAGGTAGTATACCACCTGGCAACGTATTCTGCACATTCCACCTCGGTATCTTGTATAGTCTTTTTTTATTTTTATTTTAAATCTGACAGCGATCATTAACCTCTTTCAACTTAGTTAATGGCGAGGTGTAGTCAGGTTGGAGGATTGATTTGACTAGTAACCATGGAGACTCATTCTGACCTCAGACTAAAACTCATAAAATTTCACACACCCACTACTTAATATTCTGATTGTGAGAGTAGCCTGTTTCCCTCAGCAGAAAATAAACCATCAACAGTAGGTTATGGACGAATTTGTGTCGATATTGCAAAGTGTAATTAACATACAAGAGAGTGTTATGGTGTAATGCAGTACTCAAAATATACCACTTAAGAAGCTCTAAGAAATATGTGCCAGTGTCGATATTAAAACGATATAATTAACATATAAGAGAGTGTTAAGGTGTAATACTCAAAATAAACCACTTAAGGAGAAGCTCTGCGAAATCTGTGCCACCAAGAATACACCCCAAAAGTTGTCTGATGGTTTGTAATAAATTCCTGCGCTGTGTAATTTCCTTGCTACATTAAACCCTACGCTTTGTATTAGTATATTCTGTCAGCTTAGTCCTACAGACATTATAACGCATGATTTCCCTTTTATAATAAGCTCTTAAGGCAACATTATTAAACCTGAGATCGTTAAGGGAAATGCAGACCTCAGATTTTTATATCATTACTGAAATAAGTGACGTGGAAAAAAATAATGAAGCTTGATCTGTTTACGTTGCTCCAAATTCTGTAATATAATGTGGATGCAGTGTAACCATTTCTTATCTCCACATGTGTTTTGGAATCATCATCATCATCACCATCACCATCACCATCATCATCATCATCATCATCATCATCCAGACCCCCATGCCTACCTCAAGGTGGGGTGAGGTAGGCTTCAGAGAGCCGGAAGGGAAAAAAAAAAAAAAAAAAAAAAGGAAGGAAAAAAAGAAAGCAGACTTGGCAGAATGAGATACTAACCCAAGTTTGCCCATTTGAATGAGACATACTCCCATTCACTCATCATTCAAGCTCCAGGAATCCTGGCTCCACCTGATTGCTCAAAAAAACTTTGCGCACCCACTTATCTAACATAGTCCGACATCTGTCAAGTTAAAAGGGGTGCCAGACTCTGGACGTACACTCCTCTACACAATATTTGTCTAGCCAGCTCGATTGCTTGTCAGTTTCCTGGAGTAGTTAGCTCCTATGTCTCCCTTTCTCACACACTCATTTACCATATCTATAATTTAGGAGCTTACACCTTCGAGCACTCTATTTTGAGAATGCATCTGCAAGACTCGCCTTTGCATGATAATGAATAGGTTGATTTCGGTGCATGCGTCAGTTTATTCTGCATAATATACTCACTTTTTATAATTGTGAAAAACTGGGGTGATGATAATGATGATTATGATGATGATGATAATGATGATGGTTAGGCTCCACCTGTTACATAGGTGGAGATAATTGTTTTTGATGGTTTTATTATTATTCTGGCCCCAGAGTCTCACGATGATTCCAGGAGAACCGGAGGCTGAGGGAGTAATCTGAAGAGGCCAGCTTATGTGTCCTGGCATGGATCATTGCTGATAGAAAAAAAATTCCAAATCCTTTACATGCAGTGGCAGAGTCATCAGTATTATGAGTGACCGTAGTAAGGTGGTCATGTCTAATGGAGATTTCAACAGGACCTGAAGTTATCTGAAAATGAAACTTTAGGGGCCGATTCCTAAGAGTTTACTCTGTTATATTAAAAAAATCCACATCTCCCTAATGGGGTTAAGGTCATTGTAAGAAACAGTAGGTGGAGACTAGTGACTGTCCACCGGCCAGTTACAGAGTTCTAGTTAGTCTCTACCTATTACATGGGTGGGGGCAGTTGTTTTTGATGGTTTTATTATTATACCAGCCTCAGAGTATTGCGATGATCCCAGAACCGGAGGCTGCAGAAGAAATCTGAAGGGCCCAGGTTATGTGTCCTGGCATGGGCCATTGCTGATAGAAAAAAAATTCCAAATCCTTTACGTGCAGTGGCAGAAAGAGTCATATCAGTATTATAAGTGAACGAGATAAGGTGGTTGTCTGTTGGAGATTTCAGTGGGACCTGATTAAGTAATCTGAAAGTGAAACTTAGTGGACCGACTCCTAAGAGTTTATTTCGTTGTATTTAAAAAAATCGATATCTCCCGCATTGGGTCAAGGTCATTGTAAGAAACAGTAGGTGGAGACTAATGACTGTCCAGAGGACAGTTAGAGTTCTATTTATTATTATTATTATTAGTCTCCACCTACTGTGTAGGTGGAGACTGTTGTTTTCACTGGTATTATTATTATTATTATTATTATTATTATTACCTCAGAGCTCTAATTGCTCTTGTTATTACTGTATTAGTTTCCACCTATTAAATAGGAGGAGAGTATTGTTTTCACTGGTATTCTTATTATTCCCGCTTCATCATCTCCCAATGATTCTGGGGGAACCAGAGACTGCGTAAAGAATCTGAAGGGCCCAGGTTATGTGTCCTTGCATTGGCCATTGCTAATAGGAGAAAATTCCAGAAGCTTTATTCGCAGTGGAAGGGCATGTCAGAGTCATATCAGTATTATGTTGTGAATGAGATAAGTTGGTCATGTCTGCTGGAGATTTCAATACGACCTGCACAAGAAATCTGAATGGCCCAGGTTATGTGTCCTGGTATGGGTTATTGCTGAGAGAAAAGAAATTCCAAATCTCCCCAATAGGGTCAAGATCATTGTAAGAAATAGTAGGTTGAGACTAGTGACTGTCCGCAGGACAGTTACATAGTTCTACTTATTATCCTTTTTATTGTTATGCTTTTCACGTTTCCATTTTTCATATCAAATGTCTGGGTCTCACCACACCTCATCTTTAGGTAGGGAGGAAGAGTCAGGAGGGTGCCGATAATGATGTTGATATGTTTTTATTTTTATTAATGTTTTATTTGTGTATGTATAAATTATTCACTTATTTTTTGTCATTTTTGTTTATTTGTTATTTATTTATTACCACCGACAACTAAGTTGACGTCGGTTATGTATTCACCCATGTCTGTTTGTCTCTTTGCCAGTTTGTTTACAAGATATCTCAAAAAGTTTTAACCAGATTTCAATGAAATCTGGTGCATATGTGGGAAGTAGATGAGGGAAGAGTTGACTAGATTTTGAGGTCGATCCGGATCACGTTGCAGGAATCAATCATAAATTTTATTGGCGCTAGGGGAGATATGAGCTTTCTGATTTTGTTGGTAGACTAAGACCGTAGAATTAACTATGTGAGACGGTAAAAGTATTCGTGTGGTAGGAAAGAGGAATTACAACAATCATAGATTTTACAAGTGCTCGTGGGCCCTTCGGGTTCCTCGCACTTGCTCCTGCGGAGGGCTCTTGCGCTGCTATGGTATGTTTTAGTTGTAGCTATGGGCAAAAAATTCTACGGATATCCTATGCCGGGCGCCGGGAGCGGCGTTTTTTGGTCAAAATGTAATCGATCATTAAATATAGTAAAGTTTTTCAATCGTGATGGGACCAAGTTTTTTCACGGCGAATTTTTTTCGTTTTTTGTGCCAATTTTGGTGCGATTTGAATGTATAGTCTCTGCTCCCCAAAATAGACACACACACACACACACACACACACACACACACACACACACACACACACACACACACACACACACACACACACACACACACACACACGGGTAGTGCTATAGTATAATAGATAGGCGTCGTCGAAGGTACGTGTCTTCTAGTTTATTTATTTTTTTGTTTGACTAACAGGAAGACGAGGAATCCTTCGCCATGTTCGCGGTGTACTGCGGCCTGGCCCTCCACCACGCCAAGCTGTACGACAAGATACGACGCTCAGAGCAGAAGTATAAGGTGAGACGGCGACACCTGTGGGGTTTATTGGCCTGGGTTGGGTTGTGAGTCCAGTTTGATTTATTGTGGCTGGTTTTGTGGCGCTGATTTGGATCTTATGTGACGTCTTATTTTACTGATTTTATAAACTGTTGTCAAATTGTTCTTAAGTGTTCGAAGAGCTGGATTTTTTTTTTTTTAATTATTCAGACTAATTTGGTGATTTATCTGGACTCTGTGTGTTCTCATGTGATTTTTGTGGAGGTTTTTCAGTGTTGTGATTTATTGTGGCTCATACACGGTGCTTTCTTTTACTTCCTTCTCAGAGCTGATGTCAGAGTGTCTTAAGTATAACGTGAAGGGGGTCAAGGGCAGGTTATTCTTTATAGTTATTTTCACTCCTATGTGACTTTTTTCTTCATATATTTTAAGAGCTGATGTCAGTCCTTTGAAGTTTTGATGGCATATTAAATTCTGTTGATTTACCGAAGACTTTTTATAAATTGATCAGCCACTGCAGTACGATTATGTGTTTTGTTCTTGCGATCTCCGCGTGATTTTATTTATTTATTTATTTATTTATTTTTTTTTACAGTCAGGGTGGAATATAGGCTTCACTAGAATCCTTCACTAGGAGATATTGTTCCTAAGCTGAATAATATAATCAGTTAGCTATCTACCGTATCTATCTATCTGTAGCTCAGACAGGACGGCACACTCCCAGGGTAATCATCAAGCCACACACGTTTATTCGTATTTCAGCCCCAAGGGGAGAAGGGACAGATCCTCAGTTAGCAGCAATAATAAAATTCAGAAAGGCATCATTACACTGAAGGGGTTAAGAGCTGATGTCAGGGTGATCAGACCATGTAGTTATTTTGATCTCTCTCTCTCTCTCTCTCTCTCTCTCTCTCTGGGGGGGGGGGACGGGTTTGATGACAGTTTCTCTTCCTCAATGTCACGTTCAGTTTTGTCAATTTCTATGTGGCGTCCTTTCAAAGTGATTTTAAGACCAGATCTTAGAGTTTTTCCTTGATATTTCTTTAATTTTTAAAGTTAACGTGTTCCTCTTTAATATTACCTTGAATTCTCTAGGCCTTTGTATCATTTTTTTTTATTATTATAATGCTTAGATCTGATGTCCTTTTTTTTTTTTTTTAGCTGGCATCATAACATTCTCTCCGGCTTTTGTTTTTATTTTTATCATGTTTTATTTTCTCATTCTGTTCTTTAAAGTTTAGATTGATAATTATTCAGTTCGTTTCGTTCATTCACCAGCGTTGTTTCATTTAATCACGTCTTATTTCTGGTGGTATCGTAGATTTCTCATATCTTCTCTCTTCATTTATTTATTTTTTTCTTTTTCTTTTTGTCCTTTATTCTTTCCCTGCATTGCGCCGTCATATCGATCCTCCGCCCGTCAGCTGCTGTCCTGTTACCTCCACCCCCCCCCTCTCTCTCTCTCTCTCTCTCTCTCTCTCTCTCTCTCTCTCCAGTATCTGTCGTGCTGCTTATCCATCTGTCTATCTATTACTTTATCTCTACTTATATGTCCGTCTTTGTCTGTCTGTTTCTGGCACAGTGTCTGTCTATCTGTCTCTCTGTCTGTGTACCGTATCTATTTTTTCATAACTCATCCTCGACCTGTCAGTTCTTTCCTTATTCTCTCCTTTAACCCCCCGCTTCCCTCTCTTCTGTTCTTTTCTCCATCCTCTATAGTCTCTCCTCCTCCTCTTTCCCCTCCTCCAACACCTCTCTCATTGTCTCTTTTACCTTTTATTTTTCTCTCCTTTCCCCCTCTTTCTCTTTCCCTCCCTCTTTCCTCTCCCTTCTCCTCTTTCTCTTTCCCCTTCGTCTTTCCACTCCCTTCTCCTCTCTTCTGTCTTTTCATCTCGCACTTTCCTCTTCATTTTTTCATATCTTGCCTTTTCCTCCTCCTTTCACCTTTTCCTATTCCCTGTCGTTTTGCTTTCTTCTCCAGTTTCTCCACCTTTTCTCTCCCAATGCCCTCTGCCTTGTATCCTTCTCTTCTCTTCTCTCTTCCTCCGTTCCCTCTCCATGCCTCTTGATCTGTACTCTCTGTTTTTCTTCCTCTTTTGTCTTTTTCAGTTTTTCCTTCTTTCATATCCATTCATTTTCACTCGCCTCGCCTTATTTTCTCACCTCTTATGCTCTCCGTTGCCCCTTCCCTCTCGTTTCTACTTTCTTTCCTTCTTCCCGAATATCTAATCTCCACCTCCTCCTCCTCCTCCTCCTCCTCCTCCTCCTCCTCCTCCTCCTCCTCCTCCTCATCCTCATCCTCATCCCTCGCTTGATCCCTCTTCTTCTCTCCCCTCAGCTGTCCCCTTCCCTCAGTCTCCCGTCATCTTGTTAGTCTGCCCCTTCTTCTCCCCTCTCCTTCTCCTCTCACATTTTCCTCTTCATTTTCCTCCTCTTCTCACCTCCTGTCCTCCCCTTCTCTCATTTACCCTTTTTCCTTCTCCCTCACGCCTCTCCTTCCAAATCTCTGTCTTTTTCGTCTCTCCTCTCCTCTCCCTTTGCCTCTGCTTCAGTCTCTCCCCCTGTCCTCTTCAGTCTCCTTCCATTTCCCTCTCTCCCTGTCCTGTTTCATTTTCTTCTTTTTCTCATTTTCCGTTTTGTCTTTACTTCATTTGTCTTTATCCTTCTCGTTCCCTTCTTTCTCTTCTCGTCTTTCCCTTCTCCTCTGAGTCCCCCCCTTCTCTCTCTCTCTCTCAACTACCACTTTCCTGCTATGTTTACGACGTGAGATGAGCTGCTTTAAAAACCTTGCGTAACTGCCTGACCTCTCTTGACACGCCGGGGGTCACGGTAGCGGCGATGCTGGTGTGGAGGCGGCCTGGTCACGGTCACTGTTACGGTTAAAGGGAGTGTGTTGACGGTTAAAGGTGGGTTAAAGGTGGTGAAGTGACGGTTAATTGGAGTGCGGTGACGGTTAAGGGTGTGTTGACGGTTAAGGAAAGTGCGGTTGCGGTTAAGGGGAGTGCGGTGACGGTTAAAGGGAGTGCGGTGACGGTTAATGGGGGTACTGTGACGGTTAATGGGAGTGCGGTGACGGTTAAGAGTGAATTGGAGTTCGAGAGTAAGAGGAAGAGATAATGGTTAATGATGGGGTGAGGTTACGGTTAAGGGGAAGAGGATGCGGGTAATTGTGGTGAAATTACGGTTAAGAGGAGAGTCAGTGATCAAGAGGAGGGCATTTAGAATTAAGAAGAGTGTGGTTACGGCTAAGAGAAGAAAGCAAGACCTCTTTTTTTTCTTTTCTTTTTTCCACTTTCTTTAGCTTCAGTGACTCATTCTCAGTTGAATAAAATCGTCTTGTGTAATCTGGAATAGTGAAATAGAATACTAGAGCTGTTCACACTACTAGAGGGTTGATGGTGACTGTATGAGCGGTTTCGATCCCTAATGATTACTTTAAGCTGAATAAAATCGTCTGGCCTTAGCTGGAATACAATACTAGCATTGTCTTACCTCGTCCGGCACGTTCACCCTCTCTCCTGACTCACCCTGGCTTCTGTCACTGTCCCCTATTCCTTCCTCTTGTCTTTCCTCTTCCTTCTTTTAATTTCCCCAACCTCCACCCCCCACGTTCTCCCCGCACCTCCCTGTCTCTCCTTCATTTTTCTCCTCCCCACGTAAATCTGTGTTCTATCCCTTCCACCCATTTTCCAACTTTCTTTTATTTCCTTTCCCCTCCAGCCGCTTCCCACCCACCTCTTATTCTTCCCCTAGCGGGACCCCTATAAATCTTCTTTTGCCCTCCCCACCCCCACCCATTCCCCTGCAGCCCTTACACCTCCACTACGTCACCTTAGTCCCTCCACTCCTCCCCTCCTTCTCTTCCTCCCTCCGTACCCCAACCCCCTTACCTCTTCCTCTTTCCATTGTCCCCCCTTCCACCTCCCCTTAATGCGCCACCAAAGGATCCATTCGTCTCTTTCCATCTTCGCCTCAGTTTACAGTATCTTCTACACTCTTCCCCTCCCCTTTCCCCTTCCCCTTCCTTTTCTTTTCCTCTTCCACCCCGCTCTCCCTTTCCCTTCCCTTTTCTGGCCTTTATCTTATCCCCTCTCCTTTCTTCCCTTTTCC
Source organism: Coenobita brevimanus (assembly GCF_032717465.1). Lineage (NCBI taxonomy): Eukaryota > Metazoa > Arthropoda > Malacostraca > Decapoda > Coenobitidae > Coenobita > Coenobita brevimanus. The sequence continues at coordinate 10,735,111 of NC_137017.1, read as the reverse complement.
ATTCCTCCCCACCCCTCCTCTTCCCTCCATTCTCTTTGTCTTTTTCTTCCCCTTTTGTCGTCTTTCCTCTCTCTTTCCCTTCCCTCTCCCTTCCCATCACCTTTTCTCCTCGTTCCCTTACCACCTTCCCCCACCGTCCCCACCTTCCCTTCCCTTTTTTCACCCTCACGCCATGTGGATAGGATGGAGGGTGAAAGACTGATGAAGAGAGTGTATGTGAGTGAGGTGGAGGGGGGGAGAGGGAGGGGGAGGCCGAGGATGAGATGGAGGGATGGGGTGGAGAGGTATATGAGAGAGGGGGGTGTGAGTTGGGAGCAGGGCAGTGAAATGGCGAGGGACAGGGCGACGTGGAGGCGATTTGTTTGTGGCCACCCCAAACGGGATTGAGGCGTGTGGCAATAGATAGATAGATAGACGCCCGTCCCCCTCCTTTCCTCTGACCATTATTCTTATTTTCTTCAGTCTTCCCTCCCCTCCCCTCCCCTCCCCTCCCCTCCCCTACTCTCCCCTCCACTGACCTTCACTCTTCATTTCTTATATCTGCCCATCCTCCTCTCTCCTCCATCCTCCCCCCCCCTTCCCTCCTCTTCTCTCGTTTCCCTTTCATTTCCACTCCCCCCCCTCCCCTCCCCTCCCCTCCTGTCCTGTCCTGTCCTGTCCTGTTCCCTCTCCTCCTCTTCCCTCTCCTTCTCCTCTTTCCTTCCCTCGACTTACCTTCCATGTTTTCCTTTCTCCCCCTCTCCTCCCCTCCCTTCCCTTCCTGTCCCTTCCCCTCCTGTCCCCTCCCCTTCTCTTCTTTCCATTCATATTCCCTCCCCTCCATCACCCTTCCCCACACTATCATCTTTCCCCGTGTGTAAGGAAGCAAGATAGCACTGAATTGTTGCCTTTCAGTATCGCATGAAAAAGTTAGAGTGGATGGTTTTGCCTCGAGGGTGAAGTCCAGAAATTTAAAGCCAGAAACGCTGAATGATTGAAGGTGTGTTCCAATTGTGCTGGATACTCTAGTGATAGTTCTCTTACTTTCGTACTTTCCACTTCCCACGTTAGCATATCCTGGACACTTTTTACATCAGTGTGAATAGGGTCATGACGATGATGGTGATGACGATGATAATGATGATGATTTATGACGATGATGGTGATGATGATGATGATGATGATGATGATGATGGTTTATAACAATTTTCTTTCTTGATCAGTTTCGGAACAAATTTGATAAAGCAACTAGGATTTGTTACATAGGAATTAGTCTGACTATTCTTTTTAGGGGGGGATATATTTATGTTTTCTGATTACACCACAAAAACGGTGTAAGCTCCCAGCAGTTTCATCTCATATTTTTCTTTATTGACCGTCATCGTAGTCTTACAAAGCCTCTCATTAAAAGAGGCTTTGTCGTTTTGAAAGAAATCTCGTGCCTGATTGGAACTGCATTTTCTCTTGTGGTAGTGTACGATACCTACGAATAATGTCATTATTTTCTTCATTCCATACATTTTGAAGTATTGGTTAAAGTCTGAAACATTCTTCGCCTACTTATTTAAGTGTATGCCTGCTATTTCTGTCAGTAAAGCATAAAGGTGGAACTTTATATAGCCTGTGAAATACTCTGTATATCAATAAATGTGTGCCGTAGGAAACAAAGCGACCAGCAGCAGCGCTTGATGTGAAACTGTGGATCCCAAGTAGGGATATTGTTTATAGGCACTGCAGGCAGCACATCCCCTCCAAACCGCTGTTGAGATGTGAAAATACCACACTCAGAAAAATGTTGGAAAACTGTGGCAAAACGATAACAACAAAGTACATCACAGAACAAAACTAAAAATAGACATATGTGGAAAAATTGAATGACAGAAAATTAACAGCAAAGTGAACAAGAACAACACAAGCACAAACATCAAAATAAATCTACGGCAAAAAGCTAGCAGTCACCACCACCACCACCACCACAACAACAACAACAACTACAAATGAAATAAACGCATTTTGACACAGAACTCATCTGAGAGCCACGGGTTCGATTCTCTAAACAACAATAGACTTTTATTGAAAAGCGTCCAGTAAAATACAAACAAACTGAACAACAACAGAAACGAAACAAAACAACGTTGTCACACTGCTTTGCTCTTTGTAAATACGTAAAGCAGTAATGAAACTGGCGGAAAAAGGCGAATGAATGCATCTGTTTGTATGTCTGCCTGTATCTAGTTATTTGTCGGTGTTTGTGTCTTTCTATCTATCCGTGTCTCTCAACCTGTCTGTATGTCTGTCTGTTTATACCTGTCTGTCTATCTGTCTGTCTATATGTTTATCTGCGTGTGTGTCTATCCGTTTTATCACCAAACACAACCCCGGCTCCATCTTGTGTGTGCATTTAAGTACATTACACACACACACACACACACACACACACACACACACACACACACACACACACACACACACACACACACACACACACACACACACACACACACACACACACACACACACACACACACACACACACACACACACACACACACACACACAGAGCACAAAGGGCCTCCTCCATGGTTGCTGATAATTGTTCTAACCTGCACTAATCCCTGCTGTCCTCTCAAGTCTGGGTTACACCGATATTTTCCGCTGTTCTTTTGGTAGGCGTCGTTATCACATATTTGGAACGTGGCTGGTAGTCTCACAAACCAGCAGAGTGATAGCTTTAAAACTGATCGCTTTGGTCAGCATCAGCGCTTATCATGTTTGGATGGATGTGATTTGACAGTGTACACCCTCACAGTTCAAATTCTCGGTCCTCCCCTGTTGCCTACCACATCGTGCTCTTAATTTAATTCCTTCGCGTGGTCCTATGCTTTGACTGAGGGACTTTATTGGTGGTACACTGTTAACCCCATCGTCGTAGTGTCACATTGCAATATTAGTTCAGACCTGGCGTAGACCGTCTTCCAGTCAGAGGACCACAGAGTTATTGAATCGTGGATATACGAAGAGACTGTGAAATCTGCCCAAAGACCCATTGAACCCCAGATTCAGTGGAGGTTCTGCGGTCGACGCTTGTTGACTATACTCAGATGGGAAGTCACGCTCCATCGAGGCGTATCTTCGCCTCACGTAACATGGAAGTAGGTGCAGCACATTTTAGCTCGGGCACTCTGGTGATAGTTCTCCCACTTTTATTGTCCCTTTCGTGTTCCTATCTGGGGACCCCATGAACCCCATATAATAAATTGGAAATGAGGGTGGGATGTTAATGCTGAATGGAGCGACTTGTATAATGAGGAGCTGGAGGTGTGGCCCATTTTAGCTCGGACACTAATCATAGTTTTCCAAGTGTAATTATTTTCGTTTTTACGTTTTTGGATCCCACGCACATTGTTTATAAGTGGAAAAGAGTTAGGATGATACTGATTACTAGACAAGCCAAGGTCTGCCGCAAGATATCGCCCAGTTTCAGATATATCGAGCTTATGTGTAACTCCATAAATTTTGCTGACTGTACCTTTGTTATCTGAAACCTTAGTATTTTTCTTTACTTGTTTATTCCTTCTCATACCACTACTTCGCGTCCTTGTCCCCATCCCACTCTTCCCTCCAATTATCTATTCTCTCATTCCCATCCTCTTATATTTCTCCTCCCCTTCTGTTTCTTTTCCATCCCTTCCCTGTTCCTTCCCAGGCTCTCTTACTACTCTTAAATTTACCCAGCTTCGCCCCATTCCCTTTCCTCTTGGTCCCAACGTTCACCATCTTCCTCCCTTAACCTCCCACATCACCCTCACTATACCTAACCTTTTCACCCTATTCCCTTCCCTCAGTTCCCCGTCCCCCATCCGTCCTCCTTTCTCCATCTCAGCCTCGCCTCGCTATCTGCTCGTGTGTGAGGAAGCAAGTGTCACGTAACCAAACAAGAGTAAAATTGACGCCAAATACTGTAGAGAAGCTGGCTTACTCCACACAGCTTCCGTATCAGTAACTTCAGAGTCCGAGATCATGTCTTTTCAAACTGACATCAGCTCTTTATTTTTAAGTATTTATTTATTCATTTATGTGTGTATGGAACCCTCTTGATGTCTAGCATATCCACTTAAGACCTTTGCCCAACTTTACTATTTTAATCAGTCTACCACCAGACAGTCTGGAAGCTTACGTATTTCCTAATGATATAACCAGCCTTTTGGCTTAGCCAGCTCGGCTTTGAAACTGATAACTTCAATTTTTGACGTCTTGAATCGTTTTGTCATTAGCTTAGGAGGTTCTCCAGCACCTCCTCCCAAACGAGTTAGTCTGCATATTACAGCTTGTTACTCTCTTGCATAGTATTTATGTGTGTTACATCGACATAGTATGGATGAATAGTATATAAAACTGTAGGACTATATTAACGCACCAGATGCAGATACAAAACTGTACTGGTTAGGTAGCGTCCTTATCCAGCGAGAATAAAGGGCCAGGTTTTCCACACTGACATCATTTCGTATATCTGTGTCGTTCAGAATGTGTATGCAACCCTCTTCCTTTCTGTCAATATGATTTCTAAACTTAGTTTCCGAATCACTGAAATCAGTTTTTGAAATCAAATCTTTAACTCTGACATCAGCACATATTTCTCTGTTGCTGGGAGAATGCGTCCAGCCTTCTTCCTTTCTTGCATATATCCGAGACATGTGTAATACTGTGTAAGACTATGTACAGGCAACGAGAAGGGGAAAGAATAAGATGCCAAGATTCTGAGGTTTTCTTTCATGAGTTCTGACACCCTGTTATTCAGTTCACCAGGCTTACAGTGTTGTGAGATTAGGCTTAGTGAACTTGACAGTGTATCCAGAACTCACAAAAACGAAGTAAGACAATCCATATCCTGACAGATTATGATGAATCAGAATAGGGAAAAAGTTATTACATTAATTCCAAGTGTGTGATGTTTCCTGTTTCGCTGTGACAATTCATCTGTATGTTTAATGTGTGAGATTTTCCGTTTTGCTCTGTGGCATATCTTCTTGGTGTGGTAAGAGCTTGTTTACTGATATATATTGGTTTTACAATCAAGAGGTTGGAGTTCCTAATTATTTTCGAATATTTTCATGTATGTTATTTTAATATATAGCAAAAAAAACGAACTACGATGCAAGAATGCAGGTTTCAGTTCATTTTACTACGTCGTTCATGTGTCAAATTTCACTTTATTCTAAAAAGGCTCAAGAAATGTACCAGGATATTGTTACTAAAGCCATTTTGTTTTATTTATTTATTTATTTACTTATTCATTTAAAGAAAAAATTTGAGGTGCGATGCAAGTCACAACAGTGCGTGTTAATGAAAGTTCGCTGTAAGTTTCTAAAATTCTTACGAGGCTAGTACGAAGAAAAAAATCTTAGTAACTCCAGCCCATGGTCGGTGATTCCTTTACATACCCTGAAAAGCTCAGGTGATGTATTTCAGTCTTAGAGTAAAACGTAACCCTCCCCCGACGGTATACTGAATGAATTTCTCGTGTGTAAAGGATGCTGCCACCCTAACAGTTTTTGTTTCTTTTTCACCATCGCTGTACTCTGCCACCACCAGCGTCACATCCTTCACTTCCAGCCACACTGTTCCCTCTTCTTGCACACTGTTATGGCTCTGACTGCCACCATTATCACCACCACCACCACTATCATATTAGCCCACACCAGCACTATCCCACCACCAAGACACCATCACCAACACCACCACTTCATAACACCACCATCAGCACACCAACGTAACACCACTAAGGCACCATCACCAACACCACCACTTCATAACACCACCATCAGCACACCAACGTAACACCACTAAAACACCATCACCAACATCACTTCATAGCAGCACTACATCGTTGTAGCAGCACCCATCACCCCAAATGCATTATCACCACCACACCACTGACTATCACCACCAACCAGCTTGCGTCACGTCACACCTTATCTCTTAGATCTACACCACTTCCTTAACACCGCCACTGATTAATACTACCGCACTGCCAATAATCACCACCATACAGCTTACTCTCACCACCACCACCATACCACATCTTTCACCTTACGGCTTCTCCGATCACCAACCAACCACACCGTTTCTTTACTGTTTAACACCACCACAGTTATCTCCACGCCTCTACTTTCACCTCACCACTTCTCCTCTGATCACCACCAGTTGTATCGCTTCCCTCATCACCGCCACACTGTTAATATCATCACCATACCAATGATTTGCACCACCACCACCAGCACAACGCTTTCATCAAATCACCACTGTATGTCTGATTATCACCAGCCGATAATAACCCCTCACAAAACCACCCCGTGAACTTATGGTAGTATTCTCGTCAGCACTGGAGGCTGCTTAATACCCCCTTCCTACCGATTTAGTTTCCATAGAGCAGATTATTATTGTCTTATCATTATGATATTTCTATCGACAAAGACTCCACATATGGTAGGAAAGAATCTATTAATATACCAAAAACAGAAGTAAACTGTTACGGAAATACTAAAATAATATATTAATATACCTGAATCAGAATTTAACAGGTTATGAACTGGTGGTAGGGAGCCTCTTTAACTTGCGAGAATATGAGCCTTAACCCCCACCCCCACCCCACCCACCCACAGCTTTGCAACCACCCTCCCCAGGAGCCCCCCTCACCCACCCTCGCTAACACCCAAGTTGCATCCTCTTTCAGGTAGCCCTTGAGGTGCTTAGTTACCACAACTCTTGCACAGACACCGAGTTTGATGTTCTGCGAAAGGAGGACATAAGGCAGCCTTTCCCTGGTGTGGACGAGTAAGTAGAAGAGGGAACCCCAGTGAGTGGTGGTATGCGCAGTGTGAGCCTCTCTAGTGAGCCTCTCTGTTGTCGTCACCACCATTGCCACCACCACCACTACCACTACCACCACCCCTGTTCTTCGACTTTGTCTCCTTAGGCCGTATTCTCCAACATTACAACACCCTCTTTCCCGAGCTTTCCCGAGCCGAAACTGTTGCAGAGTCGTCCTTGCTCTTACTGGACTATACGCAGATCACATAGAACAAATAATAGTGAACATGTGTCTCTCCTGAAATTTATTTTTAAAAAGTAATTTATGAGTAGGAATCACCGAAGCTCATTCTTACCTCGGTTCCATATTTCCAGATTATCTAGATATTGTGTCCACTTTCTACATCAGCAGCTTTTATAATCATGTTAAAAATCCCAGGAAATATAAAGTGTATAAACTACTTAATGCAGCTGGGACAGGTGCTGCACTCTCTCCTTGTCTGACTATAAATTGTTTCCAAGACCAGCTCCTTGAAATTTCAAATAATAAAAGACTACCTTTACAAATGTGATTACCATTGCCACTCTTTCTCTCACCTGTACCAACAGTTCTTGGAATTTTAAGATATACCGTATATACGACAAATCATGCATCTCAGACTGCAATACATTCTCTCATCTTTTTCAACCAGAAAAGTGTGGCTAAATCTTTTCAAAAGTTAAATATATATCACACCATGTATGTTACTCAGCGCAACACCTTCTCTCGGGATGGCCCCCTTTGTGCCTCCTTTGTCCTCTTAAAACAATACGGTCCCTTCTTTGTCTCTGGGTAATTCTGTTTTTTCCCTTTCATGCTATCTGCCCCAGGATGACTAACCTCCTCCACACAGTCTGCAGGGCCTCTGGAATGTGTGTGCTCGGCTACTTATTTTGCATATCAGTGGTTCAGCCAGCTTCTTGAAACGTTCCATGGAATATATAAATGTTAGCTTACATTATTCATAGCCACAAAAGTCTTTACATAAAAGCTGAATTTTTTTTTTGTTAAACTAACCTTTTTTGTACATTAAAGTTCACAAGTTTTTGACAAGTGTAAACCTTTGTGTTTGTACTCTGGTCAAATTTAACCCTGTCTCGTATGTATATATTAAAACTAACAAGCTCTGGGCAGATGTAGACATGTCTGTGCAGTGAAACTAAAAAATTTTGGCAAAATGCAAGACCACATGAAAACTGATAAACTCTGAGCAAAGTTAATCCTCTCTTTTGCACTAACAAACTTGAAGCAAATCTAATCATATCGTTTGTACATGAAAACAAACAGGCTGTGGGCACATGTGCTAACCTTGTCGTCTGCACATGAAAACTAAGGAGCTTTAAACAGGTGTAAGCTATGCTCTGATTTTTGCTCCTGTAGGCTATAGCTAGCGCCCCTGCTGTCTCGCAGTCTTGGAGTCTTAAATTCATTTCACCTGAATGGACGTTTTTAACTTCCAGGTGTCCTTTAAGTGTTGTTAAATATTGCTCTGAGCTTTATTTATATATGGCTAGCTTTCTTGGGCAGTCTTAAGTTAGTTTGTTTTGAATGCCCGACTTTGCCTGCCAAGAAGTGGCTAACATTTCACCCCATGGAACGCCAGCCAGATCCTCGGCTGCTCAAAGGCTGCTGCTGTAACCTGATTCCTCTGTTGTCATCTGATCTCCCTCTGTAATCTTGATCTCCCTCTGCTCTCGTGTGCTCCATTGACCCCCCGCAGCATCAGAACGTGTAGCCTCTAAAAGCAGCTCCCTCCTTGTCAACTCCTACAGGTAGCTCTGGAAATGATGAGCTACCACAGCAGTTGTGGCCAAGACGAGCTTGCAATGTTGTCAAAAGAAGAGGTGCCCATTGTCATACCGGGCGTAGATAAGTAAGTACAGGAGTGTGAGTGGAGGGAGGGGGGGAGGGAAAGGGTAGGAAGGAGGGGTTGAGAGGAGGAGACGAGAGGAGAGGCTGCGTTCGACATTCGCTCAGAAGTTTTAAATCACTACTCGGAGTCAGCTTGAACTTTCCCATTGTTGTTTCATGTCAAAAATTTATATTGGAATTCAGTGTAAGCTTAAACATTTTTCACCGCGGTATAATTCAGTGCCAGATTAAAATTTCTTATAATTTGGTGTCATGTGAAAGAAAAAATTCATTGTAATTCGGTGTCCACTCATAACTTTCATTATTTTCTGTGTCAAATTTGCCATTATACATTCAGGTCTGAGCTATCATGAAGAAGAGACTTTGCAGAAACGTTAAGGACAAGCTCGTAAAAAATGTTGTCGTCGTGTCTGCCCATTGTCACTACACAGAGTTAACTACTGTGGCCGTCTTTTTTTTATTAGTATTATATAAGAAAGCTCACCAGCACCACTTTGCCGGTTTAGTCTTGCTTACAGCACGTTAATATTCTCAGGCATCCGGGACAAACATAGCAGCAGGTAGATTTCGTGGATGTGTGGGAAGCCGTAGGACTTGAAAAGGAATAAGAGCATTAAGGACGCTGAGACGTAAAATGGTAGAAAAGACTGTCCAGGTGGTGATGGGTATTAGTGATGGTTGCCGACCGTGATGCTTGGATGCGAGATGTAGGCGCTAAATGGTGGGACCCAGAAAAAATACAAGTGTTGAAAATGTAAGTTTGGGATGAGATGCTTTGACAGTGCAAAGTAAAAGAAAGGTGTGAAAATAGACACATTATGATGGAAAGGACTGATGAGGTTGTGTTGCAGTGATATGGCCGTATGGAGAGATAGGTAGTGAAAAACCGATAAGGGGATATACTGTTAAAAAATAGCAGGAGTGAAAGGAAGAAGTAGACAAAAAAAGAAAAAAAAAAGTGAATGGATTATGTGAAAGATGTGTTAAACTATAGAGGTCTGGGCATCCTGAAAGGGGAAGAGGAATGCATGTGACAGGAAAATAGAATGAAGTGGCTTTTGAGGGAATGACTCGCTGTTATGATGTAGAGCCGGCAAGAAATAAAGCGACTGGGGTAAACCGGAATATCAGTCAGCGGAGTCTGGGTGTAGTTGGTTTAGAATTACCTTACTGTATGCAGCTGCTGAGAAACCGAGTGTGTTGGAATGAGGTAGCCTCCCACAAGAGAATAATAACGTTCCAGCCACAAGCACAAATAAGCTGTTAAGGGAAGATGCGCCAGAGAGCGTACTATGCACACTAGAATGCGGCCCCAGTTTTGTCCCTTCTTTAGTTGGTGCCAGTGTATTTACCGCACTGAAAGGAATAACAAGTTTCTAAAATAATAATCACTTGTATGAGAGGGATATCGGGTTAGGATGAGGATGAGGAGGAGGGATATTGTTCTGTGCTTCACCCTTTCTAACTGCGCCAAGCTTTGATATTTGCTTTGTTCTACTAACTCTTCTTTGTAAGGAGAAACAGTTCAATCGTCGTTTAGAACTAACAGTTGGATAATCGATAATTTAAAAAAAAAAGAAATATACAAATGTAAGACAAAAATAAAGCGCGCGCGCGCGCGCGCGCGCACACACACACACACACACACACACACACACACACACACACACACACACACACACACACACACACACACACACACACACACACACACACACACACACACACACACACACACACACACAACACTACCAAACCCCTGTCACCAAATTATACCTATCGAACAGTATGAAATTCCAGGCGAACTTGTATGTCTAACGCAGCCTGTAGCGACTAACTAACTAACTAACAGAAGGCGTTATTGCTGCCGTATTCTTAACTTGTTTAAGCCGAAGACGCATTTTTTATTTCATTCTTGCTACCTACAGTCGATTTTATTCAGTTCACAGGAGACTTTTCTGTCTGTGGGGTGTGTATATAGCTTTTACTGACCTCCTGAGTCCATAAGATCTCCCCTAAGCTGAATGAAATAATTTGTTAAGAGCAGGAATAAAAAAAAATAAAGTCGTCGTAATGAAAGAGGGCAACAAAGATCTGGAAAGTGTAGACAGGCCCCCTATTTGAGAGTTATTCATGAAACTCTAGTTATGATGCAAGTGAGGCGTGCTTAGCTTCTCAAACAAATCGTCATGCGCAATATTAACCAGGTACTTCAAAAGCCTTCCAGACCTGTGCCTGTGCATGAGAATCACTGGGTGGGGGATGTCACTTTTACAATACAGAAATTGCACTGACTCGAGCCTGCACATCAGTTTCCCTTCAGGACCCGTAAAACAAGCATTGAACGTACGTATAGCGAGCAACTGCCCGTCCATGTCAGGCGTGTGTGAACTCTGTTGCATACCTGCTAACATACAGAACACAGACCTTCGCTGCTGAACGTGGTCTGTAACGTGGCCTGAAGGCGGACCACATTTAATGCTCAAAGTTGTTCCGTGACGAGAGTGAAACGTATCTAGCTTCTCTCCGACGCTGTTGAATGCACTTGGTAACGTGGCATATAGAATGAGCGCGTTTGATGCCACGGGTGTTTCTATGACGAGTAATGCATGTCTGGCTTCACTCCGACGCTGTTGAATGCGCTCTGTAACGTGGCGCACAGACTGTATCAGCTAATTTTCACAGCTTTTCCATGAATGACCGTCTGAAATGGAGGCTCGCTCACACCATGGTCCTTTCAGGTTAAAGAATACGGCTGTAAAATTGTCTTCAGTCTCTCCTCCCTAGCTCTAATGAGACTAGCTGGTAGAGTTCAGCTTTAAATAACAACTAGATATTGGCCTTAAATAACATTAGTTGGAATGACTTACAGCTTTCCCTCGCCTCAGTAACAAGCCATTCTGTCCAGAGGGATGTAGCCCCTTTAGTACGATGACGGCTTTATTCTCGCTACTGCCTGACGATTTCATTTAGTAGAAGGAGGAGACATCTGGTTGTGAGGGAGTTAAGAGGATTGTTTTTTTTATTTAAAGGGGGTAGTTTATTTTTTTACCCACTTTCACCACCAGACGTCTCTCCTAAGCTCAGTAAAATCGTCCGGGGGTAGGAAGAAGAAAATAATATAAGCGTCATGGTACTGAAGGTGTTTAATAAAATGAAGAGCGACCTGCAAACAATATTAACAACAGTGGCCATCTTGACTTCCCACCCTCACTGTCTTTCACATACCTCATTACGATGCCATCTTTTAAAAGTTTATTCTTGCTGATGCCTGACTGTTTTATTCTATTTGTGGAGAGACCTTTCGAATTGAAGGAGGTTAGCTGTAGCCTTCATCAACCCCTTCAGTGCGAGAGATCCCTCCCAAGCAGAATAAAAGCCTTCCAATACTCGTACGATTTCATTCACACTGGGAGAGACTTTGCGAATCTAAAAGGTTAGATATGGACTTATTAACCCTTTCCCTGGCTTTTTTTTTTATTTAGGTTACATTCAGACGATTTTCTTTAGCTGAGGGAAATTCTGGCAGTCAGTGATGTATAATTTCTACCCACTGACTACTAGGCTTTTTCTCAGCTACATTAATTTCACTAGGGTAGCCTGGATGAAATATCTGAAGTGCTGCCAAAACAGGGAATGGGTAAACCGCTTCAGCACTAAATGTCTCTCTCCTGAAGCTGAATAAAATCGTCTGAAATTAGCAAGAATAAACCAGTAGAAAGGCATCATCGTAGTGAAGGGGAGTTAATCTACTGCTGCCTTTTATCACTTTCTCTCAATGGCTGGTCCGTAGCTTATTTTTTTTTCCTCTCATTGTATTTTGTGGCTTAACCGTAAACGTTGAAGTAGTAGTGCTGGCTTGTTTTGCTGCTCCCTGTCTACACCTGTCAGTATTGTTTGCATCGTGGCCTTCAGTAGTACCAGTCACCTTGTATCAGTAGTAGTGTGGATAATCTGTGTGCTGGATAGTTCAAATCAGTCTGAAAAGCAGTTTGAGTGAGAGTTTAATCTGAGGAGTAGTTTTTGGCACTTAACCCCTTTTTGTCTGAGCGTATTTTTCTTTGTATTCTTGCTGCCTCCAGACGATTTTATTCAGCTTAGGAGAGACCCTTTTTTGAGTGAAGAAATTAGGTAAATTCTTAGTTAATCCCCTCACTACTACAGCTGAATAAAAATAGCTGAAGAAAATCGTCTGGTGGTAGAATGAATTAAGCAGTAATGGTATAATGGTAGTCAAGGGGTTAAGAGTAATAATGATAGCTTTAATTAATCCTGTAATGCCAGACTGTAGCTAATTAGAGTAAAATTTACCAGGTCAGATTGCTTTTAGATATATAATTGAGTTAGTAATGATGCATAGTTTTAAGGACCGACTCTCTCTCTCTCTCTCTCTCTCTCTCTCTCTCTCATATTATTTTCACACTTAAATAACTTGCGCAAACGTAGCCTGTCTCCAAAAGATAACTCCTCATCTTCAAGCACACTCTTCCCATTTTTCATCGTCCAGATTTGCAAACAGACTGACGATCAAATGTCTTTCCTAATTAAGATTTATTTTTGCAGGAAGAAGTAGAGACAGGGGAAGTTTCTCCATTCTCCTTGCCTCCTCCTTCATGAAAAAAAAAATAAATCTTACGACTTGGAAATGATCTTTAGCTTGTTTTTGCATTCTGGCCAATCTTGAATTAAAATGGTCCTTTGTCTTATCTTCATCCGTACAACTTCCTTCCTCCACAGACCCCAAAAAGCTGACATGCACTGCTGACTTAATTTCCCAACTTCTTCATCTGCTGACCATTTACTGCCTGTCTCACAAATGTCCCTCAGTCATATTATTTTTATTTCAATCACATCTTTTACTCACCCGTGCCCACTTCACGTACAATGTCCCTTTGTCATATTACCTTTATTTCAACCTTTTTCCAGTCCATTAATGGTATTGAATTCCGTCCCGCCGTACATGCCTTATTACTTTATTCAAAGCACTTGTTGCTGACCCTTTCCCATTTTACTGTCATATTATCTTTATTACAACTACTTCCTCTTGCTGACCCTTTGCCTTTTACTCTGTCATGTTATCTTTAGTATAACCACTTTCCCTTGCTGACTTCGGCTTACTTTCCTGACAGTATTCCTCTGTCGTATTTCCTGCCACTTCCTATACCCCCTGAAGCTGCCCCAGATCAGTTCCATCTAAACCACTTCTGTCACTCATCCCGTCATCCTCTCCTCCATCCCGCTTTGCTATATTACCACCATATTCTTTGCCGATCCCTTCCCTCTGTACAAGTATTTCCAATTCCCTCTGCTGACCTTTCCTTACAGTGGCGCTCTGTCATTTACCTATAATCCGATCACTTGTTAGTCCCTCTGTTGACCTGAATTCTGTCTCAGCCTTACCTGCTGTACCTATTTTATTCCAAGATTTTTCCTCTTTGCTGACCCCCCGCCATCTTGCTTACATTGCCCTTTGTCATATTTCATAATGCTCCAGTCATCCTCATCTGATTCCTTCTCACCTTACGTTCAGTGTTGTCATATTCCCACCACCTCCAGTCCCTCTGAACGTACCCCAGTTATGTCCCACTCAGTCTTAATATCCTACTCATTTCCCCTCCTGACCACCTCCCACAATGTTTCCAATGTTCCTCTGTCATATTACCTTCATTTCAGCCCTACAGAAGCCGCCCTAAATCTCATAACCGGCAATTTTACCCTCCATACCTGCGTTATTACCGTATTCTCCTGATCATTTCCTACATTACTTCCAGTGCACCTTTGTCATATTGCCTTTATTCCAGTCCCTCAGATGTCTCCCTGAATCTATTCCACCTTAATCAGATCCTCCATCCGTCCTCCATTCCCTCTTCATTGATTTCATTACGTGAAGTGGGGAGGCGGGCCATTTCTGAGCGACTTTCTCCACTCTTGCTATTGTGCTGTGTGATCCCATTAACGCCCTCATTAACGCCTCATTATCCTTCCATTAGTTTGCCCCTTTATTGTGCCATTATCTCGCCTTTCTTACCTTCGAGCTGAAATTGATATCTCTTTCAGTGGTCATAATGGTTACGCCTCTGTCCTTCATTAATTCCCCCTCTGTCATCACGCCTGGCTTATTAAATTATTTTCTAATTCCAGACAGATTTATTAAGCTCAGGACTTCTCGAATTGGAGGAGTTTTAGATATAACATATATATATATATATATATTTTTTTTTATGAATGAAGGACACCTGTAATCTGGTGTATGGGATTCTCTTTATTTGTTGTTTCCTCCTCTGTTCATCTTCTACACACACACAAAAAGTAATAACTGGAAGTACTCCTTTCATTAAAAAAAAAAAGTCTCTCCTAAGCACATAATGATATTCTGGACATGTCAAGGGAAAAAAAAAAATAGACTAGAGGCCTTCCCAGAGGGGGGGGGGGATCGCCAGCCGCGAGCCGATACATATCTAGCGCGGCTCGGAATATGACCTTGACCTTGACCTACTTTCACCAGTTTCGGACTAGTAGGAGATTTTCATTGCTACTACACACCTGTAAAATTTTGTGATGATATCGTGAGCGGTTTTAAAGTTATCATGGTAACAGCCACACAGACTTTGACCTACTTTCACGAATTCCGACGTCGTAGGAGATTTTCATCCCTAATACACACCTGTAAAATTTTGTGATGATATCCTGAGCGGTTGCGAAGTTATCGCGCTAACAGACACACAGACAGACAAAGTGAAAACAGTACTCGTAGGAGATTTTCACTCCTACTATACCCTGTTTGATTGACATGTGCAGCCGAGATGTATGCGGTGAGTAGGGTGTGTTTGTTTTCGCGGCTGCTGATTGTTATAGATATTGACGGTATATTTTCAGATTGCCTGCAATATAAGCAGCCAGTTTAAATATGGTGTAATTTCCGAAGCTAAAGAGGTTAAATTTAGCTTAAAAGGTTTACTGTTATCAAAGAAAATTAAAGTTGATTATAAAGTTTTATAAAATGATGAGTGACGTTTGAAGTAAATCATCCACCCACGGTGCAGTGGCGTACACCCATGTCCGCATGTTGCACTGCATTCACCCACGGTGTACACCTACACCCGCTTGTTGCTCTATAATATCCACTCACAGTGTACACCTACGTTCGCATGTTGCACTACAGTACTTGCCTGCATTACCTCACTGACATCATTGGCGGCCAGTCAGCAGCCGCAAATCAGACACATCCTACTTGCCCCATACATCTCAGCTGCACAGGTCAGTCAAATAGACCACGCACACCGGTAAAATTTTGTGATGATATCCTGAGTGGTTGCGAAGTTATCGTGGTAACAGACACACAGACCTTGACCTACTTTCACCAATTTCGAACTCGTCATCGCTTTTTTTCCCTGCTACGCACCTGTAAAACTTTGTGATGATATCTTGAGTGGTTGCGAAATTATCTTGCTAACACACACACACACACACACACACATTAATTGAAAACAATACCAGCTTCGCAATTGCTGCTGGTAACCAGCCTGGCAAACACAGATGGGAACCAGCCTCAGTATCGCTCATGGTAACAACCTCGATATCGCGGATGGTAACAACCTTGCAATCACGGACGGTAACCAGCCTCACAATCGTGGATGGTAAGCAGCCTCGCTATCGCGGATGGTAAGCAGCCTCGCTATCGCGGATGGTAAGCAGCCTCGCTATCGCGGATGGTAAGCAGTCTCGTAGTCGCAGATGGTAACCAGCCTCGCTATCGTGGATGGTAAGCAGCCTTGCAGTCACAGATGGTAACCAGCCTCGCTATCGTGGATGGTAAGCAGCCTTGCAGTCACAGATGGTAACCAGCCTCGCTATCGTGGATGGTAAGCAGCCCCGCAGTCGCGGATGGTAACCAGCCTCGCAATCGCAGATGACAACCAGCCTCACAATCGTGGATGGTAACCAGCCTCACAATCGCGGATGGTAACCAGCCTCGCTATCACGGATGGTAACCAACCTATCTATCGTGGATGGTAACCAACCTCGCTATGGCGGATGGTAACCGACCTCGTTATCGCGGATGGTAACCAACCTCCCTATCACGGATGGTAACAAACCTCGCTATCGCGGCGGGCAAAAAAAGTACGTTATCCATTACTGCTGTCGTTTGATGTCATGAGCGCCAACATTAGCTCCACGTTAGTCCCCTTTATCCTCATTAGTCTGCCATCATACCCTCACATTTACCCATTAGGGCCTTCATTACTGCCTCATTAGTCCCCCATTATCCTCCCATTTATCTGCTGCTACCTGTACCTGTCATACCATTAACTCTATCGTTATCACGTCTTTAGTTCCCATTATCCCTCAGTGTGTTATTGTCTTACCTTTTACCCCATTAACGCCCTCATTAGCACGTCATTAGTTTCCATTATCCCTCAGTAGTGTCCCATTACCTCACTTCTTATCCCATTAGCGCCCCCATTAGCACATCATTGGTCCCATTACCTCTCCATTAGTCTGCCATTACTTGACCTTCCTTACCATATTAGTGCCCTCGTTAGCGTGTCATCAGGCCGCATTACCTTCCCATTAATATGTCACTACCCACCTCTCACCTTGACCCTTTCAGCCTGAGGACGTATTTTCTCCTATTCTTGCTATCTCCAGACGATTTTATTTGCCTTACCGTAGACTTATCGAACGAGAAGGAAGGGAGGATAAGAGATACAGTCTTTATTAGGCCCTTCAGAACGATAACATATTTTTCTCCCTTATTCATGTTATCTCCGGACGATTTTACTCATCTTAGTATTAAATTTTCGAACTGAGGAACTAAGGTTAAAGGCTTCACCAACTTCTTCCTCTAGTGATGGGTTCTCTTGGGCTGAGTAAAATCGTCTGGTGGCAGCAAGGATAAAGCAGAATTAAGTTAAAATAAAACTGATATCTTCCCCCCCCCCACCCACCCTGTATTGATGCTCGGGTCTCCTCCCTTCGTCAATCCCTTCAGTACGGTGATGCGGTTTTTCTCATTTTTATTTTTATCTTCAGACGAATTTCTTCAGCCTAGGGAAACCTCTTGTGGTGAAGGGGGGGAGTAACTTGTTCTGTCCGGTGGCGTATTTATTATTGTTTTATTTTTGCTGCCTCCAGACGATTTTATTCAATTTAGGAGAGCATTTTCGAACTGGGGTGGGATGGGGGTGATCAGATATAGATTGTCCAGTGAAGTATTTATTCTTGTCTCCAGACGATTTCATTCACTGTGGTCGGTACTTTTCGAGGTGGGTTAGATATCTTTCACTGAGCCGTTCTCTCCTAAGATAAAATCGTCTGGGGGTGGAGGTATCAAGAATAATCTAATAGAATACGTCGTCGGAAGGAAGATGTTAAGATACCGCAATTCTAAATAAAAATCGTCTTGTAGTATCCAGAATAAAGAAAAGTTATACATCGTAGTGAAAAGGCGAAATAGTAGCCATGTAGTAGTTGTAGCCCCAGGTTCATCTTAAATATAAACCCAGTGGACTGCAGGCTGAAATTGCCCTCCTCCTGCAGTCCACCATCCTCCTCTTGGGGAATAGGGAAATAATTGAAGGACACTTGTGTAACCTGGCAGTTGGGTCGCCCTGTTATATCAGTGCCACCACACGAAGGCGTCCTTCTCCAGCACCTGGGAGAGTTAAAAAGCCATAGTAGACCTGGAACCTGTCTCTCATTAACCCGCTATCACCTCTAGTAATTAACCCACACCACACCTTGCTAATGACCCAACCACCGTGTACCTTAATCAGCTCCAAAACACCCTGTCCTTCACCACCTCACACCTTCAGCTAATGAGCCCGGAACTTATCTTAATTAAGCCACAACTTTTTCATCGTTTTTTGGGCCAGTTTGAACCAGTCTTTTCTCATTCTTTTTCAGCATCTTATTTACTCTTCCCAAGTTTTTAATACCTTTTTTTCTGTTTAACATTTTCTTTGTCTTCCTGTTTTTTTTTTTCTGGTGTCCCTTTTATGTAGTTTTCGTTTTATATCCATCAACGTCCTTTAAATTTTCCCTCCTGTTGTTATTTTATGTCCTTTATGTATCAGATTTCCTCAGCATCCTTTATACCATCACCTACTGTTTTATGATTTTTTTAATTTTTCCCACACCTAGTTTCCTTCCCTCACATCCCTTTCTTTCATTTGTCCCCGTCTGTCCTCGCTCCCTCATCTCTCCTATATTCAGCCACTCAGTAATTCATGTCCCCTTCACTCCCACTCACTCTCTCACCCATTAATTCACCTACCTTCTGCCTGATTCCCCTCATTCACGTCACTCTCACTCACTTACTCATTCCTCCGACTCCTCTCGCCTTTCCCTCGTTTTTTTTCTTACTTTCTCATTACTCACTTCCTCGGAACCTCCTCTTCATTTCACCTACTTCATCTTCTTCGTTTCACCCCTCCTGTGTTTCTTCACTCATTTGCTTTCCCCTCCTTTCCCTAATTTCTTTCCCTTTCCCTCCCCCAGCCGTCTATCACCTCCAACCACTCTCTCAACTCTTCACCCCTTCCCACATAGTACCTCACTCACCTCTCCTCTCAGTTCTCCAAGAGCTTCTCCTTCCGTCTCGGCACCCCTCCCTCATCTTCCTCTCAATTTTCTCGTACCCTCTTTCTACCCTACGTAGGTGACTTCTTCATTTCCCCTTCAACTCACACTCATTGTCAATCCCCTCTCCCCATCCCTCCTCCCTGACTCCCCCACACTTCTGTCATCTCTCCCCTTACCTTTCCCTTATTCTCTCAGTTTCACCTCCCTTCTTCCTCACTATCTCTCATTCACTCCCTCGCCCACTTTCCCTCCCTCCCATATCTCTTTCCTTCACTCTCACCTCCTCACCTTCCCGTCACCACCTCTCACTCACTTCCTCACTCCTATTCACCCCTACTTACTCTCTCCCACTCTTCCAACAACTTCTTCAGTCTCAGCAACCCTCCCTCGACTCCCCAACACTTATTCCTCACACTTTCTTCTCCCCCTTGCTCACTTCCTCACCACCCCTTCACCCCTACCCACTCTTTTACCCTCCCCTTTACTCTGTCTCTCCTTCCTTGTCTCATCCCTCCGTCATTTCTCCTTTACTCCATAACTTTTCCTTCACCATCTCTCCCTCAGCCCCCCCAAACAATCCAGTCACCCTCTCTCTCCTCATCCTAACAGCTTCTTCTTCAGCGCCAACTCCTTGGAGGACATGGAGAAAGTACGCCACGCCATCTACATGTTCGTGGACCTCTTCGGCCTTTCCCGCTTCGACAAGGACTCGCTGATCCGATTTACCCTCACTGTCAAGAAGAACTATCGGCGTGTTCCCTACCACAACTGGACCCATGGATTCAGTGTGGCTAATTCCATGTATTCTATTATCAAGAAGGTGCCTAAGAACTTCAAGCCATTGGAGGTAAGATGTGAGGTGTCGATTTTTGTTGTGGTTGGTAGAGCCGTTTGTATGTCCCCCTTCGAGGTGGTGGTGATGATGATGATGATGATGATGATGATGAAGAACGTCTAAGTTTCTGAAATTCACTTTTGTCATGGGATGAGGCTGTGAGCCATCTAATTTCTGACCTGGCTCATATCTCTGATTGGGGTGAATATATCATTGTTGTTTTAATACATCCGAAATTCAGTTTGTACATCTTCCAACCCACCATACTCATCCACAGGAGTATCTGTTCATATTTAACAATAATCAACTCAGTCCAGCACCATTGCTGAATATACCTGGGTTTCATTCTCTCGGGTTTTATCTTGGAAAGATCATATTACCCTTATAATATCTGCCTCCAAAAGATTTAGTGTATTAAGCCGACTCCCTGCCTTCTTCGCCTCCGCATACCTGTTGACTTTATACAGAGGTTTTATTTGCCCCTGTGTAGAGTACAACTTTCATGTGTAGAAGGCTCCCCACTTACAGGTCGTCTCAACATAGTGAAGTCAAAGTCTCTTTGTTCCATTGACTCTCCTCCTCATACTGACTTCCATCAACCATCGTCTCTTAGTCACACTGTCTGATCTTTAGTTCTTTTCCATAGCTATCTTTATGATCACTGCTCCTCTGAACTGTCTGGATGCATTCCTCCTTTATTACGGCGGGCATGTAGCACCTGCATGGCAGCAAACTTTTATTACTTTTCTGTCCAGTTCTCTTTTGCAAGAGTTAACCGATACTCCCAGTCCTTCATGTTTACAACAGATCAGCTTGGAACTCTCTTCCTCTGACTGTATTTCCATCTGCCCATGACCTCCCGTCTTTTAAACGCAATGTGTCCAAGCATCTCGAAGTAACGGATCTCTCTCTCTCTCTCTCTCTCTCTCTCTGAGGGTACTGTCTTGTCTACCTTCATCATTTGGTTCCTTCTACCATGCCTTAAAAAAAGAAAAAAAAAAAAAAGCTCGAGAAGTTGATGATTAATAATAATTGTGATGAATGCCAGAGATAATGATGATATTGATGATGATGGCAGAGATGATGATGATGATGATGATGATGGTGGTGGTGGTGTTGTTGATGATGTTGATAATAATAGTGATGATGGGTACCAAAGTTGTTACTGCTGTTGTAGGTGAATGTTGATGAATATTCGCTGTCAAGTAATGGTCGTTTTCCTAGCAAGAGAGTCCAACACTTGAGACTTCTAAGTGATTATTATGGTGTTCTTGTTTCCACCAGACATTTTTGTTGAGTTTAGGAAGGATCTCTTGTACTGAAGATGTTAACAAGATTTATATTACAATTGTAGACATAGAGCAGAGTATTCCATACCCGACTCGAAGCGTAGCCCCCTGGTGGTAAGGGCCGGAGTGAGGGTAATTGGATGTAGATTAAAGGGAGCTGAGGTTAATTTGTTCATTTTTTAAGATGAGGGGCATGCGTACAAGATAGATTGGTGCGTGAATGGATGAATGGACGAATGGAAAGATACTTAGACAGATAGGTAGATAAATGGAATGACAGATTGACTATATATATATATATATATATATATATATATATATATATATATATATATATATATATATATATATATCACAAAGTGTCAACATCATGTCAAACTGAACAATATATCACACGCAGATATCACACACAAACTGCCAGCACTGACCAATCGATTCGCCTTCCTTGCTCTGCTTGGCGACATGCACACCTGAAGAGTGCCGTTTCAGTGAAGCGTTTCCCCATTTTTGTATAATGTCTTCCCTTTCCTTGTGCCCCATCGTTTGGGTTGGGGTGGATTGGGGTGGGTTATGATAGGATGGGTTAGGTTCGGTTAGGTTGGGCTGGGCGGAGGTGAAAAGAAAGACTCAGGGAAATCTTTTCTTACTGTCTTTATGTGTTACCTGTATTAGGGTTAGGCATGCTTAGGGTGGTTTGGGTGAAATTAGATTGAGTTTCGTTGTGAAGGTTCGATTACCTTGAAAATATGGAATCGCGATGTCTCCATTTTGTTTATTTATGTATTTATTTATTTACCTTCTCACTCTCTTTGTATCTCTCCATATGGGTTTGGTTGGGTTGGGTTAATCTGAGTTTGGCTGGATTGACTGAGGCTGGGGTAGGTTGAAATGGATTAGGTCAGGTCAGCCTTGGAGTGTGGTGATTGGGTTGAAGAAAATGGGTCAGAGTCTCCTCTTTTTCTAACATCCTAATTTTCCTAGCATTTATCGACTTGGATTGGGATGGCCTGGATTTAAGTGGGTTCAGCTGGGTTAGGATGGATTAATTTAAGTTAGATTAGGTTAGTTTAGGGATGTGATGGTTTGGGTTGATTGGACTAAAGAAAACGGGTCAGAATCCCATTTTTGTAACTCCCCCCCTCTAACTCCCTTTGGACTGGATAGAGTTGGGTTGAGCTGGATTGGATTTAGGTGGAGAAGGAGGCAGAGGAAAAGGGAGGGAGGGTCTTGCCGAGTGGCTGTCTGAGATTAAAGGATGGAAAGGCAGAGGGTGAGGGTTATTCAAGTGAGGTGAAGGGGAGAGAGTGTGAGAGGAAATGAAAAGTTAGAGACGAAGTGGAGGAGAGAGAGGGCGTTTGGAGACTGATGGGATTCCTAGGAGAGAAGGAACACATCAAGGAGCAAATGGTCCTGAAGATTGAAAAGGGATAAGGAGAGAGAGAGAGAGGGGGGAAGGGGGGGCGAGAGAGAGAGAGAGAGAGAGAGAGATTTATTTATTTTTTTGTATTTGTCTTTCATTCGTATTAACTGGAAAGATATAAAAACATGATGGAGAGAAGGAAGGTCATTTTTGTTAATTGTAGAAAAAAAACTGACAGGGAGAGGTAGACCAGAAACATGTTGGAGGGGACATGACCAGCTAATTGTGTGAGAAGTTGGTGTGTGTTGTGGGATGCGAGGTTGTAAGAAGCAGAAGTTAATATCTGAAGCTCCTTTTGTAGAAGTAACCCCTCATTGGATGCAGCGTCAGACAGTACATATACATACATACCCTGTACATACATACATACATACAGTACATACATGCATATATAGATACATACACAATCATACATACATACAGAAAGATACAGACATGCATGCTCACATACATATATAAACAGACAGGTAGACTGTAAGATAAATGAATAGACAGGTAAACAGATAGACAGATAAATAGAAACAGGCAGACAGCCTAACTTACACGTACATATACAAACATACACAGATTATTATGTATGCAAGTCATATTGCTAGAACTTCGTCAGATGTTGCTGAAAAATTAGAATCGCAGTAGCATAAAGCATCAGGGACGTCAGGCTGGCTTCCGTAGTACAGTAACTTCTTTTTTATTCAATTTAGACGACCACTAAGCGATTTTTATATAACGATTTTTTTTTTTTAACTCTACTGTATACCCTATTCACTTTAACTAGGCTTGAATTTGCCCTCTCTCCATCTCGAATGCTGGGCTGACGAGACTAACACTGAATATGGTGCTAATCAGGAACAAGTGCCCTGGGGAAGGATTTAGAACCATAGCATTGCCTGTATCTACCCTTGGCCTACACGAAGTAAGCTGCAAAAAAGACGTAAATTGGGACTATAGTTATTCTGTCGTTCAAAAATTCTTCCATGAGCCGACTGTGGATATAGTAAAAAAAAAAAAAAAAAAAAAAAAAAAAAAGGTATCGCAAAGAAAGACGACCATTTCAGTCCGATTACGCCTTTTTCCTACCATCATTTCTTGATGTCGTTAAGGGGTGAGCAACAATCTACATTAACCCTTTAAGTATGTTACCATCTTTATCGTATATCCTACCTTAAGCGATTTGTTCAGCTTAGAAGAGGAAAATCTCTCTTGTTCATAGGATTAGAAAATGTGCCCATTAACTCCTTCAGTATAAATCATCTTTCGTCTGTTATAATTTTTCCTTGTCTATTTGAGAATGCACCTATAGTGAAAGGGATGAGCATAAAGGGAAAAAATGCAGTGTTTGGGTTCATTTTTGCTGGATTAAAGTTGGTCTCCTGCAGCTTTCACATTTTTTTTCCTTGCTCGTCTTTTCAATCTTCCCCCTGGCTGCTCCATTTCCTCGTGCCTGCCCCCATCAATACCTCGTCACCCCTCCGTACCCACAGATTCTCTCTCTCTCTCTCTCTCTCTCTCTCTCTCTCTATCCTGATCCGTCCACTTCCCTCTCCTCCCCCCTTCGTCTGTACCTCTCCATTTCTCCCGTATTTTTTTTCTCCCATACCTCACTTCTTTTCTCACATAATTGTCATGGTTACCTTTACCGTAACTCTCTTCACTTCTACTTTCCTCCATCCTGGCCCCCTCTTCCACCTGTCACCCCCCTGTTTTCTCTCCTCCATACATCTCGCTCTTCTTCCTCAGTTCTCTTCTCGCTGTTATATACTCTTCTCCACGTTTATGTCTTCCGTCCTCTCCAGTCTGATTTTTACTACCATCTCTCCTTCTCCCCAAACTTCTTCCATCTCTCTTCTTTTTTCCCTCAGATCTCTCCGCCTCCATTTTCTCCTCTTTTTCACATCTCGTCATTCATATTTTTACCACCCTCTATCTTCAAACTTCTTCCATTTCTCTTTCTTTTGACTGAACTTTTCATTCAAGTTCTTGTCCTTCATTTCCCCCTCCCAATTTTTTCCATATTTTCCCTCTTCTTCCCACGCTTCTACCATAACAAATTTTACACTCTATCCAACCAGATATTTTTCGAATCTAGGTTGTTTAAGCACTTTTTTTCGTAATTCCTCTCCTCGCTAATTTTCCCTTCTCTATTTTCCCTCTACTCTTCTTCTTCCTTAATTCCCTTTTCCTTCCCCTCCCCATCCCTAATTAGACCTCCATCTCCCTCTCCACAGTGCCACTTACAGGTACAGCCAGGAGCAAGAGTTTGCGACAATCCTAGACCAGCATTTTGTCCTGCCTTCCATATTTCACGTTCCCCTCCACACAAGAGTATCCTTCCTCCTCATGATCTGTCGTGGACTTCAAATTACTAGCACACAATCATAGTTCATGTAGCACCTTCCATTGCCACATCGGGCAGAGAAGTGGTGGCGAACTTTTGCTGATGGCTGAACCTATTCCTGCCATCATCCCTTAATTTACCTGATTCTCCCCTGTAATCTACCTCCACGTGTATATGCATTCTCTCTCTCTCTCTCTCTCTCTCTCTCTCTCTCTCTCCTCCCGCACCATTGAATATTCAGCTTTCCTCTCTTAGCTACAGCTCCTCATTAATTTATTTCCCTCACTACTGTTCCTTATTTTTCCCTACTACTCCTCAGGTTTTTTCTTTACTGCCACTACTGTTTACATTACTACTACTGCTTCATTATTTTTCATTGCTATTACTCCACAGATATGCCTTTACTACTGTTCCTTAGTTATATTTCTTTACTAACACTCCTCACACATTTTTCTTTACTAATGCTCCTCACTTAATTTTCTTTACTAATGCTCCTCACATAATTTTTCTTTACTACAACACTTTACTTACTTTCCTTTACTAAGAGTCCTCACATTATTATGTCAGATGAAACATGGAATGCAATTCAGAAAATGAAAGAGGCGAAATTAAGGAGTGAAGAACAATATGTTGATGGCCAAGTAGTTGAAGTACTTAGAGCAAAGTACTGGAGTTTACATTCTGAAGTAAAAAGACTCGTTAGACGTGATAAGAGGAGGCTATATGATGAAAAGGCAACAGAGACAGAAATTAAATTAAGTAAAAATGACGGTCAGAGCACAAGAGCAGCGTATCAGGCAATAAAGGAGTTAACTGGGACTGAAAAGAGAAGGAAGGAAATACCTGTACGAGACAGAAATGGTAATTTGATGACTAAAGATTTGGATATAAAAGGAAGGTGGAAAGAACATTTTGAATCTGTTCTAAATAGACCAATCCCAGCTGAAGAGGACATTTTGCCAGCCGAGAGAGATTTGCGGATAGAAACAGGGAAGAGGCAGCAAAATCTATAAAGGAGTTAAAGAATTTTAAGGCCCCAGGAGAGGATGGAATATTTCCTGAAATGCTTAAGGTGGAAAATGATGAGTTGATGAATGCAGTTTTGAAACTTTTTAATGTGGCTTGGGATAATGGTGGAATTCCAGAAGAGTGGAAAATGGAGTGATTATAGAAATACCAAAAACGAGAGATTTAAGTGTGTGTGGCAATTGGAGGGGCATAACTTTGACACCTGTAGTTGCAAGAGTCTTTTCCAAAATCTTGTTGAACAGAATAGAGCTAGTAATTGATAAAATTTTAAAAGAAGAACAAGCGGGATTTGGAAAGGGTCGAGGTTAAAATGATCGGATTTTTATTGTAAGGCATC